>NC_090219.1:3817355-4186105 GCF_033026475.1 Channa argus
GCTGCAATTTATAAGCATTTTACGGGTTTATTATTTTTATATATGAGACTCCTGTAGTCGGGCAGGATTTAGAGGACGAGGTAATTCTGTCACACGAGTAGGAGGGGGAGAAAGAGTGGGTAGAAAAAAGAAATAGGCATTTTTGACAGCTAGCCTTTAACTAGCTTAGTCAGGTACGCTAGTTCGACTGATACTGTAACGTTAATGTTTAAAGATAACGGAGTACGTCGCTTGTAGCTTATGTGTAAAGCACACGAGAGAAACAGTTATTTCGAATGGTGTGTGTGTTGTGGTGTAACGTTAGTTAACCACCATCGTCAGCCTGCGCTTGGAGCCAGCAGGACAGCTCAAAGTAACGTTAACGTCTCTGGAGGTGTTTTGTTGCCGCTAGCAGTGAATAGCATCGCCATTTGTTTTACCGTGACAAAAACATCCGCCTGTGTTAATTATGACTGTGTCTGTGTTACTGACAGCACAAACGCTGCTGGAAATAGCTCCAAAAAGAGCCAAGGAGTGGAAGCACAGGCCCAGCGTCTCCGTGTTCTTTGCCATGGAATAATTTTTGGAGAAGTTTCTGCCACAGCAAGTCTAGCATCGTTTCGTTCTTCATCTTTAAAGAGTGTCACACTTGATTCGGATGGATGTTGAGCATTGAAACCCAGCTGCACAGGGTTTAGCTCAGGACTGAAAGACTGAAGAGCATGAAGCAGCCAGGGAAGTGACCTAGGTGGATACTACAGCCTGACGGTGCCACTCTCTGGCACCATGGCATCCAACGAGAGACTGTACGAGGTCTGGATGCTCTACTGCACTAAGGTAGGTGTATCCCTGTATACACACACACATACTGATCTGTTTTCTGTCAACAGTTAGAAGAATGTCGTTGGGTGAGGTAATGGACAGTGTAATGGCATTTCCTCTCTGGCTAAGAGCTTCTCTGGCATTTGTATTGGATATTTTTAAAACACACGGAGCATACTGCAGCAGTAGATGATTGTCTCTAGAAAAATATTGGCATTGATGATGAACAATTTTAACCAAGAATCTTTTTAATCCCATACCGTATAAAATGTATATGAGTTTTGTAAAAGTTTATGCAATATTATGCCATAAATTTCAAGACTCGAAACACTCTGGTGAGTTCAGACAATGAAATTCCAGGCAGTTTCTGAAGGATTTATTGGTAGGGAACACATTAGCTTATACATGAATAAGTAATCAGAGAACACATTGTATCTTAGATCACATTCAAGTAATATTTCATATTTAACAAAAAGGCAATTCAGTCCCTTAGATTCCCTTAGATTCAGCATATTGTAATGACAATGACTTGGGGCACTTTGATTAGATACACCTGTATAATTTAATGCAATCTCATACAGCGGCTCTTTGAATTCTACTTTTACAATGTTATAATTTCTCAGTTTTTTTAGTTGAAACTGTCAGAAAGGTGATAATTTTACGTTATTATTGAGGTCATGAAATTATAACATTGTGAGGGGAGAATTCATACACCACATCTGCTGTATAAGATTGCATTATATTGTATTGTACCTAATAAATTAGCCAGTGAGTGTATATGGTCCCAGCAGACTGTTTAAGAGGTTTCTCATGGCACAGTTCATTATGAAGTGGGTATTGTTGCAGGGAACACTGGTGTGCATGTACGATACTGATTTGTTTTTGCAATAGAGATGATTAATGAATGAGACTAGCAGAGACAGCACCCTTCAGTCATCTGTTGGCTAGATTTAATTCACTCAGTGATTAAGCATGCACACATCCTGGTGTCCAATCAAAATGGCCTGCCTGAGCCGCTCCTCACGTGAGCCTGATTACAATTGCACACTTTTTCCCACAGTAATCCCTCACAATTTCACACACACACATACAGAACACAGTGCAAAACCCCCTCCAAAGTCTCTGAAATCTCATGACAGCAGAGCTTTTTTCTGTTAGGATATGACATGGAATAATCCACAACCATAGAAGGAAAGCACAAGGCGACACAAATAAATTATCAAGTACGAGTGTTGTTGTAGATGTTTGAGCTTCATAACCGAAGTAATCAGCTAAGCTACTGCCAAAATACATTTGTCACAGTCACTCGTGAAAATGAAAGAGTATGTGTTTGCTATTTGCTAAACAATAAACTGTGAGGAAGGTGCATTTTATTTGCAACTGTGGGGCAGGAAGGTAGAGCGGTCGTTCACCATCTCTGCAGTTGTTGGTTTGATTCCCCAGGTCCTCCGGTCACGTGTTGAAGTATCCTTGTCCAAGACACTGAACCCCAACTTAGTGCCGGTGGATGTAGGCCAGTCCCCCATCTGTGTGTGTTTGTGTGTAAATGTGCAAATGGGTAAACGGGAAGCAGCGTAAAGCACTTTGAGTACTAATAGGAAGAAAAGCGCTATATAAGTGCAGGCAACTTACCTTTTTGGTGTGTGTGTACATGAGGGTTGCCAAGTTATGATGGCTGTAAAGAGAACCTGCAGTCACATGGCATAAATCAGGTGAGGAATGTTTGTGTGTGAGCCCTGAGACTCCCTGTATCCCACAGAAGAGTTAATTGTTCAACAAGCAACTTCAGTTGCTGCCTCCCCTTTTCAGCGTCTTGTTGTGTCAACCCAGCACAACCCTTTTCTTCTCTTGGTGGATGCTAGAAAATATTAGTAGTTTAGATAGTCGATAATGTTATTGTGTTGATGATCTGATTGAATAGAGTACAAGCATTTAAACCGAATCATATACTTCATTTAGGTGACTTGGAAAGTATATTATTCTTGTGCTCATCCTGATGTTGTACGTGCATTACATCCTCTATCTGTTTAATGATTGATAACAGGCAGTCAGTAAGCTATACGTTGTGTTGTTGACAGTAGAATCTTTTACAGCACAAGCAGCCCTAGGCCTCACTGGTGTAACCGCTTTGTCCTGTTCTTTAATGAGGACATCAGCTGTTTAACCTACTGACTTCTTATGTCTGAATATTTGAATGTTGTTGTCACTTGGTTGATTTTAACCCAGTTCTCGCTGCTGAAAGAGGAATAGGATGAGTTTGTATCGTATTGGGATGGCCCGATCCCGATACCTGCTTTGGCTATCGGGTACGATACTGTTTTTGTGTATTTGTACTTATGCTTCCAAAATGTGTCAGACACCGCAGCTGATAACATGTTAACCTCCACATGTAGGTGGAGGTGAAAAATGTCTTTGCCAATTATGTTAAAATATACACAAATGTAAAACCAAATGGAAGCTTTGCTCTCTCTTAACAGATTTAAGATCCAGTTACTACTAGTAATGCTCACGTTTATCAACGTTAATTTAAATTTGTTTAAAATTTGCATCAGTTATTGGCAGAAGGCAGATTGATTTTAACCACAGCTTTTCCTTAGGTTTGTTTTGTATTACAGGTATTTTACCTCCATATTCCTCTATGGACTCTGCAAAAAAATCCTGCTCTCATGGGATTTGCTTGTGTTGGTATTTTCTTAGTTCCCTACGATGTTCGTATCACTCAGGCACAAGGCCATTGTTTCCTACAAAAGAAATACAAATTTCAAAATGGCTCACTATTTATAGAATTTAATTAAAATTTTACTTAAAATGCTGGGTACTGCAGTTCTACACAAAATGTACCCAAACAGGAGAAAATAGTGCATTTTTTGGTTGCAGATTAATGCCCATTGTGCATTGTAGCGGAAATATGTGTGTGATTAATTTAAAAATCAATGCATCATTTATTTTTTTTATATTTTTATTTATTTATTTTTTTAAGGTCCTGATTTACATTTTTTTAGCTAAATGTTTATGTTGTCTCTGTTTATTTATTTATTTTTTAACTTTTTAAATGTTTTCACATTTATTTATTTATTTTGCAGTTTTTATGTAGTCAGATCAAAGAATAAGATAACCACTGAAGTGGAACTTAGTCAATTATGGTAAACAAACTTATAGTCTTATAGTCATTATGAACAGGAACATTTCCCCAGGGTGGAGACAGAGAGGGTAGTGATAAATGAGGATAAGGCTGCAATTTGTCATGCAGTCTCTCTCACCTAAAGGTGGACAATCTGTCTAAAGTGGTTGTCAATTGTTGGTTTTAGATAGTTGCAGGAAATTGTTGACACAATAAAAAGGTTTAAATGTATGAACTACAACACGTAAATGAGTCGTCAATAGCTACAAAGACTGGTCCAAACGCGGTTCTTAGAGTTGTAGAGAGAGGCAAGAGGTCACAGGCAACACCTAAGACCATTATGTAAGCAACAATCCTCTTAGCCGCCTGTCATTGGTTCATCTAAGAGAGTCGTCCCCCAAGTAGACAGTGGTTACTGCTGGTATACAGTAACAGCAAAAGCAAATGCTGCAGGGCTTCTTATTATTTACCAGTTTATTCTGTAGAAGGTCTTAACAGAGAAAGTGGAGGGTTTAGCAGATTCCTGAATAATGCCATCTGGTCTCTTAAAGCCTTTGTCTGCTGCAGAAAAGCCCTTTTAATTCCCAACCACAGGGAACATGCCTCTGCAATCAGAGGTATCATTTGCTCCTTCTGCAGTTTTAAAGTTAAGCCCAACAGCAGAATTCTAGAAATAGTGCTTTCTGTTTAATATTCACAGAACTGTCATTCTGTCTGATGTCACCCCACCCAATCTTGCCTGGTGTGTGGCTTTTGTACAAGATCAGAGACATTATGGTAATTTGCATAAACCCCTGCACTTATGGGAATCATGATTTAGTGAAAGGACTAGAGGGAAAGCAGGGGAAGAGAGAGATGAGTAGGGAGATGAGGTTGAACAGTTGAATGAGAAATGGTAAAAGAGGAGAATGTGTCAAGCTTTTCCGTATTTGTCCAAGTAGATTACTTGGGTCTTTTTCTGGCTTTGCTGCTTGTTTGCAAACTACAGTTATGTTGTTATATATACAGTACATGTGTGCTTGTACACTATGCCACACACAGGAACTCAAGCTCACTTAGTCAGGCTTTCATTCATGTGCTGGTATGCAAAGTTGATTCCCCCAGGTTAGCTTTCTTTTTTGCTTCTGCTTTTTAAATTTAGTTTCCCTCTTGCTTCTCTTTTTCCTCCTTGCTATGTATATCTTTGGAATAACACTGATGTCACTGACATTGTGTGTAAGATATGCCTCATGTGCTTTTAACCTCTCCCAACACCCTCTATAAATACACCCCTGGCAGCAACGTCATGGCTAGAGGAGTTGTCACTGACTGACAGGCAGTGATGTTGGGCTGGAATGGTTCAGGAGCAGATCAGCCACAGCCATCTTTTAAAGATGCTGGGAGGGGACCTTTTAAACATTGTGGCTTCTGTGACTCCATGGCACTTCCGCCAAAGCAGGTCACCCACAGCCACCTAAAATAAGCAAGCGGCCACTGGACCAGCCATCCGACCACGCCTGTCTGGAGGGGTGGGGCTCTTGCAGCACTGCACAATGTGGAGCAGCACTGCATAAAAGATCAATCCAGTAATCTAATGACTTTATCTGCCTCCCATTAAATTTGTGGAAAACTCAAACACAGATATGGCTCGCCATAGAAAATAATGACGTTCAGGAGTCTTTATTTTTTGGTTGAAACTGTTAGAATAGTAATTGTGTACATGATGTCCGTGATTAATTCCTCCAATTTATAGTGGAGGTTGTTTGTAGATTCCTATAAGTAAACAAAATTCCTAAGTATCTTTTAGGTTTTATTTTTCGACATCTTAAATCCTTTACTTTCATTTTTTACTGCTAGTAGTCTCATTCATAATTTTTTTTTTTTTTACTATTACCACAATCAACTGTTGATATGTGAGGTTTTGTTTGGGACGAGTTTACCAAATAAAAATTTAGTTACAGTTTACTAAACTGCAATACATATCTGACTAAATACGTTAGTCTATGCAGATGTTAAATGCCTGTATCCCTTTTTTAAATTATTGCACTGGGATACTATGAGATAGTCAGACCCCTCATTATGCAAGATGTTGATTGGAAGGATGTGGTATTACAAAGCCACATGTTATCTGGTATCCAGGACTACACATTAGTATCACGTGTTTTTAAAAGCACCCCATGTTTCGTATTAAAATGAATGAGGCCTGTCAGTGAAAATTTTGCATGTTTCTCGCACTTTTGACAATTATGGCCCTCAATCTCTGTTGCTGGTGACCTTTTAGGAATGTGATGTAGTACTGTAACTTGGCAAATGACTTAATATGATAATAAACAACAGGACACAAGATAAGTTTGAAAGGCAGGACAAGGTGACTTTTGTTTAGGTATCCTCCATGTAAATTTAGATCATTATGTGTGTGTATGCATGTGTCCTGTGTGTGTCCATTGATGAAGGCTCAGGGTAAGCCGAGCCTTGCAGAGCAGGGTGTGTCCCTGCCTGCCACAGTCTGAACCCTCAATGGGCATCTGTGCTCCCTAGCTGCTGCCTAAAAGAGGGCATTCTTTCACACACACATACACTCACTCTGTCGTTTAGTTACTGCTTCTAGCAAGCTTAGTCAATTGAGAGAAGCTGCTGGCATAAATCTTATACTTTTCTGTCAGTGGCTTTCACATGTAGATGGACTATTGCTGAAGGGAATCAGTAATAAAGTTTAGAGTTTTTTTTCTATTGCAGTTGATGATTCATGCTTAGGGTAACATGGGACAGAAGCATACACAAATGACATCCCATGTTCTCCCAAAAGAATATATTCACACGTAGCTGTTGTTGGCGTTTCTCTCTCCTCCATTTCTGTCTCTCACACACACTTGCACACAGCAAAGACCAGCCCCACTGGATTGCTCTGATTACTTCAGTAGGAACTGCAAAGAGTTGGCTTCCTTCTTTGCTCTGGCTGATTCCCACTTTGACACGCAGACAGCAGCAGTCAGTCTCTCAACCCCTCTCCTACTCTTTAGCCTGATGGCTGCACTGTCCCGAGAAAGCATCATTTTTCAGTTGTTTTAAGCTCCAATCCGTAAATGTTTTTCATTTTACACAAAACTTTAAGGAAATTGTCTATAATCTGTGTGTACATGTCTGAAACTGGGATCATGGGATGTTTTCAAGTTTATACAGGTTGAGGTATCCAGGTGGAGGCAGTTTTAGTATAGTAAAATAATAGCAACAGCAATAAAATGCATTAAACACCAGAGTCTGCCAAAGTAAGCCTGTTAAAAGCAGTTGAGCTATCAAGCTAAGCATTATGGCTATGTACGCTGAATGTCTTTGTCTCATGACAGATATTCAGTTTCACAGCCTTTTATGATGACTGACAAATGTTAGATAAAGAATGAATGAGAGCTTTTACACAAACATTAACTTTCTTTATCTAATGTGCAAATTGTAATTTGTTTTTATTTAAATGCATGTTTACAACCATTAGTGTAACACACTAATAGTTGTTTACAACATTAATGACGCCTATTTGTGTTATACAGTGCATTAAGAAAGACTCATTTCATTTTTCAAAATTTGTTATGTTGCATCCTGATGCTACAGTTTTAATATAAAGTTTTTCCTCAATAATCTACACTCGGTACGCCTTAACAACAATGTGAAAACAGAATTTTAGAAGTGTTTGCAAATTTATTAAAATGAAAATTCAGAAATATCACATGTAATTATTCACACCCTTTAATCAGTACTTTGTTGAAGCTCTTTTGGCAGCATTTAAATCTTCAAGTCTTTTTGGGTATGACACAACAAGATTTGTGGGGTTTGGGGGGATTTTATGTCATTATTCTTTACTTTAGTTGTCCCTAACCCACTCCTGTGTTGTTGTGGTTGTTTGCTGTCACCACCATGCCTCATTGTAGCGAAGGTATTGGGCAAGTGATGAGCAGTGACTGGTTTCTTCCAAACAATGTTTAGAATTGAGGCCCAAACGTTTTGTTACTTACAAAACTCCTTCAGGTGCAATTTCAAGTGTTGTTTGTCTGAGCCAATGTGATATTTCAGTTTTTCCTTTTTAATGAATTTCTAAAATTTAGTTTCTACTTTGTCATACTGAGTGGAGATTAATGAAGGGGAAAAAAACAATTTAAACAATTGTAGTATCAGGTAAAATTAAAAAAGTGAAGGGAGTCTGAATATTTTCTAAATGCACTGTATGGGCTTGTATTGGCTAGGTTTTAGCCTATGAAATTTAAATAGGTACTTATTATTCCCCATCCCGGTTTCCCAAAATCAATGTGATTTCTTGAGTGTATTGATACAGTATCTGAATAATAGTTGATAGATGTCAGAGAAGCTGATTATCTGGACATTTAAGGAGCTGAGGCCAGTGAATTTCTGGCATTTTGTATAAAACACAAACAAACAATGCAATATGTATGCAATTCTTTTTATCAAATTAGTTTTAATTGACTCATAATTTCTTTGCAAATATTGACATTATGGAAGCAGTGTGTGAAATGGATGCAAGTATGATTTGCTTGCTTGCTGCAGATTTTAATGGTGTAATAGATTATTATGACGTATTCTGTCTAAGTGCCTGTGGCCTTACTTGGCTTCTAATTAATTTTATTTTAGTTTCAAGAAAATAAATTGATTTTCTAACAATAATAGCTCATTACTTTTTACATAGGTTAGTGGAGTGTTTCCAGTGACTGGTTCCACTTCGATGATCATTTGGTTTCAAGTCGTTCTTGTATTGGATGGATTGTCGTCAGTTTTTTACTGACTCTCAGAATCCCTGCACAGTGAGTCTTAATGTGGTTTATCATATCCCAGACTCCTCCTCTAACTGGTCAACACACAGTACAATATACACACACTACGGTCCTTTAAACCTGAGCTGTTGAATCTATGCTACGAAATTCACAATTCACAAATTCACAATTCAGTTAGTCATCGAGCATGCACTCTGCATATCTGACATCATTATATGATAATCATTCGTTTGATCAAAAGAAACATTTTCTTAAATTATTTATATAATCAATTTATCATTTTATTTATTTTTAGGTAAGAATACAAAATGTTTACACTTCAGCTTGGTTGAGGTTGATAGCATTCTCCAGCGAATATTAAATAATTCATAGTGATATATCCGTTTTTGCTCTGGGGACATTTTACTGACAAAGTACTTACTTATATGAGGAAAAGTCTTTATCAATCTGTAATGAAGCTAATTATGGCCCTTATGTAACAATGTTAACAAACAAAATGAAATTACTACACCACACACCCATCAATTACGATTGATTATTCCACAGGCCAGCTGTGTTAATGGTGTTGCTTTGACTAGATAAAATTGAATGAAAATGTATATTCAGCAGAAATTTCAAATTGAAAATTTATTTTTTTGCTGGATATACATTTTCTTAAGCAAGAGAAATGTGCACAGTATTTATTGGCATATCTTCGTGGTAATAAGCGGCTGTCATGTAATAACTAATTTGCTTATTTATTATACGCATTGCAAAAATTATGAAATGGAAAAAATAAAGAGCTTATTGTACACCATTTGTATTAAACTACAGTTAGTAGGTATTTCGAGGCTTTTTCTTTTTTCAGGCTACATGAAAACATATTTATATAGATCTTTCTTGTTAAACAGTCTTTACAGTGTGATCCCCTGTGTTTTGTGTCCTGGATTTGTTTCTGCTGGCTGATGGGATTCACAGTAGTAACTCTGCTGTGACCTAAGATCCTGAGCCAGGATTGTGTTCCTCTGTGGCTGATTTTGCCATCCTATCTGTCTCTGGGCATGGTTCCAGGTATTTAGAAAATGTTGATCAACTGGTTTTAAAACTTCCCCTCAGACTGCAGTCAAGCCTGTTTTCCACTCCGACAGGTGCATATTTTAGCTTCCGCGCCTTTAAAAAAATAGACACAAACACTTGGACATTCCACCTCCCAAGGGTTTGACATGCTTCTGTAAGCACTGCCTCAAGCACTGAAGTTACTGGACAACATTTTGTCTAAAATGTTAGATTGTAGTTTTATCCTTTAAGTATTAGCAGTATAGCATAAGTAATGAAAACTTTGCCCTGAAAGTCTGGGGAAAAAACATAAAGTCACAGAAGACTGTTTTACACAAACACACATACAAAATATTCTGTCATATTGCTGAAAGGTGATGTCAGCTGCCAGCCATTTGTGTATTATAACCATGAAAACTGCATTGTGGTCTTTCTTTAGCTTCTTCCCTCTCTTTCCATCTTTATTGCACTTCACTTTGGTTATTTATTTGTCTTCTCTTCTAATATCTCAGAGGGATCCAGACTTCTTGAAGCTATGGCTGGAGATTTTCATCAGCTCCTATGAGCGATGTCTTGATGTGGACTTTGAAAAGCCACCTTCAAGGTAAACCACTACAGCTTTCTATCAACTATTTATTTAACTAATTGGACTATGTATCAATTTTTTCAACTTCTGTGCTCACTTTGTTAATTTTCCTATATGCTTTATGAACAATTAATGTGTGTAATGAATTCAAGATGTAAGATTCAAACAACTTTATTGATCCATGGGGAAATTCTGTTGCCTTGTTATAGCTGCTGTCCATGTGAAAAGTTGAAAAAAAAAAAGGAAAGAACTTCAGCATAAACCAAGACAATAAATGGGTACAAGTAAAAAAAAAAAAACAAAAAACCCCTGATCAGTAATAAGAAACATCCCAGCTAGAAGATTAAAAATAAATAAAATAAAAACAATACTATTTGTCAGTTTTGACCATTTAGTCCACCCAGAATGGGGATGAGTTTAACAGTTTAGTGGCCACTGGGAGAAAGGATCTCCTGTGGCATTCTGTGGAGCACTTAAATGTGATCATTCACTGGTTGAAAGTGCTCCTCTGTGCAGCCAGCATGCAGTGAAGTGGGTGGGAGGGATTGTCCAGGATTGAGAGGAGTTTGGACAAGATTCTTCTCTCAGACAAAACATGAAGAGGGCCCCCCACCACCCCCCCTAGAACAGAAGCAACCCTCCTTATCCAGTCTGTTACTGCCTGCCACCTTCATATTGCTTCTCCAGCCAACCACAACAAAGAAGATAGAACTGGCTACCACAGACTCATAAAACATCTGCAGTGGGGTGCTAGTGAAGGATCTTAGTCTTTGTAGAAAATACAGCCTGACCTGTGTTTTCCTGTATATTGATACAGCATTAACTGACCAGTCCAGTTTATATTCCCGGTGGACACCCAGGTATTTGTTCTCCAAAACTAAGTTCACCCCCTCTCCCAGTATAGAGAGGATTGACAGGAGTCCCACACTTCATCAAGTCAACCACCAGTTCCACCAGAGATGATCGTGCTCAGAGCAGTTAAAATAACTGTCCACCACTGATCGTTTCTGATATCTGCACACTGGATACATCAAACAACCACAGAGTCACCAGAAAACTTCTGAAGGTGGCAGGACTATGAGTTGTACCAGAAATCAGATGTATACAGGGTGAAGAGAAAGGGAGATAGAACTGTTCTGGGCAACTGAACTGGGCATGCTGGACAGGCACCCCCTTCAGCTGCAGGCTCAGGTTGAAGATGTGCTAAAGGATATCACATAGCTGTGGGGTCTTTCAGTACCCTGGGACTGACTCCATCAGGACCTGCAGCCTTTGTGGGCCAAAGCCTACATAGCTCTCTCCTCGCCTGGACTGCTGAGATGGTGATTACTGCAGAGACAGGAGTGGTATCCGAGTTAGGCAGGGGCGAGATGTGGGCACCTGTGGTGAAGCTCATTGGGGGGTTGATATGAGGCACATCACACCTTTTGAAAAAGGTGTTAAAATCATTAGCTCTATCCACTAACACCTTTGTTCTCTGGGGCTGGTCTTATATGTAATGATGCTTTTCATGCCACTCCAGACTGCTCTGGTATCCTTCTGTTGGAGCCTCTCCTTCCCCTCTGTGATCTTTACAAACATCTCTGGACCCCTCTGGCTGCGTCCCTGCCAGGGACCAGGGGCTTGTGCACAGGCAGGAGGTGGATCAGGTTGTGGTCGGACCTACCCAGGGGCGGAAGGGCAGAAGAGCTGTAGGCCTCTTTAACATTTGGGTACATCAGGTCCAGTGTCTTCTCCCCCCTGGTGTGACAGTCCACATACAGTGTGACGGTGGAGAAGAGTCTTGGAGAGGGTTGCATGATTAAAGTCACCGGAGGGCTACAAAAAAACCTTTCTTTCGCAGTAGCATGACTGGTATGACATCACCTGTTTTTGATGTATATGACCAGGGACCCTCCTTTTATCTTTCCGCTTTCCTCTCTCTTCCAATCCCCCCGCACTGTGCTGAAGCTGGCAATACTGATGTATACTGATGGTCCTGTGGTCCAACTTTATTGTCATTACACATGTACATATACAAGGCAAGAAAATGCAGTTGAGGATAGAAGAGTATCTGCACAGCCCTTCAGGCAATTTACATGATCAAATCACAGTAAATGGAATTGCTGCAAGATGTACTAATCTGGCACAGAAGAAATTCATTGATAGGTGACTCTCGTTCAAAAATTTAACCTACAGAGGTGAACTACAGAAGTGAAAAATCCCTGCATTGCTGTGAGTCTAACTTCATCTTTCCACCATCAGATATGCTTTGGAGCAAATTTCTACCAAAAAATACATTATTTAATAGAATAAATGTTACAATCTGTAGCTTAAAATTAACTTCCTCATTACATTTAACAACATGCTTAAAACAGTGTTCTAGGTTAGGTCATTGCAAGTGTGTTGCTATATCTTCTCATATGTATCATCCAAAGCATGACCACACAGTATGCAACCTTCTACAGCACACCCTAAAATAGCTTGGCCACACTACTGCATAATCATTTGCAAAAAGAAATCAGTTGCAGATAATGTTTTTTTTATCTAGTGTTAATCTAAAAACCTGGATCTGATATTGCAGGGCAAACAGGTATCTGTGAAGTCTGTTAAAACCTTGGCTGTGCTGCCAGATTTACTTGGACATTCGATGAACCCCCTGGAAGTCACATTGCGCAAAAAGGGAGTGTCATGTGAAAGGGTGGAGAAATATAGGTGGTTAAATGCTATTTGTTAAGCTTTTAATTTCCCCACTTTCTCTGTCATTTCCTTTTTCTCCTCCTCCCTTGACTCATTTTCTCCCATCATCATGACTTTCCCTCAGCCTCCTTCTTGTGCTGACTTTTTGCTTTTTATCCTATCTTTTCTCTACTGTCTTCTTTCCCTTCCTCCTTTCCTCTCTTCCCTTTCCTCTGCAGAGGCCACATCTCTCCTTTCCCACTCACACTCACTAACACATATGTGCTGTGCAGCACACATGCTGCTCATAGTAGGAATAAATGGCTGAATGAAGTAGGCATGTGTGCATTTTTGAGGAAACACAGAACATTGCCCTCTTCTTCAAGTTGCCCTCGTGTATGCTGTGGTGCTGCATCAATATTAAACCTCCATGAGGTGGCTGTTTTTAAAGCACTTCCAAATTGGAATGAACCCATTACATAAGGCTGTGATATAAGCTGCTAAGCTGCCTCTCTAATGAAAAATAAGAACATTTCTATTTTTCTTACATTTGTGGTTGTGTACTTTTGTGTGTTCAGGCCTGAGGAGCTTCCCCCAGTTTTAACCCTCCTACCAGACAACATCCTGCAGGTTTTGCGCCACCAGCTAGTGCAGTGTGTCCAGAAAGCTTCTGATGGTCTGGAGCCTGAGCAGCAAAACCTAGCTCTGCTGCTGCTCAAATTCCTAATCATCATCTGCAGGTCAGGACAGTAAACATTCCCAAATAGCAGGGTTACTTTACAGAAAGGTTGTCATGTACTCCAGTGTTTAGTAAATTTTCACCTTCTTGTTGTACTCTGAAACAAGTAACTGTTAAGTTAACGTCTGTTTGCATGTTTAAATGTTTCTGAAAGGAACCTGCCCAATGTGGAGGAGATTGGCACTTGCTCTTACATCAATCACATCATTACCATGACAACACTGTATATCCAGCAGGTTTGTCTCCTCCCAGTTTCTTTACACTAGTATCAGCAAACTGTAATGATATATTTTTAAGGTAAAATTAGTCCCAGTGAGTGTATGTGATTTTGTTGTTACAGCTGAAGAGCAAGACCAAGGAGAAAGAGATGGCAGACCAGAGCCAGGCGGAGGAATTTGTCCGCCATGCACTGGCTTTCTGTGAGAGCCTCTATGATCCATACCGCAACTGGAGGCATCGAACCTGCGGGTAACAACGCCCAGACCATCATGACAACAAACAACGATGATTAAGATTTAAAATTCAAGTTTAAAATTTAAGAAAGCTTTTGCTAAATACATTTCTTAATATTTTTTTGAAAATATTATATCTCTTTGTTTTCCTAGGGAGCAGCTGGGTACAGTAGAAAGGGGCAGACAGAAGTACAAAGCAGCTCCACTAACTGTTGAGTTTATTCCCTTCTTTTACCGTGAGTTTTTCTTTTCTCACTCTATTTTTCAATCAACACAGTGTGCAAAACTGACAGCTTCAGCAGCCTTATGCGTGAATGAGAAAGCAGTTCTCTCCATCATAAAACAGCCAACTAGTTATCTCAGAACAGAAGCTGCTCTCCTCTACCATGTTTCCTTCTAAGAGCTCCCATGTAATCACTCTCTCTGTCATCCACTGCCTCCTTCTCTTCCTCCCTGGATTCAATTGATTCCAGTCTTTGTGTGTGTGTTCTGTTTGCCAGGTGTTGCGAAGAGTTGATAGAGAATCGTGTCTGTCAAGGCACTTCAGCAACACCGGCGGCCATTTTGAACAAATAATCTCTTCTCTTCCAAGTTGTATGTGTGGCTGCTGTGGTTTGCCACTAAAGATAAAAAACATATGACCAAAAGTGACTGACTGTCAGCGCATTTGTGTTTGTGTTTTGCATACTTTGCTTCTGTGACAAGTGTGTGGTAGTACTCAGAAGATTTAAAAAAAAAAAAAAAAAACAATGTATTTTTTTGTTCATAGTACATTGTGTTAAAATGATGACTTAATAGACTAGAAATTTAGTTTGAAGCATGATTTGGAAACTGGCAGAACAGAACCACGGTATTCCATTTATTCTCACTGGACTGACGTGTGACAGATGAGTTAATAGATGACTGGGACCACATCCCAGAGGTTGTTGCCAGGGCTGTCACATGTCTGCATGCATTTGTGTGTACTAACTAAAGTCCTGTCTTATCTTGTTAGCAAATTTTACTGAGCTTCCGCCCCTAAGTGTGTTTGTATGAGAGAGATAGAAAAGATAAAGTTTTGTGGCTGCATTCATCACTGTTTTGTTAGCATTCACTAAAATACACCACTGTATGTTCTGAGGTTTCATTTTGTGGTTGTGTCAAGGTTTGTATGGCTCATATTATGTTTACATGTCAAACTAATGGACTCTTATGTTTGTGTGTCAGAGTGCTTCCAGGAGAGTGAACACCTGAAGGACAGCCTGAAGTGCTGCCTGCTGCACTTGTTTGGAGCCATAGTAGCTGGTGATGAGGTAAGCCTATGGATGTCCTGAAGGTTAAAGAGTCCTTTAACTGGCATGTCATGGGTGTGATTTAGTCGGCATCTGCTGTTCCCTTAATTCTTTTACTGTCAGTTGATGTGTTAGGAGTGTGTTCAACCACACCACCACATATTTAGTCTAATTAAGGTTGCCACTTTAAAACATGCCATAAAAAATGGGCCTATGTCTTTTATTATGATACAAAAATAAATGTTGGCAAGTTTTGCAGTAGCCTTTGTGTAAGGCACAATGGTTATGTGCATGTCAATGACATTCAGTTCTGAAATGTCACACAATCTGCACGGAAGTCACAAGAACTGATACCAAACTGTTGCCAAATCAATACCACAATCTGAAAATGAGATGGTACCTGTTTCAGAAGTACCGTAGTAGCTGCCATAGGCACTGGGAATGGATTTTTCTGGCTCTGATATAGTATGCATAATAATGCTGCACTTTCAGAAATTGGGTGACATTATTGTACCTTCTAGAAGTACAACAAATTGTCACCTGCACTGTAGCCTCTAGAAGGCCACATTTGTACCATTCACACTGGGTACTTATTTGTACCCTTGCTGTACTCATTATTCAGAAACCTTGCCAATTTTCATATCCACAGATATTCTTTAAAAATCTACTTAAATAGATTTTCTCCTGAAATTGTAATTATTTACTATAGATATATACCATAAGTGCACCTCAGTCTAAATTTGTGTAATAAACCTGGGATCTTACTACTGATAATTTGACAGCTGATTGGCCCCGTTGCTACCAGCTCAGCCATTGTCGTAAAAAAAACGTGATCTGTAACAGTAAATTAACATTCAAGCAACTTCTTGGCGCTATCATTATGCCAGGCAGCCATCAGAGACTCCTAGAATATAGTGTGACTGTCATTTCTCTATGTGTTTGAAGTAAACAGTACTAGTACTAGTGTTAACAGTAGTGTTATGTTGTGGTCTTTAAAGATGCTGATTACTGAACTTACTAAGCTTATTTTATGAATGCATATAACATGAAATTTTAAAGCATTATTCTTTGACCATTTGCTTTCTGTTGTGTACTTTACAGTATTTTGTACCTGTTGTTGTACCTGTTGTCACAGGGCTGTCTATTTTCTGATTTCTGTATTAAAACCAATTTGCTATGACTAAGCTCCATTTAACTGCACCCCTTTGTCTCTTGCAGAAGAATGCTGTGCTTGCCATATCTCCAGCCACCATGGAGGTGTTGATGCAGGTGCTGGCTGACTGCTCCATGGGTAGTTGCTCTTCAGACGAAGGCGAGGACTGGGACAGTGAGGCCCCCGACCGTAAGGCACTGCTAACTTTGGGCTGCCTGCGGGAGGTGGTGCAGCGCCTCCTGGCTTCCAGCTCAGACCAGCGGCAAGTGGAAATTCCCTCAGTGCTAGAAAACTACTTTAAACTGCTAAACTCAGACCCAGCAGCCATCGTGGCTGCCCGCCAGCAGCAGCAGCAGCAGCAGCAGCAAGGCAAGGGTCGAGTGCCAACATTGGGGCGTCATTGGGAGAGCCGATTTGTGGCACTGCAAGTACACATGCTAGGTAGGGTCTTAATAACAAAGGCCTCAAAAAATACCTTTTAGGATATTGAGTACATTCCATTAGCCATTGTACTTTGAGTTATGATTTGTATACAGGAAAGCCATTATTGGATTTATTCCACCATCTGTTTTAATTTCAGTCCCAGCTTTTCTTTCTCTGATTGCTCTCTGAATCTGATTCTCTCCATCTGTCTCTTTTTATTTCTTTTATTCTTTGTGTGTGTCTCTCTGTCTATTTCTACTGCTGTCTCAGACACTATCAGGGAAATGTTCCTGTGTTCAGACAGGCCAGTTCTACAAGCCATCTTCCTCAACAGTAACTGTTTTGAGCATCTGACACGACTTCTGCAGAACAGCAAGGTAACAGCACAGGCCTTTCTATCTAAATATAAGCTAGAGATGACACGCCAATATCTGAGTAGCTAGATCTGGTGTTTGACAATTGGAAGATAATGTTTCTAGCTTAGAACTGGGGAAAATCAAATTCCTATTATTTAAAAAAAAAAAAAAAAAAAGTATAGTTTTTTTTTTTTAACCGCTAAAGGATTGATTGACATTTTATATATTGTTTGTTCTATAAAAATGTTTTTTTTTTTTGTTTTACTTCCAAATTAGTAATTATGGATGGAAATACTCTAAAGTACAAGTACTTCAAAATTGTACTGGAATACATAATTTTGTAATTTTCATAATATTTTGTCCAGGTTTGGTCTAGCCTATATGTAAATTTCAAATTTCAGTGGGAGAAAGCATTTTGCCCACCTTGCATGTTTACCCTTTCAAAGCAGGGCTGGATCACCAACACGCCTCCACAAAGTGACACCTGCTAAGGGTCATGGCTTTTAACCTGTCACCCCCTCCTCCACTTACTACATCTTCCCCCCTCCCTCAACACTGTCTCTTGTCTCTTCCCTCTTTATAATTTTCTCTTCCCACATGCCATGTTGACGTGTTGCCTGTTGTGTGTGTGTGTGTGTGTGTGTGTGTGTCAGCTGGTTAATGCTAGGTGCACGGCGGCAGACAAGGACCAGAAAGATATAACCAACAACAGGTTACTGACAGGAGAGAGGGACACTCAGGTACCACAGAGCAAGCCCCACCTCCCCTCACCTAATTTACCTCCCCCTCATCATCCGCTTCCCTGCCCCCACATGCTCATGCCAGGTCTCAGCACTTTTACCTCACCATGCAGTCACTCCACAGCAAGACACTCACAGCTCACTTCCAGCTTTGTCCAAGCTTATCACATTTCTTGCAGTAGACTATCAAAACTATTCTCACATCTGTACAGTGAAGCTGGTAGCAGCAGATAGTTAAAAAAAACGTAGTACAAAGACTGGAAACTGGTGGAAATGGCAGACTTTGCTCTATACAGAATTAATTAAATATGTCTACCATCACTATTTGTCAGCTGGAAGAGTTCAAGAAGTTGTTGACCAAGCAATGAAATAGTCCTGTTATTAGACCATAACATCTCGTTTTGACACTTAAGTGGTCACTTACAGTACCTGCCTGATATTTCTGAAGACTATCTTTGAATGGTTTAGTGTTACCTATAAGTCAGAGCCCTTAAATGGAATCACCTCACCAAGGGTCACTTGCTCCCCTTAGAGTATACAAGCTGTCATATGACTTTTGGTTTTAACCCTACTAACAGACCCACTTTTAATAAAGTATAATCCCTCTTTTCATCTGGATAATGTTTAAACAGGTGGACAAACCTGCATAAAGGCACACACACACACAAACACACACACACACATACTAATGTGTCTTTGTTATAGAGCACTTGTAATATGATGCTACAGCAACTGCCGCTGCAGCGTGCTTCATGGTCATGCTTGTAAGCAGCTATTTAGTGCAAAACCCCTGGACTAAAATTTTGAAAGTAGAACTGGCCCAAGGTGCTAAAAAGGTCTTTCTGTGGAGTGACTACGTTCCCTATTTCAAAGCTGTATTATGTCATTAATTTTATTTCCACTATGAGTTCTTCACACCTCCCTGGCCCTGCTCACTATGTTTATTTCCTATCCCCTCCACATTGTCCTGGTTTTCTGCTATATACTTTGGGTTCCCCTGGAATGCTATAACATTGGCCGGGTGTTTAGTTTGAGTTCAATGGTTTGAGGTGATCTGGACTCAGTGACAGTGATGTAAGTGTTTGATTCTTGCACAATCCCCCTCCAGCTCTTCCAAGACACTCTATAGGACCAACCAGTCTGAAGTAGCTTGTTAATAATGGATCAAGTACGTGTTGGACATGAGCAGGACTGAGCTGGATGGAGATGTGTTTGTTTTTTATATTTCATGGTTTGGCTTGTGTTTTATTGTTTGCATGTTTTTTTGTGTGAAAATTGAGGTACTTCCTCGTAGCTGTCTGTGGCGAGTTGGTGTTTTGTTTTTGTTTTTGAAGAACTTTCCTGCTTCAGTTTGTTTTTTGTTTTGTTTTTTGTTTGTTTTACCTGGAGCAGAAAGACATTTTTTTTATCTTTAACATATGCAGTACGAGTTTTGATGCCAGCTCTTACTGCAGTGATAACTAGGGTTCTAATCATTATCAATGATTTTACTCACTTTTTCATGCAAAATGAATTAAACTTTAAGGCATCTTCTGAAGTCTCACTGTTATTCATCAAAGCACATCATGCACGTTGTTTACAGAGCCCTAAGTAAGTTGGTAATTTAGCATTTACAAACCTTGTATATTAATGTGGCTTTAAATTGTATGTGTGCCTGTTGCCCATATAATGAATTTGGAATAACAGGTGATTTGACTTCCAGTCATATGTTGCCATACAGTATACTCACTGACAGAAAACGTGAGTGCTTGATCTATCCGATTGTTCTTCAGGTGTTTCAAGGGCGACTGGACTCCCTTGCTGTAGCAACTATCAAAGCTCTGACAACGGTGATGCACAAATCACCAGCTGCAAAGGTATCTGGAACATAAATACATTTTTAACAAATCCATGTTTTCCTTTTAAGTGACCAAACTTGAGTCAGACTTTAAACTGTATTGTAATGGAGGGCCAGTAAGAGGTAATAAGTTTAGTTTAGGTTTAGTTTGGATAAATAGCTGCATTTTGGATTAATTGCTAACAATTTAGTGCTGAATCAAGAGACGGTGAAAGAAAGACATGAATAACTTTTTCCAGTCTAACACCATGTAGAAATGGTTTGATTTTTGGGATATATCTTAACTCATGAAAACAAGACTTGAGTCAGATTTGAATCCTAATTTGTCTCCAAATTTATGGCAGAGAGCTTGGTATTGGTTGTGTTACGCAGTTTAATAATTTTTTGTATTGTTTCATTATGTTTAGTGTTACAAGGTTACAAGATATACAAATCAAATGCTCAGAAAGCTGCTAAAAAGATTGTCTTTTCTGTGCTGTTCCTGTAGGAAGTTTTTAAGGAGAGGATTGGTTATAATCACCTTTATGAAGTGCTCATCTCACTCGGTCAGCCATCCCGACATCTTCTCAAAGAGCTAATGAACATGGTGAGAGAAAAATTATTTTTGGTATTTGTATGTTGGACTCAATTAAGCCTGTCTGGTTAAACAGTTGTATCCTAACATTCTTAAAGTAATTTAAGTTATTTTCTAAATTAATCGTAATGTCCACAATCATCATACAGACAATTCAATCTTCTCTACCCACGTTTGGTTATTTGTCAGCCTGTAGCCTTAATTTGCTTGTTTGTTGATGCCATAGATTTCCATTATTGTCCAGAAATAAACATATTAAAAACACATCAGCCAGACAGTGTTTCTGTGTTCTGTAGGCGGTGGAAGGTGAGCACACTTCAGTGGGTCTTCTGGGCATCAGTAATGTGGACCCCCTGCTGCTGCTGGTTCAGTGGCTCCCGGAGTTGGATTCATCAGAGCTGCAACTTTTTACAGCGGACTGGCTCCGCCGCCTCAGCTGCCTGAACCGCCAGACTCGTGCTACTTGTGTAAATGCTGCTATGGTTATGAGAGCACTGGCTGCGTTAGAGCAGCACCAACGTCTACACCGAGCTTGTGCTGAGAGCTTACTGGGATTGGTGGGGTCATTGGGCTCACAGTCCTTAAGTGCCAGGGAGTTGCTGGGGCTCCTGCGCCTCCTCAGGCCTTTAGAGTCTGGCCAAGCACACCCCTATGTGGGTCCCGCCCTGAGGGCCCTCCTGATCATGGTACGCAAGCAGGGCCTGGAAAGTGCCATGCAGTACTTCGACCTGTCACCTAGCATGGCCGGCATTGTAGTTCCAACAGTGCAGCGATGGCCAGGCTCTGCCTTTAGCTTTCTTGCCTGGTTGTCACTGGACCACGACCAGCTGGGCCAACCTAGCAAGGACAAGAGAAAGCAGCTCTACAGGTAAGAAGACCAACATTCTCAATGTTTCAGTATTTGTCAGTTTTGTTAACCAAATATTTTTGAAGCCTAGGTTATGCAAATCAACTGCTGCTTTAACAGTTTTTTCTATTTATCTCAGTTTTTTTACCCCAGGAGGTACTGGGTTTGAAGCTTTTATCAGCTCAGCAGGAGTGCTAGTGGTGGCAGTTTGTACAAAGAAAGAGTATGTCACAGTGATGCTGCCAGACTACTGCTTCTGTGACTCTCTTTGGGTGAGTCAGGTTTGATGACATAATTTATTTATTGAAAGGGTAGTGTATCCAAGAATAAAATTCTTCAATTCAGTGCTAATTTTAAAATATGTTGCATTTCTTATCACAGCACAGCATTGGGGTGGTGCATGTGCCAGGAAAGAGGCCATTTGGACAGAGTCTCGTCTACATTTATGTTGATGGACAGCAGAAACTGTCTGCTCCCCTCAAGTTTCCTACCATGACAGAGGTGAGACCTTCATTCACCTAATATTTGGTTGAAAATTATCAACTTAATAGTAACATTTTCCCACTAATTGTAGGGAGAAAAAAAATTTGTTTTTATTTAGATTTATGATAGTTAATAACTGAAACATTATTACTACTATTTAGCAAGTAAGGAGAAGCAGCTTTTACTGCTTACGGATTTAGAGTTGGGGGGTTACAAATCTGTCACAAATCTAAATTCAAATAATCATCTTTAACCTGTCATGTTTCTGTTGTACTTTTCAGAGAAAGGTTTCACGTATGTGATAAAAGATGCTGTTTTTCACTCCCAATCATGTTTTGCTCTCTTCTACCTTCCAGCCATTCACTTCCTGTTGCATTGGCTCAGCTGGCCACAGGACCACCACTCCTCCACCGTCCCAGATCCCAGACCCTCCCTTCTCCTCAGCTACCACACCTACCACTCGTTCCTCACTGGGTGGCATCCTGTCTCCACAGACTTGGGGGGGACTGTTGGGGGGAAAGCCTGAGTCTGTGACTAAGCTCATCTCAGCAGGAACACAGGACAGTGAGTGGGGAAGCCCCACCTCCCTGCAGGGGCAACTGGGAAGCGTCATGGTATTCTATGAACCTCTGCAGCCCAACCACTTGAAAGCCATCTGTGGTGCTGGTAAGCAGGATGAGATGATGTGAGAGGAGGAAGAAATAAAGGGAAGTTAGGAAAGGAGAGGTTTAGACAATTAGGACAAGTGTTGGGGATGAAGGACATAAGAAGGACACACAGTGTTTAATAGATAAAATGGAACATTTTGACCAATAAATAAAAACTAGCAATAAAGATGAAAAATTTGTAAAACTCACTAACAGTACTGAAACAAAATACAGATCATAGATCAAGCAAGACAAGCTTATAAATATAATTCTTTATATGACTGTCATAAATGCTGTCTTCTTTTTATCTGCAAAGGGCCAAATTGCATCTCACCATTCAAATCCCAGGAATCAGAACTTGGTGATCTTTCGACCAAATTGTTGCTGCACTACTCACCCAAGGTGACTGGACCACTGTTGTTTCAACCATCCCTTCTTTGAACTTTAAAATAAGCTACATACATTTTTCAGTTCAGTAAATTTGATTCAAGAGGTGCAATCAGGTCATTTGAAGGCAGTGATGCAGGTTTTCCTGGTTGTGGAGTTGGAGTGTGGAGAAGTTAAGATTAAGATAGAATGCCATATTAAGCACAGCTTTATTTATTTGAAATAAACCACACAAGAATCTTGTGTCATCAGGCATGTAGGAACCCCATCTGTCTAGATCTGTCTCCAAACATGCTGCATGGACGACTGACTGGCAACAAAGTTGTCAACTGGGATATCAAGGTAGGACAAGCATCGAATTATACTATAACATATTTGTCCTGTGCTCAATATTAATTTAACTTATGCTGCATAGATATGTTTTAATTATCTATTGGTATATTATCTGTGCCAGGATATGATAAACTGTGTGGGTGGTCTACCAGTGCTCTTCCCAATACTGGAGCAGTTGGCCCTGGTGACGCCTGATCAGCAAGCTAATGATCCTGCTGCTGGGTCAGATTTTATCACCCCGGATGTGACCACACCAGCTGATGGAGACTGGGTTATTCTCCCATCCAACAGGGCTTCAGGTTTGTCAACCTGGTTTCTCCTTATGCTCAGTTGCATTATGAAACTGGGGCCCATGTGGAAACAGATGTATTTGTAATTTCTATCTCAGAGGCTCGCTTGGAGAAGAACCTAGTGGCCACTTACCTCCTGGTGGTAAAGCATTTCCTGCAGAGACACCTGATCAACCAGGAGAATCTGCTCCACTCGCACTGTGTTGGTACACTGGGAGCCCTGCTGCAGAAGGTCTCTATTTAAACCTAATTTGGCACATGGCTTTTATTGCCAGGGAGTCTGGGTGGAACAGGAGTAGACTAAGTGGACCCTTTTAATTTATGTTTTTATGCTGTTTTACTGGGAGACAAATCCATTGCATTTGCTAAAACATGTGTCCTTAATTGTGGCATTACACAAAAAAGTTATAACTATACGTCCTCTATTTTCCTTTGTTAAATATGTCTGGTGATCTTTGTTGCATAATAGTTGTTAAAAATTGATGTAATGATTCAAGTGATTTCTTGACATATGTTCGAAACAAAAATAGGGATATTTACTATTTACACATGGAACACTGTAGTTTACAACAGAAACATAAATATCATACCTCTCTGCAAATTGTGACCTTAAAACAATACATCTTTTGTTGAGGGCAGGGTACCCAATAACACTTCTTATGTATGACTCACTTTAGTTTCAGTTTTTAGGGATGTGTTTTCACTTTTCTTTCTGTTATATGTAAAAATGGCCCAGCTGTTTAAAAAACCCTTTCTGACCGTTCTCTAGCAATAGAATGCACATCACTAATTGCAATTATTGCAAATGATGTTCATTTAGGTCTGTCTCTGTGTTTATCTTCTTCTTTGGTCTTTTCTGAGGCTCCCATTTGCTCCCATTTATTCTTTATTCCTTAGCCATCTTTCTTACCTTTTCTATCTTTTGTCTGATCCAATTGCCTCTGTATTTATTTGTTTACTGAGGTTTTGGAAATATACTTGATTCAGCATTTGAACCATGAGAAAGTAGGCCTCCAAAGGGGCCCAGGCAAAAGAAAATTAGATATGGTGATAGCAGCTGTAGGCATAGTAACCACACCCTATAACTGGTTTAGGAAAGCACTTCCTTATTCACGCATATTATTGTCTCTTTATGATGTTATTGGTGACAAATTGCTTTATATTTGTCTGCTAACCAGCCTCATAATTTTTTTGGAACCAGACATAATAAGTACTGTTTTACAGTAAATGTCCCTCACATCATTTTGCATGTATGCTAGTAAATGTGTGTATACTTGAACAAAAAGTAATATACAATCTATTTTTTGTTTGTTTGTGTGTGTTTAGCTCCCAGCAGGCCATGTGGATGTTAGCGTGCTGGTTGCGGTGCAGCTGCTGATAGAGCAGGTCACATATGAGAAGAACCAGCCACTGCTGCAGCACATTCTCACTCATCTGCTGTTCAATTTCAATATCTGGAACAAAGGAGACTTCCCTTTACGCATAGGTGAGATTGGTCTTTATGCTTTCACGGTGGAGAACATGTGTAATCATAAATTCATCATCAGAAATTTACAAGATCTATTAAGATTGAAGTGGGGGTTATAGCAGTGAACAACTAGAGGAGTACGTATAGGTGGAAGTAATGACTAAAGTTAGACTTCAGTTCGCATCAGGGTTTTGGGTCATAGATGTTATCATTTCTTTCAGATTCGGGGGGGCTTAAGAACTTTAAAAAAAAAAAACTTTTTCCCATCCCCATAAACCAATACAGCAGGGGTGACCTTGGTTATTATCCAGGATTTTTTTACACCACTAGCATTATACATCCTAACCTTTTATGTTTTCTGCAATTGTTCATTTTGTATTTTTACATCTCCTATGTTGTCTCCTATGCAGTATTTTATGAAACACAGTTCGTCTGTGTGATTTTGGTTGTCCAACGACTGTTACTAGTGCTGAAATGTGCCCTTTTTCCCATGAAGGTCATATCCAGTATATGTCCACAGTCATCAAAGACAACAGGAAGCACTTCAGGAAAAAATATGGAGTTCAATTCCTCCTAGACACCGTACGCCTCTATTATGGGTAAGACTCAATTTCCCAAAGTTCATTAAAATACATTGTATATACTGTGTTACACAAAACAACATGATCATCTGCTCTGTAGGAAGAACACTAATAAAGACAGTGAAGTGAGTGAAGATGACATCCGTACCATCCGAGCATCTCTCTTTGGCCTCATCAAGTACTACATCAGCAAGGGCATGTCACAGGAGGAGATGCACAGCATTCTGGGATTTATTGCTGCCATTGGAGATGAGGACCAAGTAAGGGATTGGATGGTTTTTATCAATGCATCGAAAAGTTAAATATTTTAGTAACATTTTGAAGGAATTTCTTAAGACTTAGCGAAAAATGTTTGCTAGGACTCATAGATAAACAGATTCAGACATTCGTATAAACTGCAACTTGTTCTGAAGGCTTACAACCAATGCTGTAATTCCAGTTTTAAGTCATGCAGTAGCGTTAGAATATTGTCCAAAATTTACCGCAAGCAAAATGTTGATTCATTTTCCACCATTCACGGAGTTACTCAGCAGCTTAAAATTAAGGTTGTGTGAAGTTTGTTCTAAATTTGGACTAGGTGAAGTTATTCTTAGTGTATACTTATGTTAAATGACCAATTTATTGTAAAACTCCTCAGTGCATGGTACTCTATCAAATTGAGGATTTTATTGTGAAATAATATGACCTTTCCCAGCAGGATTTTCTGTTTTCCTATGAGACTTACAGCAGTGATGCCTAATGTCTTACAGGAATCTGTCAGTTTTTTCCCTATCTGGCAGCTTTTTGACATCACTTTTTAAGCCCTTCCTCTCCATAAGCAATATTAATTACCTGTTGCCTGAAACAAACTGCTTTATTAGATTCAAGATTCAAACAACTTTATTGATCCCATGGGGAAGTTATGTTCCCTTGTTACAGCTGCTGTCCACAAGAAAAGTAGAAAAGAAAGGAAAAAAAAAACTTCCACCAAACCAAGACAATAAACAAGTACAAGTACAAACTACTGATTAATAAGTTAGAAAAACACCCAGCTAGAGGACTAAACATAAATGAAATAAAAACAATACTATTTGTCCATTTTGACCATTTAGTCCCCCTCTCTGGCTGAAAGTGTGGTTTATTGTCCAGGTGGTAGTTTCGGTATTTTTCTCCAAAACTACTTCCACCCCCTATCCGCGTATGGAGAGAGGTTTGATAAGAGTCCCGGACTACCTGAAGTCTACCATCAGTTCCTTTTGTTTTACTGATGCTGAGCTGCGGATGATTGTCCTCACATTAGTTAACAAAACTGTAAATTAGAGCATCCTCTACCCTCAGCTGAAGCTGATAAGCAAACTACAGGGGGTCCAGAGATGGTTTCAACAGAGGCCGGAAGAAGTCCAGGACCAGTCTCTCCAACACTTTTATGATGTGGGAGGTTAGAGCCTCAGGTCTATAGTGACTGGGCATGCTGGACCGGCACCCCCTTCAGCTGCAGGCTCAGGTTGGAGATGTGCTGAAGGATGTCACATAGCTGTGGGGCACAGCCTTTATAGGTGTTAAAATCATTAGCTCTATCCACAAACCCCTTTTTCGTCTGGCTGTTGGTCTTATATCTAGTGATGCTTTTCATGCCACTCCAGACTGCTCTGGTATCCTTCTGTTGGAGCCTCTGCTGGAGTTCAAACTTCCTTCTGTAAGCCTCCATCCACTCTTTGATCTTTACTGGCAGCTGTTTTTGGACCTCCCTCACTGCTTCCCTGTGACCTGAACACTGCCTTTTTCTCATTTATGATTATTTTATGTCTTTGGTGGTGCGCCGTCTGTGGAGGCGGAGGGAGGAATGTAGACAGCGATCAATATGGCATGTGAGAACTCTCTAGGTATATAGTATGGACTGAGGCCTACCGCCAAAAGTTCGATGTCTAGGCAACAGACTCTCTTTCACAGTAAAATGATCAGTATGACGCCACCTGTTGTTAATGTACACGACCAAGTCCCCTCCTCTTTTCTCCAATCCGCTGTACTAAAGCCGCCAATACTGATGCATGTGTCGGGCATACTGACCTGCAGCCATGTCTCTGTGAAACACATTAGACTACACTCTTGAAAGATTATTTCGTCCGGGATTTTTAAAGTCCAAACAAAATTTAAATTCACAGTGGCAGACTCCTGCAGCCCGATCAGCTGTTCCCAACTGTAGACAAATGAGCTGGCTCCAGATCTATACAGCTGTTGCAAGCTGGTCACAGCTTGAAGCAGAAAAACTTCAGCGATGATAAAAACAAAGATTAAAAACTCCCTCCAAACGTATGATCAATGAAAGCAAGCTTTACACAACAACCTGCATACTTTACTATACTAAAACACTACACTAAAAATATGAAAAGGTAAGAATAAATTAAAAGAAATGAGAGCAACTGCAACGATGCTGCGGCACGGCCTGCATTACTTTCCTGTTTTCCTCTAATAACACTAACTTCACATGACTTGTGAAATCCATTCTCTGCTTTTGTCACACTTCTTCTCCACCTGTTGTTGCTTTTTTTAGTCTCATCAGTCTGTTTTTCTCATCTTGTCTGTTGCTTTGCATATCCTCTTAAACTGCAGTACTGTATGTGGAGATTACAATACACCTTCTATGAATATACAGTCAATATAATGACATCTTTCACTTTCGCATTCTCTGATGACTATGACTATTTATCCCTCCATGTAGTCAGTGAGTTTTCAAATGGTACGCTTATGAATCAAGACTTAGAAATCAGTTATGAATCCTTTTATTCCATATTGGGAATAAATGGTAATAATGAACTCTATGCTTGTAAATTGCTATTACATAATACATGACATGAATGATAATTTAGGTGCTGTCTTCTCTGCATAATTTCCTTCTCAAACAATGTAAAAATCATTTAAAATAGGTACCTATATATATATTTAATTTTCCCTTTTGGTTATGTGTGTTGCAGCTGTGTGCATTGCTGGAGTTATTGCTCAGCCTTCTTCAGAGCAGTCCAGCCAGGGACCAGCTCTTCCTGCTCCTCTTTGAGCCAGGGGCGGCCGATTCCTGCTACGCTCTCCTCCTCAATAACAAACACTCTGACCGACTCCGAGAGCTTGTCTTCAAGGTGGGTTATAGATTTACGTGTATATCTATAAATTTTTTCGACTGTAACATAAGCATCGACTTTTGGGCATGGACATTACAGGGGTGGAAATAATGTATAGATATACATATACCAAGATATAAAAAATTTAATTTTGATAACCCCTGCTTTCAATTTATTTTCTTGTAAAAGTGACTTTTTGTCATAATGCTGCTTATTTCATATCCATCCACAGACACCTTTTAACATGTTTATTATATGAATTCTAGAATCCTGTGATCAATATGGTTCTCTTCACCTCTTTGCAGTTGTTTGAACGCATGTTGCGCTGTGACCGTGTTTATGAGAAGAATAAACAGCGGTTGCGGCTAAGGGAGGCAGGTTATGCTGGGCTATCACTGCTCTTTTCTGAACTTCATATCACTCCAACCTTGATCCGCTGTCTCCTCAACCAGGTTCTCCACACAGGTCAGTGTTTCCTTTTAAATTCCTACATTGTTCTGCTTACTGGGCGGGGAAAGTTGGAGTGGGGGAAAACAGCTGTATAATGGGGCTTTACAGATAAAGCTAAAGTATGCAGCTTAAGCTAGCGCTATCATGATGCTCAAAATCAATCCGGCCTGCTCCACCCAGCCCACCCTCTCCCTGCTATGTTATGCTCTTCAACTCTCTGCTATACTTTGGCACTCTCTGCACAGCCCTTAGATTATTAATCATTATTAAATTACATGAAATAGGAATGTTGCAAAACTTTTTGATAAAGCAGAAATTAGTAAAATTGTAAAAAGTGAAGGGACCACTGTCAATTGAGAATCCACAACATATTCTTCGAAAACAGAACATGTCATATGAAATACCACAATATAAACAGTTAGTTATAAGCCAGCCTTTACGTAGCATTGGTTTAAATGTACAATGTGCCCGACTTTAGTGACAATAACGCCACAGCTCCTAACCTGTATCCCTGCTGTTCCTTTGAATAATGTTCCTTTGATGCAGTAATATTATTATTATTATTATTATTATTATTATTATTATTATTTTTTTTTTTTTTTTTTTTAAGAATTTTAAAGCTATCTATATTTTTTTAAACAGTAAATAAACTCCTTAGTACTTTTACTTGTTTACTTACTTTTTATTTAGGCCAATAGTTAAACTTTTACTTGAACTTAGATTGTAAACTTGTGATACACTGCATGTACCACTACATGCAGTGTATCACATTTTTGTGTTTGGGGCTGTATAGTTACAGACTGCTCAGATTGGCCACGATGACCCATGTCCTCCTTAGCATTGTTAAGACCATCAATGTTAATTCTGTTTATGTGTTGTGCTTGTGTGTGTTTAAAATCAGCAGATCAAGTGGTAAACTACAAGGACTTAATGGCTCTGGTGCAGCTTACTCACCGGGCTGGGCCCAGTGTACGCCTCATTGTCTGCAAGAGGGTGAGGAAACACCTCCACTTAAATCTGCAGATGCTCACTATTAATTTTATATTCACCAATAGCCTACACAGGAAATAACTGTTCCAACAATCGATCAGTGTTGTCAAAGACTTTCTGCATTACTTTCTACATGTTACCTTCATTCAGTTATCTTTACATCTGTTATACTGAAATACGCGAAATTATTCCTGTTATTTGTTGCTACTTTCTACTCTTTACAGAGTAGATCCAACAGTACTTTCTGTTTGTAATTACCTTATAAGCACACGTTTCATATCTTAAATATTTCAACCAATACTAGGTTTTAGGGCTGGAGCAAATGATTATTTCCTTTGTCGATTAATAAATAATTTTACCATTTGGCTCTTTTATATTTTTCAACTAACATATAATATAATAATGTGTTCTGACTGAGCAAAGTTTCTGGAGCTACTTGTGTTACATGCATCGCACGATCCACATAGACCAAGATTTATTTGGGCAAGACACGAATAACGGAACAGGAACAGCAACTGGTGGCCATCAGCTGCAGCAGCACTCAGTCATGGAGTCAACATAAACTCCAACCACTGGCTAAACCCCAGCTACACAAAAGATGCAACATGCAACTGAAACACAACAGCTGTGTAATTCAACAGAATAACCCACAGAACTGAACTCCCACAATCCCTAGCGAGTCACGGTCTTGTCGACCACTCCCCTGCTGGGGTCACTACAATAATATAGTTTATCTTAGGAAGTAACTGCCTTTGAAGATGTGAATAAGATGTAGTCAATTTACATCAACAGAAAACCATTATCAGAAATTGTTTCGTCACTTTTATCAAATCAGTTTAACTTTGAAGATCTTTTTTTGTGAATCTGTTCATACTTTACTTTATAATACACATCTCAGTTCTTTTATAAACAACATTGAACTTCAGTCTTTTCCACTTCTGTCTTTAGGTCTACCAGCTCCTACAATCCCAGCAGGATGCTGCTGTCCAGATCTCAAAGCAGCAATGCTGGCAGGATACTCTCATGCGATTGTACCTGCGTGGTGACGGGTCCTTGCCAGTGCGTGGTGCAGACACGGCCAGCACCTGCAGCTTGGACCTGAACCGGCCCAGTGGCAGCAGCACTAACCGCCTGGAGCTGCCACTGGACAGAAGGGCACGGACAGGCAGTGCGGGTCGGCTGGATCGTTTAGAAGATGACCGGTTCAGCATAGGTGACACTCGTTCTGTGGACAGCCTGGAGAACGGGGATGTCATCTCACTGCTGGACACACCATCTTCCTCTGCTTCCACTGAGCCCCAACCCCACATCAAGCCCTGGGTGGTAGGAAAATCGGGGGGCTTGACACTGGATCTGTCCCACCTGCATGCATATGAGGGTGTGGAGAGTGGCAGCCAGACACCCGGTAGCATGCCCAGTACACCATCACCTCTGGAAACCTCAAAACCTTTCCCAGGAAACTCTGGGGATCGAGATGCATCTTCCTCTCTGGCTGAAGATAGCTTCCTCTTCAATGACAACATCTCACTGGGGGAGTCGTTCAATAATGCTGAGGTGAGATAGGGGATCACAAGGGTGTGGCAGACAGCCCTAGACACAAACTTAGATGTTTTTCCAATCTGTTCCATCTCACTTCCCTCATCTTCTCTCTCTCAAGAGGAATGACAAGTTAGGGAGAGACTTTGGTGTTGCATCAATGTTGCACATAGCTGTTACCTTGGTTTAATTGGCAATTTCCAAAGAGCAGAAATTCAGCTATCTCTAATTCCAGTGGCAGTCTGTATTCTGATGTTTCCGTAAGGCTACTACAGAGCGTCTGAGTCAGTATGTGAAGTACTGTCACATCAGTACTGTCACATCAGGAAGCCCAGCCTTGACTTCTATGTAGTGCTTTTTTTTATTCTAGTGCTTGCCTTAATAGTAGGAAGCTTTTAGTTACAGCATCTAATGTGTCGTTTTAAAAATGCAGTAGTTGAGCAATGTGTTTGATCTGCTTAGCAATGTAAAATTACCCAATATCTAAATGTGGAAGCTGACAGACTGACTGACTTTTAAATTATATTCATGTATACTGAAACTATTTAATTATAGAATGCATAAGTACTGAAAGACATTTTTCCACTAACAGTAGATTTTTCTAGTTGCGGGTGACAGTATATTGACCTCTGTCTTATGATTATTTTATAATTTTCTATTAACCTCTATAACCCACTGTTGCAAGTTTACTTTAATTGTAACCCTCTTTTTCGTTCTTTTTTGGTGTGGTGTGACCTTCCAGCGGGCAGAGGAGGAGCTGTGCAGCATGCTGCTGGAGATAGTGCTGTGTGTTACATGGCGAGGTGTAGAAGGTTCCGATGATTCTGCATGGCTGGAGCGTGGCCAGGTTTTCTCAGCTCTCACTAAACTGGGTACTGCTAACGAGCTGCTGCTTCCTGTTGACCAAATCAAACTCAGGTAAGCTCTGTTTGGAACCACATAAAGTGCTGGTTGTATTAGGATTTAGTGCTTCCAAAGACAGAATTGCTAACAGTATTTAACAGTCTCTGTGATCTTTTTATTTGTTCTCTAGTCTAATGGAGCGTATGTTAGAGTGGGCAGTTAGTGATAACCGTGAAGCATCAGCTGCCACATTGCCTCAACACACAGAGAACGCAGTGCGGTTGCTTCACATGGTACAAGATTTCCTCCAGGCAGAGGGTCTGGTTAATCCAGCACTGTGGACAGAGAAGGTCCTGGAAGAGACTGTGACGCTGATGGACAGTCTTATGGTGTGGTACTCTGCTGGCACCCAGTGGTTCCAGCTCTCTCAGGTTGGACTGCGACTGCTGCTGGGCTTCATGGCTCAGGAGGACCCTGAAGTAAGTTTTTTTTCTTTAATCACTTTTATCTTCACACTGCTGCTTGTGCAGTTTTTCATCTTACATGCAAAATAATATATGGCTTCTTACAAAGGTTTGTGCCATGGCCACTGCCAAGCTCAATGGCATCCTGCAAACCAAGGAGGTATCCAGCCAAGATGAGGCCTGTTACCTGCTAGGAAAGGTGGAGGGCATCCTGCAGCGCACCATTCAGGAGCAAAGAGAGGAAACCTACTCCTTTCTAGTTCCTCTGCTGCGAACACTGATCTCCAAAGTCCATCGACTCCTCTACATGGAGCTGCATCTCCCCCAGCTCCCTGACACCAATGGCAGCCCCTCCTTCTTTGAAGACTTCCAGCTGTACTGCAACACACCTGAGTGGCGTGTCTATCTTGACAAATATGTATGAAATAGACATTTACATTTACTGCTGTTGTTGTTGTTGTTGTTGTTGTTGTTGTTGTTTGAAATGCTAAATTTAGATAATTTTGCCATTAATGTAAAATGCTATCTGTCTCTAGATTATTCCATATATGAAGCAGTATGAAATTGAAACATTCAGCCAGGGCCATGAGACCATGGCTCTGTACTGGAAGGAGTGCTATGAGGTATTCATGGTCAGCCTGCATAAGAGAGAGCGGGAAAGGGGCGAGAGCAAGATTCGCTTCCAGGTTAGTTGGATCAGTATTAAACCAATAACAATAAAATGTCTAATTTGCTATAAAGGTTCTGTGTCATCAATTCTTCTCTTATTGTTTAGGAGCAATTTGTTGAGCCCTTTTCACGCCGATGCCGTCAGGAGAACCTACGCTACAACAGCATGTTGAAGCAGCAACACAGCCAGAACAACTCTATCCCCAGGCAATGGAAGGCAGCCCGACGGGGTCTGGTGTGTGAGAGAGGTCCCTGGTCTGATAGGTAGCTTGAAATCTTCTTGGTAGTCAAAGTGTATAAATATTCTAATTATAAATTTGGATATGACTGCTGGATTGTGTTCTTTGCTACCATTTTCAACAGGCAGCAGGATGATATGCACTGGAGACTGTCCAGTGCTGAGAACTTCTCCCGCATGAGGCTGAAATTGGTCCGTAATTACAACTTTGATCCTCACAAAGAGGCAAGCGCTCTGAGAGACAACCTAGGTAAGGTTTTTTTTTTTGTATTTTTTGAGCTAGAAATTATATCTAATGGGGGATGATTGTGTGTGTATAGCATGTCATGTGCAAACTCCTCCAATGAAAAACAGATTAAAGAGGACTTGAAGATCCTCTTTAAGCCATACAAGTCTTACTGATCCATGACTCAATAAGAAGGATGATCCACTGTGCTTGATATTTTTCCTTGCTAAGTTATTCTTAAAAATAAACATGTTGCATTTTCAGAACTTTCTGAGACTTCTATTTTTACCTTTATGGTAATACTACATAATATTGGCATTGAGTCATTCTTTAAACACTTTTAATATAACAGTGCTGAGATACTCTTTATCTCTTATTGTCAAAACAAATACAAACTAATATGTGATGATACCTTTCACCTTGATCCTACATTAGACTTAATGTGCAGTGATACTGCAGGGCTTCCTTGGCAAACTGCGACTACCTGAGCATAACTTAGACGAATGAGCAAGGGGATAAAATCACAGTATAGAATGTAGCCTCCCTAATTCAACACTTAAATATTTAGTAATGAATATGCCTACAGCAAAAGAAGATTTTAAGTCTTGTGCATGACTGGAAAATATCCTTTAGGATAGCACAGCATTTTAAGACTGTTCTCCAGGTTATAACCATGTACATGCTTACTTGTCATTGATTAATGATAAATGAAGACATCCTCATCATAACCTCGTAAAGGGTTTGCAACAAGGTGCAACTGTTTACAAAAACATAGGGAAACTTTTTAAATTGTCAATAAGAAAGTGCAATGATTTGTAAAAAGAATTGAAATTTACATTTGATTCTAAACAATATAAAGACAACATATAAGAGGTTGAAAATGGGTTGAAAAGCTGTTTGAATTTTTTTTAAATTTGATGCCAACAACACATTCCACAAACATGTTTGCCATTGGTTATTCCTTTAACACTAAGAAGAAGAACTGAGGGGACCAGTTATTATAGTTTAAAAAGTGACTATTCTTGGTTGAATAATCAAATATAAGCAATTGAAAATTCCTGTTTCAACATTCGATATTTTTGTCTTTGTATAGTTTTCATATAGTACTTTATATACATTTAAAAGGTTTTTATTTAGAGTTTAAATGGTGTCCCAACATTTTGGAAAATAAGGGGGTGGGCCTTGAAAACAGAGAGGCCAGGCTGTGGTTTGCAAAAAATAAATAAACAAAATTTAAATAAGGTGGTAGTTCTGTAAGGGTTTGGTTATGCATGGCTGTGTCTTTTTAGTAAAGTTCTTGTTTTTTATTAATAAATTTAAACAACCTATAGTTATTACAAAGGAGGTTATCCTTCACCTTATCATACCAACTCTAAAGAGACTCATAGTCTGATGGTAACCTGACAATTAATGCATAGATAAATATGCCTATAATATTGCTATGAATATGACAACCCATATTAAGTGACTGTACCCCCTGTGGGGGTGCACTTCTATTCACACTATATGTGAAGTTTATATATAAACTTTTTTTCTAGTTACTAGTTTCTAGTAACTTTTTTCTAGTTACTAGACTACTATATTGTATCAGAAGAATTGTATCCTGTTTCTTCATAGACTGATATGTTCAAAAGGCTAATAGCAATTAAAAGTCAGCTTGTTGTGCCTACACAGTAAAGTACAAATTTCATAATAAAAGTGACAACAGCATGAAACTTTAAAACAAACCTTTTGGTTTTGTTGGAACAGTAAAGAAAAGTTGCTATATTCTTTCTTCAGGTATGTTTTTATAGTTTTGTTAGCTTTTGACAAGCAAGCTAAAATGCTATTTTACAGCACTGTCATGTGATATTACCCCTGGACCATTTCTGGATGCCTCATGTCAGCTTTTAATCCCCACTTGTCTCTTCTTTTTTGCTTAGGTGTCCATCAGCAGCGTGTAAACCCAGAGTCTCTGCTGCTGGAGGCTGTGAAGCAGGTCAAAGTCAGCGACCTGGAAGATGACATCCTGGAGCTGCCTGAGGATGATCCTGCTGCTGCCAACAACCCGTCAGTCAACAACCACAGAGAAACAACACTCGTATAAAAGATACAAAGTCAACAATTAGTTGGATATTTTGTAACTGCCCGCCATTCCTTCTCTGTGACCTACAGGGTTGAAGCCGACGAGGCAGGCCAGAAGGAGAAATTGGTGCTGTGGGAGGACTGTGAGCTGGTAACAGTGGTAGATGTGGTGCCAGGCCGTCTGGAACTCACTACCCAACACATCTACTTCTATGACAGCAGCCAGGAGAAGGAGGAAGGTGAGGAAACAATGAGACAGTTGAATGAGAGAATTTGGCTACATAAGTAAAATTTTAATTAAACTTTGTCTACTTTTATCCTAAAGGAGTGGGCCATGACTTTAAGTGGCCTCTGTCTCAGATCCGAGAGGTACACCTGCGGAGATACAACCTGCGTCGCTCAGCTTTGGAGATCTTTCTAATTGATCAGACCAATTACTTCCTTAATTTCAAGAAAGAGGTAATGAGCCACAAAAACGTCCTGTGTGCAGAAAACATAATAAGAGTATTCCATGATTAAAGAGGACAAATGGTCTCTGTTTTTATATTTTATAAAGCTAATCTCTAATGTTTAAAACATTGCATTTACTTTTTAACAGGCCAGGAACAAGGTCTATAGCCGTATGTTGTTGCTGCGATCGCTCAATCTTTATGGTACCCGCTCACCACAGGAGCTACTTAAAGGCTCTGGACTCACACAGGTCAGAACCCCAGAATATGAAACAAAGAAAACTGCTATTTGGATATGTCATTACCAATTACAGATATCAAAGAACAACACACACTTGGAATATAAATGACTAGCCAACCGCACACTACATATCAAATATTACAGTGCACTTTGGGGTTGCGAAATTAGTGGGACAGCAGATTAAAGAATGACTGAAGATGATGGTAGTTTGATGATTGTATGGTTGGATTCAACAGCTTTGATAAAGGGAGCATTTAATCAAAGCCTCACAAATTAAACAATACTTTAAAAACATTCATGTTGTCTGTATTACCTTTTTTCTAATTTGAAATATTTAAAAGCTATTATGATACTTTTAAGGAAACAAAACCCTCTGAAAACTGTTTTTGCTTCTGTCCTTGTAACTAGAAATGGGTGAACCGGGAGATTTCCAACTTCGATTACTTGATGCAACTGAACACAATTGCAGGCAGAACTTACAACAACCTGGCTCAGTACCCAGTAGTATGTTTCTAACTGAATATATTACTGTACAGCTGTGGTGTCTGGGTGAACATTGATATCTAATCTACGTAATTTGTTGTGTGATTTAACAGTTTCCCTGGATATTAGCTGACTACACTTCAGAGGAGCTGGACCTGTCTGATCCTCAGGTATTCAGGGACCTATCAAAGCCAGTAGCAGTGCTAAATGATCGCAATGCCAAGGCTGTTAGAGAGAAGTATGTCTAAAAGTTATATGAATACTTAAGAGATTTGTCCACAACTAGAGGAAGTTTCATTGCTTACTAACCCCAGTTCCTGTGGAATGTGTTCATCAGGTATGAAAGTTTTGAGGATCCAACAGGCACCATTGACAGGTTCCATTATGGCACCCACTACTCAAATGCTGCTGGGGTGATGCACTACCTGATCAGAGTTGAGCCCTTCACTTCCCTGCATATTCAACTGCAGAGTGGACGGTAAGGAGGCAGTTCACTCAGACGTTCTGCATTACAGCAACTCCACCATTTAACCTCAGTGTTGATAGTACTAATGTTTGTCATTTAGACATACAGTAGTTGTATATTGCTACTAGAGTTAATTATAAACGCTCTTTCTTCCTACATTGTGTCAGGTTTGACTGTGCTGACCGCCAGTTCCACTCAATCCCAGCAACATGGCAGACCCTCATGGACAATCCCAATGATGTCAAGGAGCTCATCCCTGAGTTCTTCTATTTCCCAGAATTCCTTGAAAACCAAAATGGTGAGTTTTAAATTGCAAAAAATGACTTGGTTTGCTTTCTCTTTAATCAGCAGATTAAACATTTAAAGTGATGAATGAGATGCAGATGGTCATAAATATTTTATGAATTTATTCTCTTTTTCAACATTAACTCTGTTTTTTGGCTCTATGTTGGTTCTTTCTTTTTGTTTCCTTGTTTTTGTCTCTGTTTCTTTCCATCACCCAGGCTTTGATCTTGGTCGCCTGCAGATCTCAAAAGAAAGGGTAAATGATGTTGTTCTGCCTAAATGGGCCAAGTCCCCTGAGGATTTCATCTACAAGCACCGCAAAGCTCTGGTGAGATGGAGTATTAATTCTGACACTGTAGTCACTGTTCATTCTCAGATACCCAGTGCAGTATACAATAACCTGTTAAGAAAGCAGTCTCACAAACAATGTCAGAACTGACATTGGAGTTTTCTTTTAATGGAACATAGGGGGTTGGTTCCAGCCCCCTGCATCCTCTTAAAGGATAAGTATTTAAGGGTGGATGCTGTATGTGCCCTTTCCGGTCTGCGTACACATGCAGCCGTTGACCTGTGTTTGTAGTGGCTACATTTTTGTAGATTGTGGGCATTTCTGGAAATGGCTGGTTTATGTGTTTGTAACAGGAATCTGAGTACGTATCAGCCCACCTTCATGAATGGATCGATCTGATCTTTGGTTACAAGCAGAGGGGCCCTGCAGCAGTTGAGGCACTTAATGTCTTCTATTACTGCACATATGAGGGTAAAACATCCACAGCCTCTTCCATGCTGTCATTTTACAATATGGTTTTAGTCTTACTTTTGATAATAATAAATATGTCTTTTTCGGTGGGGGCTTTTGTTTTCTTTTTTTTGTAGGGGCAGTGGACCTGGATGCTATTACTGATGAAAAGGAGCGGAAGGCCCTGGAAGGCATGATTAGCAACTTTGGCCAGACACCCTGCCAGTTACTTAAGGTGTGAACACATCAGACACACTATTTCATTTAAAGACTACTAAAAGTCAAAAACATATAGTTGCTTGAGGTTCTGTGGCTGTGTCTGTAATTTTGATTTATGTATACATATGTGTCTTTAGGAGCCTCATCCAGTGCGTCTGTCTCAGGAAGAAGTAGAGAAGAGGCAGGCTCAGTTGGACTCATATCCTCTTAGCATGTTCGAACATCTCAGTGACCTCAAATCCTTCTTTGTTGAGGTTTGACCTCTTTAAGTGTGATTTTACTTTATTCATGAAAATCAAAAACTGGTAAACTAAAACTAAACACCAGATAGAAGGTGTTTAATTACCATGTTTGTTTTGTTTTTTTAATTAAAATATTTTTTATATTAAAATATACCTTTATAAGAACTTTGATTTTAAATGTCTCTTGACATATTGCAGGGCATCAGTGACAATGTACCAATGGTTAAAGTTGTAGTGCCAAAGAATCAGTCCCATTCCTTCATCACCCAGGGTAGCCCTGACACTATGGTGAGTTTAATACTAAAAAGAACAATCCCATGAATCATTTTAGAATTGTCTTAATTATCTCAATATTTTTAAAACATTAAAGGAATGAGTAAATGAAGGAAGAGTAGGTTCCAGTGATGGTGTTTGCTTTATCTCCAGGTGACTGTGAGTCAGAACTGCCTAGTTGGGACCCATGGGTGGCTGCCTTACAATAAGAACATCTCTAACTACTTCACCTTTATTAAGGACCCCACAGTGTCCAACACTAAGTAAAAAGACATTCAGCACATGCAAAAACAGCTCAATTATAAAACACTGTACTGTATACTAGACCTGTTGTTGCAGTTAAAAAAAGAATGCATTGTTACCTTCACTGACCCAAAACATATTCTCAATATATTTGATTCAGGACACAACGTTTTCTGTCTGGACCCTTTGCCCCTGGTGTAGCGGTTACAGCAGGGCTGTTTGTGGTCTCCCATGATGGCAAGTTGCTCTTCAGCGGTGGCCACTGGGATAACAGTGTCCGGGTCACCTCTCTGGTCAAGGGCAAGACTGTGGCACAGCATATCAGACACATGGGTAAAAAAAAAAAAAAAAAAAAAAAGCCTCTTGACTTGCCTATTCAAGAACAGGCCAGGTAGAATGACTTCCTAATATACTGTAATTTCCATTCAGAATAATTAGCCCTTTCTCCCTGGTGTTGGTCTGTTTAATATGTAGTTGATTTGGAAAGTAATATAAGCACTGTAATATTACGCTGATAATACTGGTGTGACATCAAGACATTGTTTTTGACCTTTCGGCTTATCCCATGAGTTCAGGGTCGCCACAGATCATTGTCTGCATGTTGATTTGGCACAGTTTTTATGCCGGACGCCCCTATTGTTTTTGCTCTACATTGAAGATAATTTGGTTTGGGGGCCTGGTGGATCAATGGGTAGAGCATTGGGCTGGGTTGCAGAAGGCCGCACTATCGAATCCCACCACTCCAGGTGTGGCCCTGTACAACCATCAAGGGCTCCCCTGGTGCCAGTCACAAGCCCAGATAAAATGGAAGGGTTGCAGCAGGAAGGGCGTCCTGCGTAAAGCCTCATGTCAAGTCAGTGTTGCGGAACAGCTGCAACACCTGAAGGCACTAGCCATTGATCTAGAGAAGATAATTTGGTTTCAGATCAAAAGATTTATATACAATACAATCTCAGAATTCCAGTTCTTTTTTTTTTTTCTTTTTTTTTTGATACAACCCAAAAAGATAGGTTTATGATACAGAGTAGATGTACCTTCCCTCTAATAACTGATCGGTGGTTCTGTTCATCTCTCTGTCAGACATTGTGACCTGCTTATCAACAGACTACTGTGGTATCCACCTGATCTCTGGCTCCAGAGACACGACCTGCATGGTGTGGCAGGTTCTGCAGCAGGTTAGTCAGACACAACTCACGTATACACCCATAAAGATACTTACTTTCTTTTTTATGGTGCAATTTTTCTATAATAATACAGTTACAAAATAAATTTAAAATTTGTATATACTATATATAATACTTTCTGATGAAGATCTGTAAACAAATTTTAAGATACTATAGAATTATGAGAATGTTATTAATCCTTTCTTTGGGTTTCAGTTGTGGCTTTGATGTTTAGATTGTTGGGAGGGGGTGGATGGGCATTCTACCAGCATGCAATAGGTTTGCCACTCTCAGATATGTAAAGCAATAAATGCAATAATTGTGCTTTCTCCATCTACCTTATCTGTATTTGACTCGCTTCTGACACATATACAGTATATTGCATTCAAATATCATAAAAATATAAATCTATGTTCATTGCTGAGTATTTAAAAGGGTTTAAAGTTTTTTGTGTTTTTGGTTTAGAAAGTTCACATTTGTTGATTTTAATATCTTTATTTACATATGTCATCCACACCTAATTAATTATAAAGCTATTTGACATGATACAAAGGTCCAACCAGTTTCATTCATTTGGCTTTGCACATTCATGTTTCTGTCAGTGGACAATTCAATTCAATTCTACTTTATTTATATAGTGCCAATTCACAACAAAGTCATCTCAAGGCACTTTACAGAATAAAGTCAAGACTATAAAGATGTATATAGAGAACTCAACAAATCTCACTTGAGCAAGCCCTAGGCAACAGTGGAGAGGAAAAACTCCCTTTAATGGAAGAAACCTCCAGCAGAATCAGGCTCCGGGTGGGCGGCCATCTGCCTTGACCGGTTGGGGTGTGTGGAAAGTGAAGAGATAAAAGAAAAAGGGCAACAAAAAAAACAACAAAACATCGGGCAGGTTGGTAGGACGGGTAGCTGCACACTGGAAGACACACAGCTTCAAAGCCCTGGGACACCTGCAGAAAGGGACAGGGAGAGGGGGACAGAGAAGGAGAAAGACAACTACAGAAGAAAACACAGAGTTAATGTCATACAGTAGTGACAATTTTGAAGTGAGAGGAGAGAGTGACAGGAGGAGGGGGGTCCCACAGGAGTCTAAGCCTATAGCCTAACCCTAACCCTAACCCTAACTATAACTAACTATAAGCTTTATTAAAGGGGAAGGTTTTAAGCCTAGACTTAAAAGAAGAGAGGGTGTCTGCTTCCCGAATCTGAACTGGGAGCTGGTTCCACAGGAGAGGAGCTTGATAGCTAAAGGCTCTGCCTCCCATTCTACCTTTGGAAATTCTGGGAACCACAAGTAGGCCTGCATTCTGAGATTTAAGTGGTCTACTGGGATGATATGGTGCTATGAGGTCTTCTATATATGATGGAGCCTGACTGTTCAGAGCTTTATATGTAAGAAGCAGGGTTTTAAATTCTATTCTAAATTTAATAGGAAGCCAATGGAGAGAAGCTAATGAAAGTGAAATATGATCTCTCTTGCTAATTCCAGTCAGAACTCTTGCTGCAGAATTTTATGATTAATTGCAGGCTCTTTAGGGAGTTAAGGGGCATCTTTAAAGTAGGGAATTATAGTAGCTTGAAGCTTTATTAACTGATAATTTTTCTTTCCCTCTGGTTCCATAGATAGATATTGCTGGGTATCATCAGCATAGCTATGGAAATTTATAGTGTTTTCTAATAATGTTGCCTAAAGGAGATATATAAAGTAAAAAGTATTGCTCCTAACACAGTCTTGTGGAACTCCATAGCTAACCTTTGTGTGCATGGAGGATTCATCATGAACAAATTGAAATCTATCAGATAGATAAGATTTAAACCAACCTAGTGCCGTTCCTTTAATCCCAATTTCATTTCCAGTCTCTGTAATAAAATGTTGTGATCAATGGTATCAAATGCAGAACTAAGATCTAACAGAACAAGCATAGAGACTAGTCCATTATCTGATGCCATGAGAAGATCGTTGGTGACTTTTACTAGTGCTGTTTCTGTACTATGATGAACTCTAAATCCTGACTGAAAGTCTTAATATAAATTATTCCTGTAAAGGTGGTCGCATATTTGTTTTGCGACTACTTTTTTAAGGATTTTAAAAATAAAGGGGAGATTAGATATTGGTCTGTAATTGGCTAAAACACCTGGGTCAAGAAAGGGTTTTTTAAATAGTGGTTTAACAGCTACGTTATAGGCCCGTGGTACATAGCCTGTTTCTAAAGCTAGATTAATGATATTTAATACGAATGAATCTATTAAGGGTAGAGCTTCCTTAATCAGTTTAGTTGGAATAGGGTCTAGCAGACAGGTTGTTGGTTTAGATGAGGTAATAATCGAAGTAAGCTCAGAGATCTATGGACAAGATATTTTCTGCTAAATTTTGTTTGTTTTCTGTACTTGCAGGGTGGGGCTCCTGTGGGCCTTAATCCCAAACCAGTTCAGGTGTTGTATGGACACATAGATGAGGTGGTGAGCGTTGCTATCAGCACAGAGTTGGACATGGCTGTGTCTGGATCACGTGTAAGAGCACGCACTTTTTGCCCTTTCATCTTATCCTGTGATGTACAGTATCAAGAGTGAAAGAAAGATGGTGCACTACTGTAGATTGCATAATGTTTGTTTTACAAAATCTCCTGTCACATGCTGAGTTAATCAGTTGGAAAATGTGGTTTGGTCTAAGAGTCAGTGACCTGGCTATGTGTAATCCTGGCTGACATCCTGAAAATGTAATTTTTCTGGGAAATATTTAACTTGTTTTCTATATTCTTTAAAGTATGTACTTTAAATTTTAGTTTGACATAATGTGATTCTAAACAGTAGAGGCTTAAATTACTCAACTTACAGACTTTATTAAGTTTGTATTGTTTTATTATTCTGAAACTTTGAATGGTTTCATTAAAAAAATAACATAAGTAGAAAACTTAGAGGTTTTCTGTGTGGAGCACTTTCACAAGGAAACTCTACAAGACATAGGTATAACTACGAAAAGTAAATAAATGTGATAGTTAATGTGCACTTCAACTCTTTGTACCCCAGGATGGGACAGTGATCATTCACACAGTGCGTCGAGGTCAGTATATGCGGTGCTTGCGACCACCCTGCGACAGCTCCCTGCCGCTGTCTATCCTCCATTTGGCTGTGTCCTGGGAGGGTCACCTGCTCGTCCACACCTGCCTCGAGGACAAAGCAACACTTAAGGTGCAGGATTTATTTCACAAACAAACATTGCCTTAAAACAGGTAATAGTTGTGTAAAATGCAAGCAGAAGATTTTTTTTTTTTTTTTTTTTTACGGTATCCAGTAATTTAAAAGTAATTTTTCAAAAAATAAGGTTAAGTTGATATATCAAACTGCAATAATTTTGTTCTTTTTCCAGGATAAAAATGCCCTGCATCTTTACTCTGTAAATGGAAAGCACCTCTGCAGCGAATCTCTGAAGGAGCATGTGACAGATATGTGTGTTTCCGGGGAGTATGTAGTCATCGGCAGTGAGCAGGGATACCTGTCTATCCGTGACCTCTACAGGTAAACAAACATCTACAGTGTATGTGCAGGAGCAAAATAATTTTTCACCCATAGCATTACTTTTAATTAGGAAAGAATTTCAGATTTCAGTCAAACCCTAGTCTGTCCGAACATAGGCATTAGGCCTTACATATTTTGTTTCTCCTGTGCAGTCTGTCTTTGTGTACGGAACCCATGGCCATGCGGGTGCCAGTGCGCTGTGTCTCAGTAACCAAGGAGCAGAGCCACGTCCTCGTGGGCCTGGACGATGGCAAGCTGATCATCGTGGGCGTCGGCAAGCCGGCGGAGGTAAAGAACTCGCTGAGGAACTACATCGCTCAGAGCCTGGAGGGATCGCCACTCATGGCCTCCCCTCTGTTGGCCCCACTTCGAGCACGCTCACCAACCCGCTTGCTGCACCAGCGTGACCAGCTGGTGTTCAGCCCCACTTCAACTTGCCAGAAGCCCTAGTCCCATTTATTGCTGTAGCTCTGACTCCCTTCCATACACACAAACACACACACACGCGCGCGCAAACACACACACACGCGTGCAAACACATCATCATCACTCCCTTTCCAAACCATCTCAAAATCACACGCTTAATTACATCTGAGCCACGCAGAATTAACACATACAGCACACAACTGCACAGACACACTGGCCACTAGGAACACAACTGTGATGTGAAAACAACTTGTGCTTACTTCATTCTGTTCTTTGTTTGTTTTTTCCAGAACACTAGGCATCTTATGCAATATTTGACTTGATTTGGCCAATGACCTGGGATAACCTTCATCTCATGGTTTTTACCTGAAGTTTCATGTTATGTGTTTAAGGGTGTTTTATCTATATCAAATACGCTGTGAAACAAATGTATCACTAATTAACGCCACTGCAAACCCAAGCCATATTACCAGTATAGTTACTGTCTAATAATGTAAACTAATAGCCTCTGATGATGTAAATAGTTTGATAGTGTAGCCGTAGGAGGTGTACACAGGCATTCCCCCGGAAAGGTTTTATTCAGTCATCACACCTTTTTTTTCTATTCTGATTAGATTGACAAACACCAAAGTAAATCAGGCTTTGATTTTTTTTTTTTCTTTATTGCCTCACAAGTCAATCACGCTCCAATTAACTAATCAATCACTCATGAATCATATCCCTCCTCCTTTTTCCCCCCTCTTCTTTGTTTCTTTTGACTTTGCACTTTTCCTTTCCCCCCTCCCTTTGTCACACTTCCTCTTCCTCCTCCTCTCCCTCCTCATTGTTTTCCTTCATTCTTCTCAGATGCGTTTGGGCCAGATAACACGAAAGCTATGGGGCTCAAGCAAGAGACGGACCCAGATCTCCTCGGAGGAGATGGTGTACAACACACAGCCGGACCACAACTGACCCATCCCAGTCCCCAAGCCCTAAAAATCACTCCTTTCATGCGCACCCAACATTCATGTCACCCACCTTTTCTCCATACCTGTCAGCCAGGTTTCCTCCCTCGTACTTTTGTGCAGATTAGCAAGTGGTGGCAAATCTGCAGATCAGTGTATCTTTGTTTTCTGTGCATGTGTTGCTGCTTTGGATTGACCATACGGTGCCGGCGCTGTGTGTCAAATCCAGAAGTAGTGCCATCCCCACCACTACACCATTACCCATGACCCCCCTGACTTCCCTCTGGAAAAGCTAGTAATCAGCTTTTTTACACCATACTTCATTGTGATGTTTTTCCAGCAGGAGCTTGTTCACAGAGGCACTGTGTATTTGCTGATATGCTCAGCTTATTTTAACAGGATCTCCTATTTGTATGATTGTGTGCGTATGTGCAGTGTATTGCCATGCTGTGTCTGGAAGAATATAGTTTTTTAAGTGGCCTTTTTGTCAACTCTTAGTTTGCCTTTGTTGCAGACAGACAGGCCTGTGTTCTGTAGGCCGAGACTTTTTATGCCTCAAAGCTGCAACACGGCAGCCTTATGCAGTAAGACAGCTCCATCGCTCACAAGACCAAAATATCTGCCTTTCCTAAGGTTTTATTTTTTTATATACATATGTATTTGGTTAGTTGGTGTTTTTTTTAAACTTTTTTTTTGTGGGGGGGGGATGGGGACAGATTGATGCATGAGCCCAACAACTTAGCATCTATTCATATGCGTGGCATTTTGGTCATGTATTTTTCTTTTTTACATTTCAGCTGACTTGTTTTGTTTCAGAAACATGACACCAGAAGACAGCAGACATAGTTTTGTTTTTTTAGGAAATGTTAGAAAATTCACAACACTACAGACAAAACACAATGTTCTGAAATACAAGCTTTCATGTGAAGATGAATCACAGCAGTGCAGAGAAAACAACTTTAAGTCAAATAACTTATCTCTCCATGCTTTATTGAATGTTTTAAAGTTACTTGAATTTGAATTTATTTAATTTTATCAGTAAAAGTAGCCGTTTGTCTCTTGAATATAGACATCAGTATGACATATTTTAAATTTATGACTGTTCAGACTCGTCAAAGAAGGAGAAGGAAGAAATCCTCAAGGGCTTTATGTGATGTCAGTGTTAACAGCAATACAGTTCTTTTGTTAGATATCTCTTGATTCATGCCTTTTTTTCTGTCCCACATAGTTACTAAGCCAGTTCTACAATATTTCCAGTCTTCCTCTTGCTCATCCAGGACAGTAAATGTACCAAACCATCTCTCTTACCCTGCTAACTTCTCTCATCACTGCTTCAAACTCTCATACGCTTTTTTTTTCTTTTTTTTTGGATTTCATTCTACTTAGTGTGTGATCTAAGAGCAATTTCTCTTCATGGCGCGTCAAGGTTTCATATCCTGTTTGGGTTGCTGGGAAGAGGTGAAGTGTGTGTGTCTATGTGTCTGTCTGTCTATGTATGTGAGCGTGTTTGAGTGAGTGACAGTTAAAGAGTTTGATTTCTTTACTCTAAAATCCAAATCACAAAAAAGCATGACATCTCTTGTGAATCAAACTGTATGATTCATATTTTTTGCACCATGTGTGTTTGTGTGAGATGACATGCCAGTGATACCTGTTTGGGTGGTGGTGTTTTTTTTTGTTTGTTTGTTTTTGTTTTTTTGCCAAATTCTTAATTTTATCATACATGCTGAGGTGTCTCTGATTCTGTAAACCATGGCAGCATTGCCTCAATGGTTCAGTGTTGTTTTCAGCATAATTTTGTATTTAGTTTTTATTTAAGTGTCTCAGTAAGATGGAGTGCAAAGACCAATTTGTGTCCTTCCTTAAGAGATTTTTGTGAAAGGTGCATAATCTTTTAAATGTAAATTTTTCACTTATCCACATTCAGACATAAGACCACTGTTTAGGTTGTTACACAACTGCAACAGAGTGCCTTTATCCCAGCGTGGTAATATAGAGCTTTTTATTTTTATTTTTTTCATTAATGAAGCCTATCTTCCCTGTAATCAAATACCCACAGCATTCCAGAAAGTAAACCTCCATGGTTTCAAGAGGAACCAAGATTAGTAAATTCAGAAAGTACTATTTTGTGTCTTAGCAACATTCTCTGTGACTGTCTTCAAATGGATGTGTATATCTGTGATTATTTATGAATACAGTATATAATGTACAGCATGATTTTTATTTCAGCGTATTTGAAATGTACTTTTGCACTTTCCAGGTACTAAATTGTAACAAATTGTTTTAACTTGGCTCCCTAATCTGTACAAACTGCTTTGTATACACAAGTGGAAAATGATCATTAAAGTCGTGTCAAAATGTATCTATGAATTGGTGGTTTATCTTGATGAGAAAACAGAAACACACTGCATACGTGCAAGGTTTTATTCAAGGAAGCAAAAGAAGAACAGGTACCCTGAATAATTAGAAACAGTGTCTGTGGGTAAGATTAGGAGGAAACAAATCAAGATGGACCCTCTCTTATCCTGTTTCTTTGTGTTCTTCATACATTGATTGGGTACGAGCAGATGGATGCTCTTTTCAATTTACAGTCAGCAACCGTCCACCAGCTCTCATCTGCAAAAGGGTAGGGACAGAATTGTAAAAGAAAACATTTACTGAACTACTGTGACTTAAGCCACAGATTCCTATTCCAATATTTGTATGACAATTTAGTAAAACACGTGCTTAAGGGAGAGAACCGGAAAGAAATTGGGCTAAGGAAATTCTTAAGTTGTCCATGACACAAGGCAAAGATCCTTTTTTCATGATAAAATTAAATTATCTCAGCCTCTCTAATCAATAAACGTCTTTATTATTTGGAGAGATAACTGTGATTTCATAACATAGGACTTGTAAAAACAGTTATATGGATCCATTAAAAAGTGTAGATAAGACTGTTCAAGTGACAGCTAGTGCATATACTGTAAATTAGGCATGTTGTGAAAACTGCATCATAATACTGGGTTCTGTTTTTGAAATATTGTTTTGATCTGCAATCACTATGTTTTCTGTAGTGTGAGAGTTAGTTCTTACTTTTCTTGAACATCTCCATACAGACAGGCTCATCTGTATGAATGTTGGGTATACTCGGCATCCAGTCACTGTAACTCCACTCTGACCCATCTACCCATGAGACCTGCCGATTCTGAGGGGGCCAACACAAACAAATATGCTAATTCTTATCAAAACTAACTAGTGACATGTTGTTCGGATGTTTTACTTCGGTCAAAGATACATTCTGCAAATTATCAATAGAGTACATGTGAAGTAAAAGAAGCCAATGCAGATGGTTTAACAGTTGAGAAAAAGTGAAGTAAGGTAAAGGATTCAATACTTATCTTAAATGTAATGGAGAATATGAATGGAGTTGCATGAAATGCAAAACTCAATAAAGGTGCGTACCACAATTTTTTTACTTCTGTACACTACACTTTTGAACTTTTATTTTAAAATGTTCCATCTGTATTTGTACAAAGGTCATTGCTTCACCAAGGTAAGAATAACACTATGTCCTGCTGATAACGTATCTAATGACACTCTCCTTGGACTCCATTCAGTGTCACAGTACAGCATCGAGACTTTTGGCATCACTAGCACTTAATAAAAATGATCATCTCTTTAAGGGAGAGCCAGCCCCAGAAGAGAGTTGAAGGCCATGTGCCTAAGGTTTTATTTTTTTTTAACTGCTGCATTGGATAAACTCAAATTTCCCAAAAATCATCCAGTCTTCTTGGTTGACTGTTGAAGAATGAAACTTGCCTTGACTATGCCTCCAAGCCAGGTCAGCACAGGGCTGCTCTCACCACCTTTGGTCACCAGGGAAACAAGACGGGAATGCAGATCTTCACCATTTACAGATGCTAACTCAGCATTTTCAGCCACAGCTCTGCATAATTCCTGGAGGCAAAGACAAATGTTAAAAAAATGGTAGGATCATACATTAGTGGTATCATCAAACCTCATCTGTTTCTGAAATGGTAAATTCTTTAACCTGTGCATCTTGAAAGGCTAGTGGTGTGGGGTTGAATTCATAGCAGCGTCCACTGATGACCTCCCCTCTACATGCCACTGTCTGTGTTTGGGTTCTTGAGATGGAGGGTTCGGTTCCCTGTCTAAAGCCCACCGGTATTCTAAAAATTGGTTCAGTTCCTTGTCTAAACCCATCTGGAATTGACCTGAAGGGTTCAGTTCCCTGCCTAAACCCATCAGGGATGCGAAAAGATGGTTCAGTTCCTTGTCTAAACCCATCTGGAATTGACCTGAAGGGTTCAGTTCCCTGCTTAAAGCCATCTGGGATGCGAAAAGATGGTTCAGTTCCTTGTCTAAACCCATCTGGAATTGACCTGAAGGGTTCAGTTCCCTGCTTAAAGCCATCAGGGATGCGAAAAGATGGTTCGATTCCTTTTCTAAAACCATCTTGGGTTGACACGAAGGGTTCAGTTTCTTGTCTAAAACCAACTGGGATTGACCTGAAGGGTTCCGTTCCCTGCCTAAAGCCATCAGGGATGCGAAAAGATGGTTCAGTTCCTTGTCTAAACCCATCTGGACTTGACCTGAAGGGTTCAGTTCCCTGCCTAAAGCCATCAGGGATGCGAAAAGATGGTTCAGTTCCTTGTCTGAACCCATCTGGAATTGACCTGAAGGGTTCAGTTCCCTGCCTAAAGCCATCAGGGATGCGAAAAGATGGTTCAGTTCCTTGCCTAAACCCATCTGGGATTGACATGGAGGGTTCGGTTCCCTGCCTAAAACCATCTGGAAGATGAGGAGCCGAGGGTTCCTCCACTCGCACCCAACCACCACCCTTCTTTTGGGCTGGAATATCAGCAGGGACTGGAAGACAGAAGGCATTTAGATTAGGTTGGCTTCTTTTAATGTAGTGATAGTTTACTAAAGCACGTAAAACACTAAATTATATGAATCTACAGAGGTCTTTCTTGTAAATATGTTGCTTTTTTTACTTACATGGTGGGAGTTTATGGCCATGGACAATAAATGTCTGCCAGGTTACAAAATATAATTGATTTATTCACTAAGTTTTAATGATTAAATTACCTCTGTGTTCCTATATATGAAATGTTTTACTTTGTGACTTTCTCACTCTCATTGGTCAACCAATGTCGTCTCTCCATCTCTCCAAAACCAGGAATAGGGACAGCGTCTTCAATTCTCTGTCGAAAGCCATCAGGGAGGTCATAGGTGGAAGATGTCTTCTGCAAACCCTTAGAGGCTATGATGGGGAGAGCCTGGAGGCCTATGAGGATATTGATTATATTCCAGTTGGCTTTTGTTGGACTTTTCTCAGACAGACAAGGTACTTAAACTGAGGATCTATCTTCATGCGAACATTTAACTACTTCAGTTGTCATTAGCTGCATTGTCTGCTTATTCAGTGTTGTAGATGGTCCTATACAGGCAGAAAGTAAACCCAGAGATTGTGGTTAAATACACAACCTTAGACAACCTTTAACAAATATCCTTGCCAGTTGACAGATATCTGTTGGGACTGTTATATCAATTATTAACTATTGTGCCAGAATAATATATGGGCTTTAACATGGTAATAAATCAATGATGGCCAAAGTCTAATTCCTGTACAGCCAAAGGGGAGATGAGTTACTCTGATTATATTATTGTTTGACACAGGCAAAAGTTTTGCTCCCAAGGCAACAAACACACATACACAAACACATATCTAAAATGAATCTTGACATGGAAATGTAAAACTATTTGCTCTGACTGTCCTACACAGTGAACATATGGTGAACTCAAGGTTTGACTCCACAGCGATCAGTATTTAGTTGAAAGACTACAATTAGAAATTGAAATTTGTATACTATTACAATAATAACTAAAAAAAGAATATATGAGGAAAACAGAAAACGTTCCAGTCTTTAAGTTAAAATCAGTTAACTTAATTTGATTGTTATGAAAACGAAAGTACATTTTATTTTATTATCGTTGTTTGTTTGTTTTTTCAAATTAAATGCATGGCTCATTGTTAAACTTCATATGATGTCGGCTCTTAATGTGGAAAAACAGCAACCCTTGAAAAACAACACTTGTACAGCTGTCAGTAAAACTATTGAGAAAGAAATACATGTCAATAAATAAACCTTTTATTTCAACAATAAATACTATAAGATTCACATTTGCGATTAAGATTCAATAACTAATAAATTGCTTAAGTGTTTGCACAGAAATGAATCATTAAGAATTACTGTTCTTACACTTAATGAATCTAAAATGAAGTGAGTTGGAGCTTACCTGGCAGTGACAGGAACAGCAGCACTATGATGAACATCCTGTAAATGTAAGAAAATCTGACTTTTCATATAGATTTGTAGATAGATTTCTGTTTTGTTTTTTGTTTTTTGACTTTCTCTTATTTTCTCAGTACATTTTTTCCTACACAACCAGAAAACGTTATTAAGCCTTTTAAGTTAAGTTTCTCGACATTGTCCTATATTGTGTAGATGAGTAGAAATTATCCATTAGAATGTGTGGTGCTCACCTGAGACTGTACTGCTATGATGAAAATGGGAAACTTTTCGAAACAAAAGGCTGCTCATTAATATGTCACACTCTTGGTCATAAACCCTACTAATAACCCTTTAAATGAGATTATTGATTAAACTGCTTGGAAGATTACTCATATTTGGTGGACTTTGCCCTCAGGTCTTACCTGATAAATGTGCTGATATAACAAAGGCCAACAAAGTGCAAGCTTTCAACAGTTGACCTGTTGACAGCTATTAGACAAAATGCCCAGTTTTCTTTAGCATCCTATAAACATCCTTTTTGCCCCATTTTTAAATATATGATGAAGGTGAATGGCACTTGATTTGATAAAGGGTAGTCCATTCAGTATTTGTGAACTTGGACAGCAAAGGAGATTAAAACAGATGTAAAAGTGACAGCAAAGGTCACCAAATATTGTTTTGAAAGGTGGATTGGAAAAGTGGATTGTTTTTTTACAGTTCAATTCAATTCAACTTTATTTATATAGTGCCAATTCACAACAAAATCATCTCAGGGCACTTTACAGAATAAAGTCAAGATTATAAAGATGTATAGAGAGAACCCAACAATTCCCCCTGGAGCAAGCCATAGGCAACAATGGAGAGGAAAAACTCCCTTTAACAGAAGAAACCTCCAGCAGAACCAGGCTCAGGGTGGGTGGCCATCTGCCTTGACCGGTTGGGGTGAGTGGAAAGTGAAGAGAGAAGAGAACAGAGCAATAAAAAACATCGGGCAGGTTGGTAGGACCAGTAGGTGCACGTTGGAAGACACACAGCTTCAAAGCCGGGAACACCTGCAGAAAGGGACAGAGAGAGGGGGACAGAGAAGGACAAAGACAACTATGGGAGAAAACATACAGAGTTAATGACATACACTGGTGACAATTGTGGGGTGAATGGAGAAGAGAGAGGGTCAAGAGGAAGAAAGGAGCTCAGTGTATTGGGGGGTGGGTCCCCCAGCAGTCTAAGCCTATAGCAGCATAACTATACCTAACTATAAGCTTTATTAAAGAGGAAGGTTTTAAGCCTAGACTTAAAAGTAGAGAGGGTGTCTGCTTCCCGAATCTGAACTGGGAGCAGGTTCCACTGGAGAGGAGCTTGATAGCTAAAGGTTCCACCTCCCATTCTACCTTTGGAAATTCTGGGAACCACAAGTAGGCCTGCATTCTGAGATTGAAGTGGTTTACTGGGATGATATGGTGCTATGAGGTCTTCTATATAAGATGGAGCCTGACCATTCAGAGTTCAGTTCAGAGCTTGGGCATTCCTTATCCGTGCACCTACTCACAGGGACACAGATAGGAATTCAGGGTCTTTGATTCCCATTTCTAAAAAAAGAAGTCACATTATATTCAGCAACTTACATTGTTAGTTGAAGTTAAATTCTTTACAAAAGAGGTAAAAAATTATGGTAAATCTCTAGCTTCACCTGTGGATGCTATAATATACACTGTAATCTTTTGCTATAACCAAAATATATTTAAATGTAAAAGAATAGGCTTTATTTGTATAAACTAACCACATATTCAAAATACCCTAATGTTTACCTTTAAACAAAGGCCTAACGCCTAATGACAAAAAAGAACAGTAGCACTATTCTTTACTGGTTAGCACAGTGTATTCTGGAATACTTGACTAACTCACACAGGTCAGCTTTCAAAGTATTGTTGGTGTGAAGTAAGTCTGGGTACAAGTAGTATAAGTGTGGATTTGTAACAGGAATGTAAATTCAGTGTGCCTCTTACTTTGAGCACAGTGTTTCCTTTTCCTGCATAAGTATAACGCCTTACCCACCTCGTTCTTGTGCTGTTACCATTGGCTACTGCAATCAAACCGGCACTGGAACATGTATTGTCTGCTTATCCTAAATCTACAGGTGAAAGGCAGCTAAGGACAGAGCTGGAACATGAGAGGATTTCATTATTTGGACATTAGAAAAAAAATATTCTCACAATATTTAAGATTATAGTAAATTTCCTATTTTTATTGACGCCTTACAAAAGATGCTTCGTATGTAAGCTAAGTGATGAGGGGCAAAATACACAGTTCCCCATCTTTAAGTTTAAATGTTTATAAGGCATCAAAACAAATTTCACACGTTAATTTTGAAGTTGCAGTGTTTTTGGCCCCCATCGATTCCAGTGAAAGCGCTTAAAAAGAAATTTGATAATGACCTGTACGTTCATACGCTTTAGAAATGTAAACCCGTTTTTTAACAGCTGGTGGCTCCACCCAGCAACAAATTGCCAAAACCAAAGAAGAAGAACTACGCAGTATGACGTCAGAGCAAGTTGCACACATAAGTGCGCGTGCGCAGCCAATGCCGGTGAACGAGTCTGCGCAGTGCGTAGTTCCTCCAACAGACCTGCAGCTAAAACGAAGTAGCAAGCTAGCTCGGTGGGCTAGTCAATCAATTTGGGGGTTGAAGTGAAGAGGCCGGCAAAAGTGGGCTGTTACACATCTAAACGAGGTGACTGTGTGACAAGCAGCTCTTGTAGTTTCTACGTTTCCCAACTTATTATCGGTACTTGAAATGTCTCTGCTAATAGCGTTAAGAAGACTGGCTCACGTCAGGTTAGGAGAACTTTCGCGGAGGACCACGGCTGTAACGTTAAGTTCGGGAGCCAGACTGTCGGGTTTGAGGAGTTTTACCGTCGGCACACAGGCTCTGAGGTGGGTAACTTCAATGCGAGGAGTTCTTCAGCACAGGGCAAAGTTCCACTGAGCTGTTTGGTAACTTCCGCAAGCCCTAATGAGCAGAGTAGTAAGCCAAACTTCATTCATAAAACAAAGATTTAAATTTGACCTTTGTTGGCAGTAACGTTGCCGTGCAAGGGCTGCAGATACAAGTGAAGAGAGCTTCGTTTTTGTCTGTTATTCTTCCATAACGAGAGTCAGGCATCGTAAGTCATATGCAAAACACGTGTGTAAAACTCCCAAGTTTTTAGTTGCTCAAGTGTTAACTAATATAGTGGGGTTTAATTAAAAAAGCTGTGGCTTGATCTTGACATGTTTGTTTAGGCAGCTGTAACAGTGATTTGGATCTCTGTGTGTAGCACCGCTGGAGTGTTGCATTTATGGATTAGTTTTGGGTTGAAATGTCTTAATACATAGTGCTGAAAAGTGTCACAGCCCTGCTAACAATACAAAAGAGGTTGATTTGACTGAACGGTCCATTGGTGCTATCACGTTTTCAAAAGTCAGATTTTATGCGAGTTATTGTTTTGAGAACTAGCGTTTGTGTGGCATACTGATCTACAGTGTTAGTTTATAGTGTTTAAATCTTAGAATAAGCTGATTGAACTTTGAAAGAGGTTAAGACTGCTCATGTCCCCAGAACTAGTTAATCCATCATTCTCTTCAGATACAAGGCTTTAACCAAGGCTGGGCTTCCCAGGGCCAAACATCTAGTTGAATTGCATAATGACTACTGATTTGCTGCTCATGTTGAAGGTTTGGCTTACTGGGTTGGCCTTAAACTGGTTGACCCTGTCCCTGTGTGCTCACGTCAGGTGGGCATGTCCGGCCCTGACCCTTGGGACATGGCGTAAACAGATTGACATCAATTATTCAGACTTTTATAGTTATCCTCTGTACCTGGAGTGTGATCATTAGTCCTTAATAGAAAAAGTAAGGGATTGTCTCTAAAGTGCATGCAGTTTAGAGGTTACTCCCTAAACATCAATTTTAAATTCTCTTGGGCATTAGGTTTGTGCATGCATGCTTTTGTCTTAAAAGGTCATGTAGAGCAAGAGGGTAATTTCATAGAGTTGTCTTAAGATCCACTTAACAGGAATGCCTCTTTAGATCAGTGGGGGTGTAGTAATGGCAGCTCATCTGCCACGTGCAGATAAAGCAGATGAAAACCTGGCTGCACAAAACTCATCACTTAACAAGCCCCTGAAGTAATAGTTTACCTGATTTCTTTATCGGATCAATAAACTTCTTTAAATCTTGAAGCTTTCATTCTATGTGATTAACTAAACACTGATACTCACCATTTGTTTTTCCATCTCCATGCTAGTCATAGCTTAGGAAAAATAAGTTTTCTTAGTTTACTGCTTCAGTAGTGAACTTCCTTTTTTAATACAAATTTGTATAGTCTTTGGCTGTGATATGAATCTGAAAAAGTTAGCCTCTAGATTCCTAAACTGTTGAAAAGTAATTTAAACAACAAGTAGGCAGATTGTTAACCCTCAACCTATACATCCTTAATACACTACTCTGTAGAAGAACGTTTGGCAGCAGTTACAGAGCTTTGGGTCTTCTTAGAAAAGCTTCACACACCTGGATTTGGGCAGTTTATCTCATTATTCTTCGCAGATGCTCTCAAGCGCTGGCAGATTAAATGGAAAGCATCTGTGAACTGCCCTCTCAGATCTCTCCACAGATGTTCCTTAGGGTTTAAATTTAAAGCTGCTGCACAACCTGAGGGTTTGGTATTTGCTGTATGCTTCAGGCTGTGTGGTCCAAGGAATAAGCCGAAAGACAAAAAAAAAAGAAAGAAAACTGATTCTTAATAGCTGCTTCACTTTAATTCATTGTTCAAGTGAACTAAATGTAGTACTGAGTTGTGACCACTAGAGGGCAGTAAAGCGTGGAGAAACAATTTTCTATCCTTTAAAAAATGTTCAGTATGTTAATTTAATAAAAATGTAAACCCTTAGCCAACATTTGTTTTTGTTTTTTAGCAAAATTGTTTCTGTCTTACATGTTAGACCAGTTTAGTTTTCCCTAAAATTTGATTATGTGTCTGTGTTTCTGTGTGTGCATGTGTAGGTCTGACAAGGTGACATTCCACTTCATCAATAGAGATGGGGAGAAGATCACAGTGAAGGGGTCACCTGGAGACACATTGCTAGATATTGTCATTAATGAAGACCTCGACTTTGACGGCTTTGGTACAGAAACACACACATACTGAGATGGACGACATCCCTCTGGCTTGTCTTAGACCTTCCTGCTACTGACTCGTTGTTTTTATCACCCATTTCCTTATTTTGCCTGTTCCTTTTTTCTTTGCCACAATGTAATGTCAAAGTGCTTCACTAGCATAAGAAATGCCTGAAAATAACACTATGTAACTGAGCTGAATCTAATGCTTTACATGAAATTGTGTGTGGTGCAGGAGCATGTGAGGGAACGCTGGCATGCTCCACTTGTCATTTAATCTTCGATGAGGAAGTCTACAAGAAGCTGGGGCGAGTAACAGATGAGGAGATGGACATGCTAGACTTAGCCTATGGCTTAACTGAGACGTAAGTGTATACAAACACACACACATGCACACAGGAACAAGTGTATTTGTGTTTGTATGTCCCTTTTCTTGTGAGGCCCAAGTCAGTTTTTTGGTAAAATTTATGCATTATTTCTATTGTAACCAAAGGGCTTTTTATGGGTTTTTTTTCTGGAGGCAGCATGTTGTTAAATTTAATTTGGTTAGATGTGTCAGGCTTTCCATTCATGTTTACATTCAATTGGATACAAAACCAAAACAAAGAGATGTGGTACATTTTTCTCTTTCAGTTTTAAAACTTTCTGTTCTGTTTTATGAGTTTTATATTTTGACGAAACACATCTTGTGAATATTATGTTAATATTGTATCATTAGAATATATAATGTTTAGAAGTCACATGTAGTGCAAACTTCTAAATTGTATTTAAACTGCTTTAACTATACAACATATTTAGTTATGGCACATTTAAAGAACATGACCCAATTAAATTAAAAGAGTTGAATTAAAATGAATATACTTGTTTAGAAAACACTTTGGTGGTCTTACTGTGAAATGTACAGCTTTAGCTTTACTTTTGCTTAAAATGTTTTCACTATCAATTATGTAACTGACTGGCAACCAGTGGAAACCCCTTGTTGTAACGTGTCCTCGCCTCTCTTGCAGATCTCGTCTGGGCTGTCAGATCTGTCTGACAAAGTCTCTGGAGGGCATGGTGGCTAGGGTTCCAGATAGTGTAACGGACATCAGACAAAGCAAAGATGAGTCTGCTTAACTGGGAACCAGTGGCTAAGGAACTTGGAGGTGTCGTTGTGCCCAGCCAGAACTGAACATGTGTGCACAGGGACAATGGCAGGTGTAAATCTTGCAGTGCTGCTGTATCTGGTCAGCTGCCACAGTATAGTTTCACTTTTGATAAAAAGTACTTTCAACACAGGACAGCTTTTGTAACAATTAGAGAACCTTATTGTTCAATCATAACATATTTATAAGCTTTAAACTGTAAGCAAAGACCTATGCTTTTGTGTCATCGTAAGCTCTGCCTTTAACTTTGCCCTACTCTTGTATCTGTCCATTGTACTTTTTGGATATGTATTTGTTAATATGGATGGCAAGGAGTGGACCACCTCTGGCTATTGGCTGTCTCTTCCATCTTCTAAGAAAATAAATTTTTATTTCACTGTCACATAAAGACAATATATGTTTTTGTACTTCTGGAATAGATCTGGTCCTGATGCAGCATTAAAGTTAAACAGAGGGGGCTCTGAATGTTAGTCATGTCCACTGAAAAACAGATGGCTGAATGAAGTGTTTCTAAAATAATGCAACTAACAGTTAGACGCCTTACAGATTGTGCTGATGTTAACAATAACTCCACCCCTTCCAAGATATTTTATTCTACAATGTGTGTATTCCCTACTACTTTTGGTATAGTCACTTCTTTTATGTATCCTTATAATTTCCCCCTTTGATTGTGTGTGTATATACCTGAACACTCATCTGTGTATAGTTAGAAAACTGTAATAAAAATAATCATCTTTCTAATGGCATGTTGAACTGTCAGTTTGTACTTGTTATGTCAAATCCTTTGTTGGCAGTGAATGACAATTGTAAATGTTTTCCTCCACTATTGGCACATTAATTAGGTTTTTATTCATAGGTCTTTTTATTTGCAAAAGCAGAGTTTCACAGCTTTAGTAATTCAACGTATCAAAACGTGTACATAGCAAGGAGGCACAGACAACATAAGAAAGCAAAGAAGTTTTGCGTTTTGCTGCTTAAAATGTAAAGTGAAAAAACATTAAAAAAAAAAACTCCCCCCAAGGGAGCAGTCCTGTTTACATACACCAATTGGCCACAATATTAAACCACATAGAAAAAAAAATAAAATGCTGGTCAACAGGTGTCATGACAAACAGTGCATCACAACTTTGTTGTACAACTTTGCTGCTGTATCTGTCTGATCTGTACCCATGCTAACTCCTATCCACCACACCACTAAACCACTAGTTGGTATTAATGTTGTGGTTGATTGGTGGATAATAGAAACAGTAGGATGGGTTGTATGTTATTAATTGCAGAATTCAGGCTTTTGTGACAACCATTATTGGCACAAATAGAAAACAAAGAACATAGCTGTGAATTGTTACTGTGTGTAAACAAGATGAGCTGTAACTTGCTAATGTTGAGAAGCATTTGTTAATCACAAGGTTAAAGAACAATTAATGTAAAAACAATTTGTATTGCAAAGTCTCACCCCAACAGCTACATTTATTACATTTAAACTTATTAGTGGCATCTAGAAAAGCATGGCGTTAATGATAGACTTCCACAGATGCTAGAATTGGCAAAAGCACTAAAAAAAGCATGTTTAAAATATACAAAAAAAATGAAATATTTACTTTAAGCTGCTGACAGCAATGTAAATCCAAACTGCTTTAATGGTAGTTTGAACTATCTTAGGACTACTCCAGTATAGAGCAGAATGCAGTTAACACAGATAATATGTACCAGGCTGCATGGACACTACAGGCTAAGTAATAATTATGTCCCATAATAATTATATCCAATAATATGACCTACTATTTATGCTCATGTCAGTATTGTGTGTTAAGATTTTAAACCAGTGCTGATGGAGGAAAGCGGTCCTAGATTAATGTAATACTTGTACTGTAATACTACTAATTGAAATTTCATTTGGGATTAATAAATCTATTTAATATATAATAATCTAATAGCTAGTTAATAATAGAAGTAATTGGTGTTGACTTGAGCACAGTCCTTAACCAAATCAGTTATGTTTGACAATTTCTAATAATAAAACATAAAATAAATATCACCAAAAACAATTGCATATGAACATACTTTGTGGGAGAAACTATGTTGCCCATAATCCGTTTAGTTTTTTCATATTATATACATTCACAGTATGTAAACAGGCTAAACCACAGGGAAGTGCAGTTTTCAGAGATCAAGTTGTTCATTGTGTGATTAGAGAGATTCTATGTGTTGATGATTAAAAAGGCAATCTCAGGTAGTTTTGACTTTGGCCCAATGTACTTAAAAATCAGTTGTCTTCAATGACAAACATTAATTTCACAAGTCTTTCTGCATGTGTAAATCCAATCTTGAGGACATTCTAGCAAGAATCAATTGCATTCACTTGGCAAAAAGTGACTGTCAAAAAGCTCCAGGCAAACCTTAGAGAGTACTACTACTTATTTACTGTATTAAAAAAAACAAAAACAAATATACAAAGTCTTACATTAACTAGTTTTCTGTGTTTGTTCTACCACAGCAAGCAAATCTGATTTCAGTTATAGACTCAGTTAAAACATATCAAAATGTACTTCATGGTTTCATCAAACTAATGTTTTTTCACCCTAAAGATGCTATTGTCTTTTTATGGTCTAATAAAACACACATTTTGTGAAAACCTATGAACTCTGAAATGTACTATGACTAGTAAACATCAGTTAGGGACACTGTGAAAGTTGCAATATTTTAAATCCTTAAAAACAGAAAACTCATGTATTTCCGATAATCTGTTCATTGTTACATTGTGATGGAATGATATGTTGTACTTAAATGTAATTTGCCCTTTCATATTTAGACGTAAGATTCTTCAGCAAACAGGAGCTGGTCTAAGTCTGGCTCTGCTTTTGTATTGCTGCATCTCTTCAGCCATTCCCTGTGACTCTCCACCAGGGCAAGGGCCACTTGCTGGCTGCTGTGGGGGTTACTATGAGGGTGAGCGGAGAAGTAGTCCTTCACAACTTTAGTGGCAGAGGGGGAAAGGCAGAAATGGGCCTCCGATGTCCCAACCTGGGAATCTACCTCAGACACCTTCAGTCCTGGGTCGCTGGGCAGCCTCGTCCGAGTTAGTGTTGGGGCCACTACCTGCCGTCCAGGCTCTGACCCCCGGCGCTGGAAGAGCCTTGAATTTCGCTGCTCCTCATTGGAGTGTGATTTGTGTCGCTTGAACAGAGACAGAGACAGACCACTCTGCTTGTAAAACACAGGGGGTGAGGACTGCTTCAGCTCTTTCACTTCGCTTTGTGCTGCATGTGGATGGTGGATTTCACTGAGCTGCCTAACAGTTAGCGGGGAGTCTGAGGAACAGAACCAGGACGATTTGGGAAACTGGAGGCTCCCTGTAGAGCGGTGGTGGGTAGGGGGGCTAGAGGAGTTCTGTTTAAGGTGTTGGGACTTGTGGGATTCTTGGCCAGTACTCCCACTCACGTGACCTCCTCCTTCTGCATCTTTTGAAAGTCTGCAGGATGTTTTGGGTTTGAGTTGGTTGCTGGAGATCAGTTTTCCTCCTCCCCTCTCACCTGCTTTTCCTTTCTCTGGGACAAGTGACTTATCAGTAGGTCCCCCCTGTTTGTAGAAATATACAGTGTGTTTAACTGTGAGAACAATACATGGTGAAGAGTCTAAGTTTAAAGGTCCTTTTTCTTTTTTAGATAGTTTCAAAGCCTTCCAATTGCATCTCACTATCAGCTTCGGAGTTCAGTCCCACTGGGATGCTACTGGTGCAGCTTTTATTCTGTCTATCTGTCATGGTTTTAAGACAGAGCAAGGTTTTTTCACCTGCTGGTTTACACTACCCTCAGGCACAGTTCATCGCCTCATAGACTAGGTGTTTTGCTCTGTGCATGATGACCTCTGGTCTTGTTTTGTACGGGCTGGTTACAGTTAAATCAGAGGCCTTGTTCTGTATAGATTGCGTTTTTGACGGAGGGTTTGGGTTTGTTTAGAAATGATGACTTTCCTGTAGTTTGGGTTAATACTATTGCATCAGTGAAGCTGTTGGTGCGGGGAATAAAAAAGGTCACGTGCAGGTCCTGACTGTTTGTTCCAAAATTTCTTTGTAAAAGTTACAGAGTGTTGTATTTCTGGTCTATATTTAAATGTAAAAGTCGTCACTGTTAACATCTAATGGAACAGAAAACAGTACTAACCCACACATCAAGTTTAGACAGTGGTCACTGCAAACCACCACTGACACAACAGTTATCCCAGTGGGCCAGTGTTTACCATTCATGGAGCTATAATCTGCTGGATGTAATTAAGACTAAGGTTGAAATAATTATTTGATATTTATCAACAGTAAAAATGTATATTTACCATACTCCAAGATGTCATTGCTGTTAGTAGTTTTACAAATTTACTGTCAACTTTCAATTCTTAATAAGGTAGTTTTCATTCTACTCACCCCAGTCTTGTCCTCTTGCTCTCTCTCCAAGTTGTCTTGTTGGGTTAATGACAGTCTCCGGTCTTTCTTCAGCCATGAGTTAGGGTGGAGGCCCATGCAGCCTTTTAAGGTCCCCCGGTTGAGTGTTTCTTTGCGTGGTGAATCTTTTGGACTACTCCCTAAGTCTGGGTGTCCACCAGAGTTCAGAACAGAGCTGATGGTGACGGGTGTAGATAAGACAGAAGTGGAATCTGATCCAGAGGAGTTGGAGGGCAGATGGGTCTTGGTTGGTCCTTGTCTGGTTATCCAGGCTTGGTCACTGGTGAGGGACTCAAGAGAGTCCATAGAGGAGTGGGTAGGTGCAGGGGAATTGGGGGTAGTGGAGAGACTGGAGGAGCTAGCTTCCAGAGCTGCTGATCTCCCACCATGCAGGTTTATCGCAGGCTCAGCTCCATTGCTCCTGGTGTGACCTTTGGAGGGGGTGTGAGCGAGTGTGCTGCTGCCGGACTTCTTGGAAAGTTCCTCTTCTCCATCAGCACTTCCTCTAACACAAGGCTGAAACTTGGCTACATAAGCTATAGCCGGCTCTGAACACCGCCGTGATTTGTGCTGACCATCCACGGACAGGGAGTCCAGGTTGGAGGGAGTGTCCACAGTCGGTGAATCCTGGCCAGAGCAGGAAGGGTCTGGGTCCTGTGTCCTGCTTCTGGTTCTCCTGAGTGGGTGTAACTGCAGACCATGCAGGCCGTAAGTTTGATTGTGGTTTACATCTGGGTCAATGTCTTGGTCGTAGTCGCTGAATGTGAGGATGGAGTCCAGGCTGCCCTGAAGTGGCTTAGAGTTAAAAGGGCTTCTGCTGTAGACACCAGGTGACCCCCCACTGCTGTTATCCAACTCATTTTCCAGACTGTCATAGGATGAGTCAGTCAGAGGGTACATCCACAAGTCTAATGGTGCAGGATACGATGTTTATGCAGAGGAGGAAAAGCAAAAGGAAAGAAGAGGTCAAAAAAGATGTAGGACAACATGTAGGACACACTTAAACTGTTTACTGTATGAAGAATTGCCAGGAATCTTTAAACTTCAGTGTGTGACTTTATGTTTAGCATAATGAAGTATTGGACAGCTTTTGTCTCTACCCGATCCCGTTTCCTCAGTGGTGAGTCTTTGCGGTGGCCCTCCAAACAGAGAGGAGGGGTCCTCTCCAAGAATCTGCTTACAGTGATCAATCATAAACTTCACCAGCTCACAAACCTGAGAAACAGACAAAGAAAATTCATGCTCAGGCCCTTTAACAACAGGGTAACAATTGTTTTAGAATTTGTGTCCACAGATTTTTATAAAGCACTTTATTTGTAATGTCTTGCTGTAATGTCCTGCTTTTAGATACGACAGTGCATCATTTCTGAGCAGCTATGTGACAATATTTCACATTGTCTGAAACAAACAGCCTTACAGTACATTATGTACATAGCTTGTTATGACCCCATCTGCATTTCAAAAAGTCAGTGTTCTAAAATTAGACATTTAACTTTCTCTGTAGAGTTGATTTGAGACATTCCTATGGATTAGTGCACTGATTAACAAGGAATAAACACAAAAATCTCAGACAGTTTAGGCAGCTTAGTGTTCATTACACTGTACTGTACATTACTGTACGTTAGGATCTGGAGAGCACAGAGTCTGTTCTCAGATCAGCAGACGCTGTAAATCAGGTAAAGTGGGCATTTGATCCACTTGTTTCTTGGGATAGCAATGTTGGAATTGGCTTTGTGGCACGCAGACTGAATTGACAAACTTCTCTTTGTTGCTGAGCTCTGAGATTAGACAAATTTAACTGCCAGTTCTATTTTGGGTCAAATTCCACAAGAGATTATTGATAATTCACCCAAAAATCTTTGTTTTTATGTAAACTGGTGACATCACTGCAGTTTCCTTATAACAAAGGTGATTTTAAATTTACTGATGTTTTTGTTTTTGTATGTATTTTCTCCCAAAGTGGTCTTTGTCTTTCTCTGTCCCTTTCTGCAGGTGTCCCTGGGTTTGAAGCTGTGTGTTTTCCAGAGTGCAGCTACTGGTCCTACCAACCTGCCCGATGTTCTGCTGGAGGTTTCTTCCGTTAAAGGGAGTTTTTCCTCTCCACTGTTGCCTATGGCTTGCTCCAGGGGGAATTGTTGGGGTCTCTCTTTACATCTTTATAGTCTTTACTTTATTCTGTAAAGTGCCTGGAGAGGACTTTGTGGTGAATTGGTGCTATATAAATAAAGTTAAATTGAATTGAAATTTGTTTGCTTTGTATATAAAAGATCACAACACTAATTTGGCCAAGCAAGGCCATTTGGCAAACATGGAATTATATTATAAGAAATAATGAGCTGGTGCACTGAAGATGGGTGGTTGAAAATATTTCTCTATTGTTTTATAAAAACTGGACTTGTCTTACAACTAGAAAACAGCCGTCCAGAACAGCTTTCTCTCTCTCTTTCTCTAACCTTCTTAGTTCCTTCTCCCTCCACTTCAGGGCTACAAGGAGCTCCAGGGGGCGAGAGGATGCTGGGAGCGATACACACTGATAAATTGAAACTTGTCATCTGGTTTTCGTGGACGTTGCCCTGGATACCATGCAGCATGGCTAACACATAGCGTAACAGCAAGGCATTTTCTTTAGGCAGCCGACATATCATCCTGCAGGAAGACAGAAGCAGGGGGAAAAAACAAGAGCATGTTTGCCATCGTTACACATAAGGGACAGCCAATGTTTACCTCAAGGCTCTAAAAAATTCTTTTTGTGTATCTTACCTCAGTATGTCCTGCACCTGTTCCCCCTCTTCCTCCTCTTCCTCCAGCACATCCATCCATTCTTCATGCAGTTCACAACACAGCAAACTGCCTGGAATGCTGCGCAAGAAATCCTGACAACATACACTTCAGTAAATGACACCTTAGACAATGTGTTATTGAGAATAAAAATATAAAGGCGTTGTTGTTGCTGCATTCCCTGGTTTTCTCCATTGCTGCTAGATGTTTTTATCATTACAGCCACAAAAGAAGGCTTTCCCATATAAGCATGTGACAAACTTTAAGCACTAAGAAGCTCCCAGTTATCCCTGCAGATAATAAAAGATTATAATCCAGATTACACTAACAAGCCAATCTCGACTCGTCTGTTGTGAACAATTTGTCCTGCTAACGTAGCTGCACGGCGTGTCACACTGAGGCTGAGTAGGATGAAAGCAGATTCGATATGTGCTTACAGATGTGGGTCAATTACATATGTACACACACTAAGACCATACACACGCACAAACACAACCGCTGATGCTCTTAATCATTTCTCAAACTCAGATCCACATGGAAAACAAAGCCCTAAGGGTGGATTGTTTTCATGTACTGGAAAATATTTTTAGCTTTTTGAGATATACAGTATATGATGATGTGGGGGACAATTGAGGCATTGCTAAAATAAACATGTAGATTATGGAAGACCACAAGAGTCATGGACTAAATAATTCATGATTAGAATAACTTACTGACAAAGAATAGTTAAAGACATGACATAGCTAGTGAATAGATGGAATAAAAAAAATATTGATTCTTCATTGTTGACCACTACAAATGAAAATCACGTGGACTGCTTTCATAATGGTATAGTACCTAAAATAGCTGCATGTGCATTAAAAGATGACAGACATCTCAGAAAGAAACCTTTTTTTGTCAATTCTAAATGATAATATTATGTTATTCTGTAAAGTGCCCTGAGATGACTTTGTTGTGAATTGGCGCTATATAAATAAAGTTGAATTGAATTTAATGGCATTCAGTTTCATTCAGTCTGTGACTCTTCAGTCCTTTACAGTACATACACACTGTTTTGTACCTTAAAGACTCCTGCTATGATAAAGATGTGGTCTCGTGTCAGAGGTAGTTGGAACTGTCCAGTGTCCAGAGAGTCCCTCAGCTCCCTGACAGCTCGAGCACCCGCCGGTCGACGGAAGATCCCCCGTGTCCACGATCCCTCGTGGTAGAGAAAAGCCAGCATGTCCTGGTAAAGGAGATATAGTAGAAATACTAATCTTATCTACAGATGCACTGTATGTTAGTCCTGATAACGTTAACTGACATGTTGTGAATTTTTGTGCCACTGCTACAACTGAAGACTTCTGAGACCATTTGAATGAGAGCTTCAGGCACACATGAAGCCAGTACATAGACATTGTGATATCAGTGTACCCTCTCACCATGACTGGTTTTGGCAGTGTGTCGTCTGAACAGAGAGCGGAGAGTGGTTGGCCGAACAGGCAGCCGCGAGGAGCACCAGCGAGAGACAGCTCATTCAGGTGGGAGGAGGAGCCTCGCCAAAAGGCCCAGGCGATGAGGGAACGCCTTCTTTTAAACGGTTTCTGAGAGAAATCTGAAGAGACAACCCAATATCCCTGATTATATGACAATAATGCACACAAACACCAACTGAGAGTAAACCTTGATTTGAGACTTTGACCTTGTACTAAATGATTCAGCAGAAGAACTCACCTGCAGGTATGTGCTGTAGAAGGGTTTCATTAGGTCGAGGCTTCAGGATGAACTGGCACTGCTTGTACACCTGCAGCTGCTCCACCTGCATGGCCTTCTGTCTTTCCTCAGCAGCAGTGTCCCTGCCACCTCCCTGAGATGCTGAGTGTCGCACATGGCTCATGTGAATGCTGAAGGGAAACTCATGACCTGAGACAGGGTAGTAGACACAGTGTGAATCCCGGGATGGTTGATTTAGCTGCTTTAAAAGATCAATTGGATCGTGACGACAGATTAATAATCAGCACACCTCTTTCCCTTCCCTGATTCAGAAGCTACATGACTCTCTTCTTGGAATGATGGCACTAGTGTCTACAATAACATGTAGTCCCTGTATACAGGCCTGGATGTTTATCCCAGAGAGAAACTAAACGTAAGGTGTCATTTTGTTGAGGTGAGTAAATAGAATTACAGCTTTATCAGAAATGACATTTTAGCAGCAATATGGGAATTTTGATAGATTGATTGATTTCTTGATATTTTGTCTAAAGTCTGTGTTGCTCGCTCACTGACCAATCAGAGGATATGGAGTGTTGTCTCTCTTGGAGATGACCCACAGCTGGAAGTCTTTCACATTGCCCTGCAGAAACGGAAAAAAAATAAAACTTATGAGGCCTCGGAGAACAAAATGGCTTAGCAGCAACACCAAACAGAGCACAGAGAAATCTTATTTTTTGGCAATTTAGTGTAAGAAGTCACTTATTTGCCATTCTATTAACTTATGTGTATAGGTCGGAGGGAGCCAGCAAATGTTTCCTGAACTCTGAGCTGAATTATTATCGTTCCCGTAGTGATTGCTTAAGGACAAAGCTTGATTATCATCATACATGCCCTAAAAAAGCAAGAATTAAAGAAACAGTTTTTTTAACTGCCTTTCATTTTTCTCTTTTACTCACTATGATGCCAAACTGCTGCAGGGCCAGTCGGATAACCTCATTGGTTGAATCTGAGTTGCTGACTGGGAGTGTCTTGATCTAACCCAAGGGAGGAGAGAAGGCAGCAGCGGCAAAAGGGAGATGTTAACATGCAGATTGAATCCAACATCAAACACGCTAACACTGCTGACAGAGTGACAAAAAAAGGTGTTTGTCCTCATATTGTTCACATTCCAGATAAATACATGTATACAGTGCACGGATGAAAGCAGATGAAGGATACTGAAGGCGTCACACTTACAACAGCAAAAGTATTGAGTCCCTTCCCGTACACCCTCAGAGGAATGGTTTTAGGTTCTTCCTTCTCTTTCTCTTCTTTGATTTGACTGAGGTGAAAAGCAAAAGGCTGTAGTGAGATTGAAACAGTATACAAATATTAAAACTTTACATGAAGGCAGCGTTCACCTTTTGAGGAGAGACAGCCATTTCTCCTTCTGTTCTGCCGATCTGAGGGGAAGATGGGTGGAAACATCAGAAACACATCAGTATCATTAAGGCAGAGTACAGACAATTTTGTCAGCACAGCAACTGGCAATACAATACATTTTTCATGCTTCATTTGTTTTTAGTGGCTGAATATATCTTTATACTCATCATTGAGAAATCTTTGCCTAAACCAATTACAGTGGAAGTAAGGGAGAACACAAAATCACCAGTACTTTGTCAGTGCAAAAATACATTCCAGACTTTGGCCAAAGTAAATTTGAGGCTTCAGCTGGATAAGTAAGCAAAATCAACATGGTTTCCTCTAAACTTGCATTCTTTCTAGTACAGAATTCCTTCTTTGTGGCTCCACAAACACAATGTTTGTTTTCTCTGAGCTATTGTGGAGCGATATGCAACTAAAAAGTGAGATTTTGGCCAAACTCAGGAATGCATTTTGATTACTGATAGACTTTAGTCAAAACAGGAAGTGACTTGTTCACAGATATTTTTGAAGAGGAACAAAATGAACATTTAGTATCTCTCAGTTTTAGTTTTACCCTTTTACATTTTACATTAACATATCAATTAAGACAGGCTCTGCATTAATAATAAGTCATTTTTATTATGCTTCTCTTTGACTTCCAGCTTGAACAGCGCCAGACTCCTATGGAGCTCACTTACTGCAAATAATAGCGGTAATAGGAGTCATTTTACAAGTTTGGAAAGTAATAAAATGCCTTCACTACTAAACAACCACTGAGGATTTTTGACCAGATAGCACTGATAAATAAACATACATATACATCACAAACATATTCACTACTGAAATGTAAACCCAATTTACAGCCTCTGACATGACATAGTTTAACATGTTACTTGCATTGGACTGTTTTAGTTGGAATCTTACTAAAATATCTATTCAGTCCAGGTTAAGACCTTTCAAATACACCAAAAACACAATTTCCTATATAAAGTAACAGTTTTCTGTTTTGTTGTATAACGTGAATCAGGACAACACAATTCTCAAGTATTGGTCCGCGTGCATTTTACCCAAATGTAGCGACACAGTTGCAGGTGGGCCAGCCCATGACGAAGCTCCTCTCTGGATTTGTGCTTCCCTCACACACCTCCTCCATGCAGCTTGCTGTCCACATCTCACACACACACACCCGGGCCTTCTGCTTGAAGTGGTTGGCTGACCTTGAAGGGCACAGAGACATGTGGTGTCTCAGTTTAACCACATACACACACACACAATAATTTTGATCCCAGACTCAGGTATTAACCTAATTAACCAGTGAAGGGCTTTAGGGGCAGTCAAAACGATCCTAAACGGCTCCACGTGAGGATAAATATACAACACAGTCTTGTGCTTACTTGATTTTGGCAACCACCAGTATGTTATTGAACAAGAACAAGTGTCTGTCCTGAGTCTGCATCCCCGTCTTCAACTGAGCATGTCCGTGGAGAAGAAAGCAGCGGTCCGAGCCGGTCAGGAAGGACTGCACTAGTGAACATGTCTCTGGACACACAGGTACCAAGAAGGTCTCCCTGGAATCAAATCACATAGATATTTAATTTTGTCACCAGTGTTGTGTATTTTTTTGTATCGTATATTACATTTTCTATTCTATTCTGAATATACTATTCTCAAAGGTCTGATACGTCCTCTCTCACTCCTACTTCTACCAGTTATCTTCCAACTTCCTGTATCATTATGCAAAGTCAGTCTAAATTAAAAACACTATGTCAAGACCTGTGCTTCAACTTCTTTGACTCAAAGTACTTCTGGCCACACAGTACCTTATTTTTTGAAAAGCGTGAGTGACTGGTGATGCTAAGCAGCAGCTAACTCGTTGGTCCAAACCTTTCAATCTTAAGAGATTTTATGATGTAACAAAAACTGTGGTTTTATCTGATGGTTACTGGATTATTCACTATAAATACCAGTGCGTGTGTCTCTCTCCTTTTTCTGTCCCTTCATCACCAAACAGGAAATACCTTCTAAATACTGCTATGCATGAACACTGAGTTTGGATGACCCATGATGAGTTTTTTTGATTGGATGAGACATCCAAGCTCTCTGGCACTTCCCATTATGTAACTTCTGTAATGTAATTTTAGCTTAGTGGTTGTTATTATGTCAGTGAAGCAGGTGCTTTCACTGAAACAAAGTTCTATTGTTCCAAAATGTTGGATTACTTTGATAGAATTGTAATGAATTATCTTACAACTCGCTCGCCACCTAAATAAACCGTTTTGTAAAATTCTGTGATTCTCTTTCTTTCCCTAGAGTTAACAATAATCTAACTGCATGTCTCTGGATTGTGGTAGGGAACCCACACAGGCACAGTGACAGTAGATTACATCCATTAATGTGCTTTAGAGGTGCAGTGGGCTGCTTTTGTTAATCATTAGCACATAGCTATAAGAGTTAACAAATGTTCTCCCCTTAACTCTGGGGAAGAAAGCCAGTAATGCTCAACTATTCCTTTCAATGGGTGAATATGGGGGGATTTTGGTTCGACATCATAAGAAAAAAAAGAGAAAGAAAGTAATGGTTGGAAACACAATATTGGGAGACATTATCTCATATGTCCCTAGCATATTGTTGACACACTGTCAGCGGTTTCGGGCTTTGACAGCAGGGGTTGTAGTTGAAGAGAACTTTTTCAGTGGAGCACCCCACCTCTGAAGGAGCTTTTTAATTAGTTTATTTCTTCTTCACTTTCCCAGTCCATATGTTTGATGACAAAGACTATTAATAGCAGCCAGATCCTCTGATACGTCTGGTTACACAAGCATTATCTCTTCAAGTGGATTAAACACCTCACTAGGTTGTGCCTGGGGTTTGTAAGTGTGTGTGTTCATGAGTTTGTGTGAGTGTGTGCATCTGCACGTGGGCACATATCTAAGAGCGTGACTTTGGGGTGTTGTCCGAGTGTCCCGAGCTCAGTGACCTCTGTGTATCAGGTCTCTGAGCTCGGACCATGTGAGGGCCAGGTTTACTAAGGCTTTTATGCATGGGGATTTTCCAACACACACACACAAACACACACACACACACACAAAGGGGTGCAATATCAGTTATGTAAAATTAAAAAAAAACTTGCAAAAACATACTACAACTAAATCTGTTTTGTATAATAAATATTTACTAAAAGGTAATCTTTTTAACTAAAATTAAAAATTACTGTATTTTATGAATTGCATTAGTAATATCACTAAATCCAAAAACGGTCATACTACAAATTAATACGTAAAACATTATTTCACATATCAAGATTCAGGGCAGTATTTGTTGTGGGGTCAAGATCATTTCAATATGAGTTATTAAAAATGACTCATTTTCACAAGATGACTAAAAACTTGAGAATGTAAATGACTATATTATGTGCTTCTGCACTAGTAAATGTAGAGCTAAATTTAAAACACATACCTATTTTCTCAGTAAATAGGGTTTTGACTCTAAATGTATTTTTCAGTACCTAGAGATCGTCTTGGACCTGGTGAGAGCCTTAGTGATGACCATAGACGGTGCAGACTGACGTCGATAACTCTGCGACTTTATCCGCTGAAACAGACAAAGAAGAAAAACCAGGAGGATAATAATAAATTCAAAATTAAAATTTCCATACCACTGTATTACCAAGACACTTCGTAATTGAGAACATATTGAGAACGTTTAACCTTTTAACTCACTTTCTCTACACTGTAGCCTCTTCTCCCCACTCAAAAACAAAACACAGCTTTAAAATAATCTTCAAGCAACACTTTACTTCTACCTTCTCTTACATATATTAGTTTTTCCATATTATACATGTAACCACTCTGACCTCCAAAGCCAGAAAGGCTCAATTCCCATAGATCAACTTTTATACTTTCCTCACTTGTCACATAAGAATCCTAACATCCAATGTATCATCACAGCTTTGAGACAAACTGTGGCACAGAGAAAATGGCAGGAGCAGCAGACTGAAAGAAGAGAATTTAAACACTGAAGAATCCAGGAGCATTAAGATTAGTGAGGTGACAACAGGCTGTGCTGCGTTCAGTTCTTAACAGTCTCTGTCTGTCTCTGTGCCATGACTCTCAGCTTTCTCTCACTGGATTTACTCAGTACGAGAGAGCTGTAAAACTTTTGTCTTTATTCTACACTCATTGGCCACTTTATTAACTATATCTGTACAATCTAATATAATCCAATACAGCAGCTCTGCCATGAATGTAACTTTTACAAGGTCATAATTTCTCAGTTTTTAAGCTAAAACTGTCAGAAAAGTAATAATTCTACTCTGTGTTTATTATGGACCTCATCTTCACACAGTCATAACTACATCCAATTTTTTTTAATTGTACAAGTACAAGTATCTACAGATGCAGATAAGAGGCTGTATAACGGGACAAAATATGTCACTTCCATGCTGCATCAATCCACTGTTTCCTCGACGGGATGGTATTATCCTAGTTTCCCTGAAGAGGATCACTGGAGTTTCATTTAAATCTAATAGAAGATAGTGAGTGAGAAGCAAAATGTTGAAATGTTGAAACAGAGCAAGTTACTGTGTAATTGCAGTAACTGTGGGATAAGTCAGTGCTCACTTCTGTATTAGTGGTGAAAACCATTTCTTCGGCTTAAAAGAAAAGAACTGTGTTTCAAGCAACATGAACAGAAATGTTAGTGGCCTTGTCAGGCTGGACTGTGTGTCTGAATAAAATAATGCTCATAGTGGCAGTGCTATCATTCCTTTTGATTAGCAGGAGTAATGCTAAATGGTGAAAAGGAAACATTTAAAATGAGTAAAACAAGAAAGATTTACTCCCTCAAAAACATGACGTACAGTATCGTCTGTAAATATTCATGCAAAGGTTACTTCTAAATAATCAGACGGATACCTTCAAAAATACATTTGTATCGTTAAAGCATTTACCTCTACTATTGGTGTCGGTCTCTTGCCTAAAACATGCAGAAACTTTGCTCATAAAATCTAAATGGGTTTCAGAGAAAGAGAACACACCTAACTGCAATTCCAACTGTTAGATAATAATCACAATTCTCAACAGTCTTACTCCTATGTCCAATGTACCAGTTGTTCTAATAGAAACCTGCAAAACACCTAAATCAAACTATTAGCCAGACTGTGAGATAATACTTTAAATGTTTGTGCAGCTAATAGCAATCACAAGAGTCTAGAGATTCACTGAGACTCCCATAAAGAGTAGTCTTTTGTTGAATAGCTAAAGCCCAGGGGATCCCCAATTTCACACGTGAACAAAATTTCATGCCAATCTATTACATGGTTGTTGAGAAATGACACCCTGGACTAGCTGGACTCCAGACTGTGCCTCAGCCCCACAGTAAGAAAAGATCAGTCTCCTTCAACCATCCTGCACGTCCACACATTTTTGACATTTCACATTGTAATATCATGAATTTTAGCAGATCACACACTGGTGGAACATTCCTTCCACTCTACACCACATTACAATGTTACCTTTCAGTCCTAAAAATACATAAGCTAACATGGAGATATGGGTCTTCTGCTGGCAAACAAGTCAAACGACCAATAGAAAATCAGCTCTAATAGGACCTACTGTAATATCAGAGAAAGTGGTTAACGAGGACAGTAAAGTGGTTTTCAGACTAAAGTAACACTTGCAGTTATTTAGTTCTCGCACTGGATACAGGTTGCTTTTGCAGCAATAAACCTGAAAGGATTTAACATAACCACAGAGTCTTTGTAAGTTGCAGTAAGATGCAGTGATACAAGATGAGACTGAAATCAACACAAACACAATCTGACTCTAAATGATGTTAAATACAAACAACTGCTTTATGCTGTTACATTAACTGTCACCAGCCTCAGGATCACTACAGATGTGCTGAATAAACGAGTGGTTTAGTTTAATAAAGATCAGAAAATATTATTTTGGCTCAGGTATTTAACAGAATAAAGCACCTGTAACTTTTTTAAGTGAAGTTAATGATTCTAAATAAAATTAACTTAATTACCTGTTTAATGAAGGCACATCAGGAGTGCAGTTATGTTTCCAAACTTTCATTATTTTGTTATCACGTGATTAAAATAAGCTGTACAGTACAGTATTTGCTTACAGCTTGTTTATAAACCATGTATTGATCGGTAAAAGTAATGAAATAAATTAAATGAATTGAGTTCCACACGTGCGTTATTGTTGCCATGAACTTTATTCTTACACACTTCTTTTAAGTGTTTGCCATCAGCCCAACTTTTTTCCATTGTCGGGATGTCACTTGTGTAAAGCCTTGAACTCTGAACCAACCTCTGACCCGGCCTGCTTTTAAAATGCTACACAATAAAAAAGTTCTTTAGTTCATTCGGTAAATGAATTTAAAGCTTTAAAAAAGTAACAAAATAAACTGTTCAATTTTAACAACAAGCTAAAATGATTAATTTATACGACAAAGTGTCTAAGTCCCATCTATCACACACATACCCGTTTGTTTTCCTGCTGTCCACCGCCTCGGCTGAAGCTGTCCTGTTGCTGTTGTGGAGACATGTTGTCCATCCAGCCTCCAGACGCCTTCTGGCTCAACGTCCAACTGTCGTCAGGTGAAGCAGGGGAGAGAGAAATCCCATTAAAAACCTCCGTCTCGGGAAGAAAGAGACCATCTCAACACAAACTTGTTAGAAGTCAATGAAAACTTTACATGGAAAAAAAAGATCTGTGAAGAGGGAAGTTGAGATGAGTTTAAGAAAAGAAGTTAGTAACAGAAACTCCGCTGATTGCACAGCTCTCTCTCATCACCCTCACTTAGCGGCTGCACTGTAACCAGAAGCACCTCCTGTGTGGATTAGCAGCTGCTGTGCCACTTCTTAACGCGTCTTTACGCACAGATCGGAGGCGGCGCCAGTACGCGGCAGAAAATAGGTCCGCTTATTTTAAACCAAATGGTTCCCATTCATTCAGCAAACAATCAGAGCAGATCTAAAACAAACAAGGGGAAATGTGAGATTATTGGGTAAGAACAGTGTTTAGGCATTTTCTGTAGACTGAAGAATGTTTGAGGATTCGGAGGAGGGGAAATGTCCAGTATTTCACAAGAAACAAACCAAAAAAGGTTACCCCCCAACCCCTTTAATCCTCTAGTAACGCCCTCATATTGTTGAGGGGTCCTGACCTGTTAAAAATGCCAAGTTGAGCCCACTTTGTGGCACAAACACGTTTCCTAATATTGGTATTTTACAAGATAAAAAAGATTAATTTGCCCTTATCATAATTTTTGTAATTCAAATATAAAGCAGTGGCGTCTTTGCCCAGAACACACAAATCTGTTAAGTATGTCAGGTCAAAGGAACATATGAGTTCTGAACTCAAATCGGTGAAATTATTGGTTGACAGTGTGAGTTTGATACTGTCTGTCCCAGGCTCCCCATCAGTCTCCATCGGAGACCAAATTATTAGATTAGGAAACAGTCAGTTATGAATAGTACTGACTACAATCTAGAATATCCAGTTGTAATGTAGGACACCTCCTTGAAATTATTTAACTGAAACATTTCTACTTCAATTAACTGTACAAAAACATTTTCTATATTTAGAAATGTAGATATCTATGTTCCAACGCTGTCGTCGTAATAAATTAAAAAGATTAACTGCATCTACATACAAAGGGAAAACATGCGAGAAAACACCTTTTGGAGAAAGGCAGATTTCCTTTCAAAGGAAAAGATTTTAAAAAGGGAGCTTGTGCACATCTTACAAAGGAAAAATTATTACAATTCAAATCGATTTTCCTTCTAGAAAGAGAAGTGGGCCACAAAGTGGGCTAAAGAAAATGAGGCCAGAAAGTGAAGAATAGAGACATGAGTATTCGTTCCCTAAATTGGCCGCAATCAGCTCTGTTAAAAGTGGACCACTTCAATGATTACTTTCCCTCGTGTTGATAATGAACAGCCTTAGGCACGGCAATAAAAAGCAACGCCCCCTCCTCAGTTGTTCTCAGTCGATGCTACAAACACACTTTTTCCATCTTTAAACTTGTTTTGATCGTATTGAAGAGGTGGTGCAAACAAGAGGTCATGTGTAATCCTCCAATGCCTCTTTGCAGCCTGTCTGTTCCATTTCACGCCAATAACCCAGTGAGATTGGCACAAACATTTTGTACCAGACACAAATTAGCCACAAAATTAATATCTGCTGTTAATTTTGCCTGGAGAAATTTGCTGTAACTGATTAGTGTATGACTTTGGCTTGGAACTGAATTTAAAACAAAGGGAATTAAATTAAATAGTTGAGGGTAATTGGATTGTAACAGCATTTATATACATTTTGTTTTCAGTTTTAATATATGTCACACTTCTGAATATCTAAATCGGAATAAAAATAATCAAATTGGCGTAAAATTCATTACACTATTTCTCTATCAAAGTTATGTTTGCATTTAAATATTTCAATGTTACTCATGTTTTTAACTGGTGAATTCCTGGATTATTATAAACTTATCAGTAAAAGAAAAAAAGTATAAAAGAATGTTTTCCACAGGGAAATTTTCTGTGCAGTACTTAATGTCAACAATAAAAAAAAGTTATTTCACAATAATGGAAAGAAATTATGAAACTTGAGCCGGCAGAAACATGAATCATCAGAAAAATTAGAAAAGGTGGCAAAACAACATGGGTCTTATAAAACAACTTTATTTAATGTAGGTACAACATTTTTAAAAATGTGGAATCAATTGTTTATTGTATGGAAGCAAAAGTAAGTTTCTTTTGACCCTTTTGAACATCAGAGGTGAAAAACTGAAAAACAAATATTGTCACTCGACAGTAAACTATTTTGACATGACACAAAATAATATAAAAACGCTAAATTTTGTGGATTTCTTGTGTAATAAACATAATAAAACAGTACAGAGAATTAAAACATTATTTTCAAAATGTTTTAAATGCAATATTAGGGACGTTTTCACAGAAGGTCCACAACGAGAAGATGACTTACAAGTATCAACTACAAAAAGATGAGGGTGACAAATCCTGGATAAAATATCAATGATGGCTACAGATTAATTACCAATTTCAATTCATTTCAGTACAAATGACCAGTGATTCCTAAATCCTTTTGTAGTCAGCAGTATCTGCTTTTAATGGATGGCTATCTTAGTCGTTCTGCTCTTGTTTGGCATCTTACTTCATAATGTTTGCACTTATATACTAAGGAGCTCAGTTTCAGTTATTCAAAAATGAAACATGTTTAACACAAAAGCTCGGTGTGTGTGTGTGTTGGGAATTACCTACTACTTGTCCACATCATGGAAATCAGTATACAGTCAGGACCTACAAGAGAGAAAATAATTCATAGTTGCTCTATGTAGCACCTCAGTTAAACGAGGTAAATTTAATCAGACAAACTTATCAAACATTTTTACACTGTAACAATGAACAGAAAACTAAATGCAGTACTTCAGTTTTTGTGTCTCCAGTGGGATATTTGTGCAAAAAATAATTATTAAAATATAGCTCAGTATGAAATTATACTGTTTATTCTCACAAAGCCCAAAGGTTAAAAGTGCAAAGCACAAATCATAAACCAATGTCTATAAAAAAAAAGCGGGTGAGGGGATGTACTGACGCATATTTCTTCTCAAGGTACAAAAAATGTATTCGTAGCTATATGCTTAAAAACAAAACAATGAACATTACATTAACCATTACTGTGTGTTCTCCCCTCTTCTTTCTGCGGATTGGGAGCAACAGTTTTGGGTCACGTCTAATCCATAAAGACATTTGTTGTTTGTATTGTTCTTAGCAAATCTAAATCTTGTTGAATGAATCTCTCTTCAATTTACCCAAATACACAGAATGTGGCAAATCTGCTGCACATCTGTAAAATCCCTCAAACCTATTGAGCCTTTGAAACTTGAATTTTAGCACCAAACACTAACAACATTTTCTGGCAGGTATTAGTGCGACATCTGGTGAAAGATAAAAACCATGAAATGAGTCATCATTGCTGTAGAACGTTTGCCTGATATAAGTAAAAAATAGTTGGGCACAAACCAGTTTGAATCACCTTATTTTAAAATGTCTCAAAAGGTTAAAAAAAAGTTATTTAATTTAACATATTTCATTGCACATCAAGTTAGTACAAATATTGCTTTATCAGAAAGGAATTTTTAATTTATTTATTGAGGAGGATACACATTTTTTGAATTGATATTATTTTAATATACCTTTTTTAATACACTTGACTATTTTTGTTACTTCTGATGATTTAAACATTTCTAGTAGGTGAATGTTCATTCATATTATGTAGGGGTTACATTTGTGCCTCATTTCAATGAAACCCTTGCACCCAACTTTACATTACACAAACTACAAACAGGACCAAGTTGTATTATCCTGCAGCAAAAAGGTGCATGCCATTATATTTTATCTACAGGTGCTGGCCATATAATTAGAATATCTTCACAAAGTTGATTTATTTCACTAATTCCATTCAAGAAACTTGTATAATGTATACATTCATTCCACACAGGCCGATATATTTGTGTGTTTATTTCTTTTAATTTGATGATTATAACTGACAACTAATGAAAACCCCAAATCTTGTCCCACTGAAAAGTATGAACAAGAAAAGTATGAGCATGTACAGCCCTCAATACTTAGTTGGGCTCCTTTTGCCTGAAGTACTACAGCAATGCAACGTGGCGTGGAGACGATCAGTCTGTGGCACTGCTCAGGTGTTATGAGAGCCCAGGTTGCTCTGATAGTGGCCTTCAGCTCTTCTGCATTGTTGGGTCTGGCATATTGAATCTTCCTCTTCACAATGCCCCATAGATTTTCTATGGGGTTAAGATCAGGTGAGTTTGCTGGCCAATCAAGGACCATGGGTTTAAGGACCATGGTATCCATGGTCCTTAAACCAGGTACTGGATTTGGCACTGTATGCAGGTGCCAAGTCCTGTTGGGAAAAGAATCTGCATCTCCATAAAGTTGGTCAGCAGCAGGAAGCATGAACTGCTCTAAAACATCCTGGTATACAGCTGCGTTGACCTTGGAGCCCAGAAAACACAGTGGAGCCCAAAGTTGTGACATTGCACCCAAACCATCACTGACTGTGGAAACTTTACACTGGACCTCAAGCAACGTGGATTCTGTGCTTCTCCTCTCTTCTTCCAGACTCTGGGACCCTGATTTCCAAAGGAAATGGAAAATTGACTTTCATCAGAGAACATAACTTTGGAGCACTCAGCAGCAGTCCAGTCCTTTTTGTCTTTAGCCCAGGCGAGACGCTTCTGACGCTGTCTGTTGTTCAACCGCGGCTTGACACAAGGAATGCGACAGCTGAAACAGATGTCTTGCATACGTCCAGCTGCAGTCCACTCTTTGTGAATCTCCCCCGTTTCACAATTCTCTCAGGGTGTGATTATCACTATTGCTTGTACACGTTTCCTTCCCTTCGCCTTCTATTAATGTGCTTGGACACAGAGCTCTGTGAACAGCCAGCCTCTTTTGCAATGACCTTTTGTGTCTTGCCCTCCTTGTGCAAGGTGTCAGTGGTCGTCTTTTGGACAACTGTCAAATCAGCAGTCTTCCCCATGATTGTGTGGCCTACAGAACTAGACTGAGAGACCATTTAAAGGCCTTTGCCAGTGTTTTGAGTTATTAGCTGATTAGAGTGTGGAAAAATCCTTTCTTCGTATTGGTCTCAAGTAAAATTCAAATTTTCTGAGATACTGAATTTGGGGTTTTCATTAGTTGTCAGTTATAATCATCAAATTGACAGAAATAAACACTTGAAACATATATGGGTCTGTGTGGAATGAATGTATACATTATACAAGTTTCACTTCTTGAATGGAATTGGTGAAATAAATCAACTTTGTGAAGATATTCTAATTATATGACCAGCACCTGTATGTGGCACTTAACTAGTTTTCCATTGGTTCTGTTATGGCTTCCATCTCAGAAATTGTATGTTTTCCTCAAGTGACAATTAATCCTCCATGTGTTCACCACAAAAGAGATGAATGCATTTTCATTCCTAATCAAACATCAAGTACATTTCTATTCTAGTCAACCTCACAATTGTTTCAACTTCCCTGGGATTGTCCTTCTTAAGCATGTACACTATTTCTATGATCATCTCAATTATGTATCTAAACAATTTCCAGTTTCTAATCAAGCAGAAATACTTATTACTTAATTCCATACCTCTTAACCTGTCTCCTAATAGTACTTTCTTACAACGTAACGTACAAAACCAAACCAAATACAAGCTAATAGATGAAATCTAATTACTCTTGCAGCCTAAATAATAAAGAGCCTTTTCCATAAGATTGGAATTAGTAGTACATAGAGTACAGGGTCACCACAGCAAATCATTTGTCTGCATGTTGATTTGGCACATTTTTGACACAACCCACCCCAATTTCTTCCGGGCTTGGGACCAGGACCGGACGGCTGGGGATAGGGACGGGCTGTTGGGGGTTCAGTGTCTCGCCCAGGGACACTTTGACATGTGGTCAGGAAGAGCAGGGCACGAGCCTCGGACCCTATGGTCGGTAGGCAGCAGCTCTACCAACTGAGCTAACTGCTGCCCCTGTGAAATACACACACACACACACACAAACACATTGTGTCTGTGTTTAACAACACAAAGATATAAAGAGATGAAGATTAAATTTATTTATCTGTCATAAAACTATTCTTTACCATTTACCATTTAGGACTACCTGGTCAGGGTACATCACATCCAGTGAAATGAAGAGCTTGTGTGAACAACACAAACAACCAGTGTCATGACTTGTTTCTTTGAGGAGTCACAGATTGATTAGTCACACAATTATAGCGACACATGCATTTTACATCAAACACAACTCAGCCACAGTATGAAAAATCTTACTGAGTACAATTTTTATGAACTCAATTATTATCAAACACACCTGCATGCACATACACACACCTTCTCAAGCTAATCTCTCTTTCTCTAACACACACACACACCTCATGAACCTTACATGAGTACAAAAATGTTTGGAGTGGATTTGGTCTGCAGAAGGGATTTAGCTACCAGTGTTTTAGTCTGTTTTCCAGTGATGAGGGTGGAACCTGCTGGGGATGAAATGAAAACATTGCACTTCCACTTTGTGCAATGACTCTTAATAAAAACCTGTTGCCATTATAACAAAATACTTTATGTTCAGGGAGATGTACGGATACTTGTGCTGTTAATATTGTTAGAAATTATACTGTCATCAAAATGTCCAATCACAACAATGAATAAATGCATTAACATAGCAGCAATTCCAGGTCCGTTAACATTGGTTTTGAGTTGATACAGTGCCTCATTTGATTTAGATTTCTCTTATTTACTACCCTCCAAGGTTTGCAGGTTTGGGTTCCCTACACCTTGTAAAGACACTGGATGAGCTATTTTAATTAAATGACATAACATGCACCATTACTAGATTGGCCACATTACTGTTCTTTAGGATCACCTAGGACATCAGACCTCTGGAAACACTGACAATTCGAATACATTTGCCCAATAGTAAACATGACTAATCTGTATAATAAGCTGCAAGTGTGCCCAACTTGCAAACATAACAGTTATTTATAGGGAAGTTATGTGTATGGTGGTTGAACCCACTTTTTTTTTGCAGGATTTTATTTTATTTTTTTTACTGTCAGGATTATGAGTAAATTATACATACCAAAAATTAGAACCAGCTTCCTACAAAAGTTTATTACTATTGACCATGAAGTACAGGATGCACTGAAGCAGCACAAACATTCAGTCACCGCATGACTAAACATCTAAATTAGCAAAGGTTAATAGTGTGTTTAAAGTAAAGATCCCTATTAAATAAGGAAAGAAACAGGAAGGAAATCTATAAACTAAAGCAAACCTCAGGAAACAATTGGGTCCTTAAAAAATAAAAAGAAAAAAAATTTTTTAAAAGGAGAAGGTAAATGATTTTGTATACATCTGTTGTCAATATATATATAAAATTATTATTAATTGTGTGTGTGTTTGAGTAAATCTACAACCTGGCTTAGCTTGTTACACACCTACACTGTTGTCTAAAAACGACTGAAACCGTCAGGGGCAACATTGCTGTACTCAGAGGTATGAGTCTCTTTTAAAACCTATAAACATCTAAAGATTAACAATAACCATCACTTTTCATAGTTTTAGTCTCTGTTCTTAACTTTGGTTGTTTGTCAACTGACAAATTTAAGTTAAGAAAATCATGAGCCATATCCTTTAGATATTTAAAGGTCTGAGAAGTTAGCAACCTTATTCTGGCTCTAAGAAGTATTAAGTCTAATTAATCAGATTTTTAAATAGCTTAATTAAAACATATCTAAAACAGCAGCCATAGCAACTACAATGGTGCATAACCACAAAGAATTTCCTTCAAACATGCTATGAAATTTGCTCGCCAACTCAGTATTCAGCCGCTTCATTCAAAAAGGAGAAACATGATGTAAAAGAAAAAAATACATAAATTATGTAACAAATTTTGCAGATTTGTAAATAAAATACACTGTTCTGTATTTTTATCAATCAATTTATCAATCAATCAACAAATAATTGCCTCTCAATAAAAAATGTATTATACAAGGAGAAAAAAAACAATACTGACCAAAAGTTTAAAAAGTCAACTTTTTTTTTTAACCGTACACATCAAGGTCACAGTTAGGGTAGCAGGTCAATGAGTAGGTCAAGGTATAAACAAAGAACAAAAAAATAACCAAACGAACAAACAAAAAATAAACGAAACAAAAAACACTTTATCGGGCTGAGGCAGTAACAAAAATCCATCCGAAATGTAAAGTTTTGGTTAGTATCTGCGACGTTTGTTATTTTGCCCATCGAAGACTCCCCCTACTGGACTGCCCCTGCCAAATCCTGGGTTTGGTCCAACTTGGGGGCCCAGTGACTGTTGCTGCTGCTGCTGCTGCTGCTGCTGCTGTTGTTTTGGGGACTCAACTTCCGGTCGGCCCCCCGATGATCCACCCTGTGGGTATCTATCATTTCGCTGTAGTACCAAGTATAAATTCAGCATTACAAGTGGGAGAAGGGTGTGGGGGGACATTGTAATGATGATATTATACGATGTTACAGGTATGCAGGAATTTTGAGGTCAGACATCAATGTAGTGTATCCCAAAAAGTTCAGTCAGGGTTTAGGTTGATCCAAGTGTCACCATCCAAGAGTAAAAGGGAGACAATTGACAAAGTAGACAAAGGGAGAGAGAGGAATAAGACTGTTAGTTAATCCTACTGTTTTAACATAAATATAAGTATTTAAGACAAATATTTGAAAAAGCTTCACTATAAATCTTTTAAGAGTAGCCACATCTTTAAACTCAACAAATAATAAGCAAAATTTCATTAAGTGTTCCTTATAAGACAAGGATTCCACTTTCATACTATCAATTTCCATAATTTGCTTGCTGAAAAATGCAGTTTTAAGTAAGTACTGTCAATAGATTGTGGAAAAAAACAGCTTTTACCCAAAAGACGTGCCAATGGAGCCACGTTGTTTTTATTTTGGGTGGGGGTGGGGGGTAGGAAGATACATTACCATGGCTCCATTCTCTGACGTCACAGGAGTACCCATATTTGATGTTCCCTCGCGGCCAATGGCTCCTCCCCTTCCACTCATGATCATCATTTGACCCTGGTTACCACTCGGCCCTGCAGAGGCCTGGCTATAGCCATCTACAAGCAAAACAGTGGAGCGTCGGTTGGTCATTCGGTAGTTCATTGGATTAAACTCAATGCCCAGAAGAATGTAGGTGATTGAGTGGTAGGGTTTTTATCACTGAATTGAAGAAAAAGTTAACGTTGGCTTTTAGTGAACAGCTAAATTTATTAGGGATGCACCAACTCAAAGACCAAAACAGTTCTTCTCTGTTCATTTACTGCTGATGAATACAGCAGACAACTTTATCAAAAAGTCTCAACAGCTCAGAAAACCTGTGGGACAGTTTAACTGTCAATCACATGCATCAAACAAGTTTAACTCGGCAAGCAAACATGTATGTTTGTATGTATAATTCAAGATTGTTGCATGTATTCGTTCGTAAACCAAACACTGGATAAATGGAAAATAATAATACATAATAATAAGATACACATGTGGATGTCTGTACTAAACATCATAGCAATCCAGATTGCTGGAATAGTTTAGTTTGGACCAAAATAGTGGACAACTCACAAACTGAAAAGTTTGGGGTTGGCATAAACCACCATTAAACTGGCTACAAGACTAATATTAAAATATATACAAACTTGTTTGTTGCCATTTAAAGTTAACAAGTTGTAGTAAGTCAAGAGTCACACAAGACTCTATACATTCAACAAGCACTGATGTTGGACCGGTGGTTGTTGGTTATCAGGGAGAATAGGTCAGCTTGGTGCATCCCCGTTTGATTCTGGTATTTAAAATGTTGCTGTTCATTTAACATGCACATAAACTGTATACTTAATAAGTTGGAAGTTGATGAATATACGATTTGTTTGTTAACTAGAAAACATATGCTGTTCAAAACCAAAAACCAACGTTAATTTCAAAATAGTTGCTAGATGCAGAAATCTATAAGAAATATGATCAGAAACATTTTACTGGAAGAATAGACAGAGATGGCAAATTCAGTAATCAGCAGAATGACAGGTTCCTACTTTGAAAACTAAAATTTACAGCCATCAGGCAATGTCCCCATTTTTACACTAAAACACTTGGATTGCACATCACCTTAATTACAAATTACCTTAATTAGTATGGAGATGCAGCTGTTAAATAACAATGTTAGACCATATGGAAATCAATAAATAAACACACATTTTACATTGTCAATCCAACCAAACATGTATGCAACAGAATACATCTACTGCTGCCCACATATGTAATGTACTACAATCCAAGCAGGTGGCTCACAGTGCAATCTGAAAATATCCACTAGCCTCTATGAAGTTTAACTGCAACATTTAGGCATCATATAACATAACCAATGTAGACCACACTAAGCAAGTAAAGCAAAAAGAAATCCATTGTCCATATACCTAATAAGAGGAGACTGGATTGGACTTGAATGGAAAACAATTTGACGGCATTGCAGATTATAGATTTCAAATGTCGGGAGAGGTAAAAAAAAACAAACAAAAAAACACCAACTTTGAAAATATGAAATTTACTGTAAGGCTAGGTTACATTTAGCCAACAAGGCATTTAGGAATGTACATAGGTAATCAGGAGTGTCCATTCACCGATTTAAAAAAAAATGAAGCACCGATACGGTAATTACGCCGTAACATGACTGTTATGTACTAATAGCCCTGGGGACCAATGCAGCTTTGTTAATGATACATATAAAATTTCAAAGCACACATTCATAAGTCATTTCATGCGGAATGTTAATGCGGAATGCATTTTACAAGTTTAGCAGTGATATGCTCCAGTATTTTAAATTAAGAACTATGCTTCACCTCTGCTAAGCCAACATATATTTTTAATCATTTTCACATAGCCGTTTATAGCCATTTGGTCTTCTATGACAAGAGTGGAGAATGTCTGGACTCTGGCTCATATGCAGCCGACAAGAAAGTTTGGTGCAATATGCACAGATACCAGAATAAAGTTTCTAAATTATACAACATTATAAAAAATTGCCTCATTGCGTGCACCCACATTAGGTCCACACTATTTTTAGCTAAACCAATTCAATAAGCAAAGAAAAGAAAAAGGTTGATTCCGAGTGTTGTATTTGTTAACATTCTTCCAAGATAACTGGAAGAACGATTTCCTTTTTGTTGAAATTTAGGGGAAGCCAGCACACTTAGTTTTAGTGACACGTTGGCTGTAATGAAAAAGGGCTAATTTTGAGCATCATTACGGCTCAAAACACAGCAAACTTGAGGATTTTCAAGGTCAAACACATCTGAATGAAAATTTTCTTTGGAGGAGATTAAGAAAGAACTTTGTTCTAGCAAGCTATGTGCTGAGGAAACTGCAAGGAAGCTGAGGCTTGTTTCAGAAGAAGAATTTGTCATTGTTAAAACTGTAAAGATGCTGGTAACAGAAAAAAAAATTAATTGCCTGTTTGTCTTTAAGAAGACAAACAGGCATCGAAAGCACCGGGTACGTGGCACAAAGTTTTGAATAAATACTGAAAGACGCTGAAAAAAAAAAGTCCTTTCCCCCCCTTTCGTCTAAAATGAAAAGCCTAACCTAAGCTGTCTAACTGTTCATCTTCATTTGAGGGATTACTGCAGAGTTTACCAAAAGAGATGACTTGCTATCATTGGAAGCTATGTAAGAAACTACCAGAGTTATGAACTTGTTTGAGAAACTTAACTGCAGAAAGGAAGAGGTAGATCTATTGTTTGAAATGTTAAGTGGCCTTACCACTAATGGTGCTATAGTTTTGGTGCGATTTCTAAAGGGGTGAATTGCTCTGATGAAAAATGAAATGAATCCGTTCAATCTAGATTAAAATGATTTGATCTTACGCCACTGAATAATACTTCAAGAAAGACTTGTTGTGCACAATCTGGGAAGCTTAATAACATTACATCTACAATATACTTTATCAAGAACAGAGGAAACATTCATGGAAATGAAGGAAAACCGGTCACAGAACTTAACAACAGCAAGTGGCTGTGTAATTTGGCCTTTAGGGTGAACATCATTAAGTGCATGTCAGAGCTAAACAATGAACAGGGTCCCAACCAGCTTCTCAGTTGGCTACTGTCAAGCCTGAAATCATTCGATGTCAAATGTTTGAGAGGGGCAACACAGTGAATTTCCCCTTAATTGAAGCATTTGGAGAGCAGTTTCTCAACATCCAAAACAAGCAGCAGGAATTTTTTGTTTACCATTTAGTATTGTACCAGGTAAAGTGCCTAAGATTAAACATCAAAACAATGAACTCAAATTTAGGTACAACAATGCCTTCTGCTTTAATTTAATAAACTGTATGTCAGCCCTGAACAATTTAGTAGTTCGAGGAACCATACATTGAAGGTGGCATCTGGACAACTTTCTGCTCTGACGGCACTGAAGGCTCTGCCCATTTCAGTTTACTGCCAATTTTGTGAAAGGTGAGTTTAATTTACTTTTTTAAACGCCTACAGTTATTCCACCAATCTATACCCCCCAAAAAATGACAATAAAAACATGTTTTTAGAAATTATTGAAAATTAAGTCTTCTGAATACCTCATGTTACTGTATCGATCCCATTCCATTTACTTGATCACAGATGTACAGATTCATATATTTACACGCCCACACATGCAGACAATAATGAAATAGTATAAAGGCATAGCTAGTTAGAGCAGCTACACTAAACGTTTTCTGATTAAATTACCTACATGCTGTTTTCTACCCTGTAATACACAGACAAAATCCTGCAGTTTGTGCTAAAAAGGTGATGTGCAATCCTGGATTATATTTGTCTTGTGTAGAGTCACCATGTACCTCAGTCCCCAGCCTCTCATTCTGCACTCTGCAGATCAACATTTTTTGTGTAATACACCATTTCCAGTCTGACATACAAAGCACATTTGTTTTTACTTATTATAATAAAGTGCTACAGTCAATTTTATATTCTTCTGTATTGTATATGTGCTCTAAAACTTAGACGTTAAGGCAAGTACAGCTTTTAAATATCCTAAATAATAAACCAAATTTAACTCTCTTAGGGTTTGCTACTATTATTTGAAATCTGCTTATAAACCAGGATGGGAGCTCAGGGACCAAATATTTCTCAAAATATAAAACCCCAGATGAAGAAACAAACCCTGTGAAGCAAAATCTATGTGGTACAAGCATTTTGTTGCTGTTGTGTATTATAGTGCGTTTCCTTTCCCACTACACTGCTTCCCAATTAAGTCCATTTTATGCCATAAATTGCATTAAAATACATATATACACACACACACACACACACTTGTTTAAAAAGACTTACTTAAGATGCATGACAATGACAAAAATGACATTAAGGCACCCATGATGCACTCATCCTCACATTTTTTTAAATAAATCAGCCAGTCCTTACACAATCATGCCCATACCTCCCATATTAATGGCTCCACGAGGGCCCAGTTCACCCACTCTCATTTCCTGTTCTCTCTGGAAGAAGTGAAGAAGAACCTTGAGAACAAAACTATGCTTGAGTAAAAATCTTTACCAGATAGCCTACAGTACAACACTCACACTGTAAGAGTTTAAATTTTCTAAACAAAACCAATGACTGCCCAATTGTATTGTTTCATCAGTGACAGTTTTCATCAGTTTTAGGGCTCCACTTCAATGCTTTCTTGGCTTTATTTAAGCACTGGGGAAGCAGCAACTTTTCTCATCAGCCTGCTGCTCTGTTGATTTACTGGCCATGAACAAGTTATTGCAAAACTAATTTTATTATTAAGACTACATCAATTCAAATAAGCAGGAATTTGGCAACCAAATCTTAAGCCACCCAAAATGGGCCCCATGTCATTTACATATTTAATACATTTAAATATTAATTTGTTTTTTTTTACTTTAAAACGTTTAGTTAGTCAGCTTTACAAAAAACATTTTAAAAATACCAATCACTAAATGTACCCATTCACACAAGGTGGTGACACACTAAGTTGAATAAGAAATTAAAGCCAAGAAAGATTTGTTTATACAAATACAGGACACAGATTTATGGCTGACACTAATACTCTTCCAAACACTTCAAACCCTACAACGGTCAGTGCCAGATGGCTACATTACAAGTAGGCTTTCTTTTGCTTGTTGTTTATGACAAAATAAGCTGAAAAAAGCCAAACATTATGTGCTACTGCTTAACGTAAGGAAATGATATATATAGTTCAGAAACAAGCATTAAGTTTGCCTTTCTTGTGCAAGTCAACTCATCATTGTCGCCAACTTCAGTTATTTTGTGGATCGTCGACAACATTCATGTCACACATACATGGAGAAAGCAACCTTGATTCAAACAAATTACACTTGAGCACTTCGTGAAAGACTCAGTTTCAATGAAAAATAACATCTTTCTGGTAATACGTTTTATTCTTTTTTTTTTTTTTTTTAACTCTTGAACACAAAGCGTAGCAACTTGATTTTTTTTAACTGACACATTCAGCTTAATATATTGATGAAAAAAATAGGTTGCACTAATTAATTGACTATTTCTAAAGCAGATTCAACCCTCTCAATAAACCAAACATCTACTAATAATTACCAACTGTAGTAAACGGTACCAGACACCTTTGAATTTTTTAAATGAGTCTGTTAACTGTCAGCTTGGTGTGTCAGGACCTACGCACACAATAACAGAGATGGTCCATCATATGTTCAAGCATTTACACATTTTCTCGCATTCTCTCACAAAAATACAACTATAGATACATTCCTTTCATACATGCCAATAATGAATAGTACCTAAAGTATGCTAACACAAAGCCAGCTCTATTATTCTTACTCACTTACTTACAGTTGGGTGCAAACATCTGCTTCCCTTTATTTTGAAATGGCACAAAGTTTTCATCCACTTAAATGCCATTTCAATGTAAGGGAAGCAGATGTTTGCACATCTTTGCAAAAAATTGGGGTAATGGCTGTATAAAAAAAAGCAGTGCAAAAGTTTGCATCCTTCTTGATAAATTTTAAAAAAAAATTACTTTAATTTCTGATCAAGGAAAAAAATAAAAACTTTGTTTTACTGTGTGCCATTTCAAAATAAGGAGATGCACACTTTTGCACTAAACTGTACACAATTTTTTAAACACAGATGATATATAAAATTCTTAATACATTTCATTAACCTAAATATAGTCTGCTTAAAGGTTTTTGTAAGGATCTGTAAGGACTAAAACTAGCTGGACATCAATGATCTAATAGTATTTTTATGAAGACAAGTAAACCGATATCAAGGATTAAACATGAAATTTGAACACCAATTTCAATATGTTCGCAGGCTGAACGTGCAAATACTGTGACACACAACCGTTCCATTTTTCTGTACTTACCAGTTAAATGATGAAAATGTTGCAATTATCATAAAAAAAAATGTAGTAATGTTGATAGAACAAAGCAAAATGCTCAACATGAAATTTACTTCGATTGGTTATCATGAAATCACTAAATCACATTAGTGTAAGAACACTTCTATTTATTTTATTTATTATTCTATCTTCTATCTATTTGTGATCAGTACTAAGAGCAAAGACTGAACTGCATCAAATATGTGCACTAGATGGAGACACAGGCTCATCAGACTTAACAATAATCCTCCCAGCAGACACAGGTTACAAAAGCACTTAGATGTTAGATGATACAGAGCAACATGAATGAGACTAATTATAGTGGGCATATAGAAAAACAAATCAATGTTGAGCAGTAACATATTGGTCTATAAATTTGGGTATAAAACTTTACATTAATGCTGGGCTAGACACATTTTGTTTTTGAAAAATATAAAAAGAATCTAATGTGATGGAAATGCAGTTAAACCACTATTAAGGGAGTATATTATATATTCCTTTAACCCATTAGCACGCTGTTAGACACACACGACACACGTCGCCCATGACCTCCACACACGACCTCCAACAAGACCTCTAAACAGAGCAAAGGATTTAAAAGCAAGGTTATAACACAAACGTCAGACTGACACCAACAGCCCTTGGTCCCAGAATTCTAATTTTGTTAAATTTGTTTTATATGTGCATTTACAACACTGGGAAAAGTAATATTATTATTACTTATATTATTATAACTCAAATAAAGTTGGCAGTGCATCAGATCTTTACCGCCTGACTTTTATTTTTATCTTGGCTCAACTATACACAACAATAGATGTTTACTTTGTGAAATGAAAAGATCCTATCAAACTTCAGTCGAACAAGATACTCTATCAGGTGGACATTGCAAGCTTGCAAGTTAAAAGAAAATCCTTTAACGGGAAAGAAAAAAAAGGAACAGGACATGTAAGTGTAGAGGTATTATCTGTTAATAACCAACTCTAAATGCATACCAAATATCATTTGACAACTTATCACTAACTTTGATTATGACTTTGCATTTGTTGGAGCTTTATATATTTATGCAAAGATGATATGAAGGATCACACGGAAATAACAAAAATAAAAAAATGTTTATTTGACCAAAATAAAGGGGCGTCTGTAGCTTAGTTAGTAAGGCAGTCATCCACGGCACACAGTGCAAGGGGTTCAACTCTCGGTCCCTCCTAGCTGAACCCCAAGTTGCTACCAGTGGGTCAGGTGAGCGCCATGCTTGACAGCCAATGCCACTGATTTGTGAATGTGAATGTGTGAATGAGAAGCAACATTGTAAACTGTTTTGGATAAAATTGCTATATAAGCAGATCATTTATCATTTAGCAGACCAGTTTGATTTTAACAACAAAAAAAAACCCTCTTAAATTTCAAAAGGGTAGTGTTTAAAAGTAGTGCTATTAAGCTGATTGAAATTATACTGACTCAAACAGTATGGAAAAACTTCATGGACTGATTGAAACAAAATAATTCAAAGTTTTAAACCAGCTGGACAGAAACACATCATTAAAAAAAAAAATAGTAAAAAACAGAACCAAAAAAGTAAAAACAAAAACAAAAATGTGAATTGTTATAAACCTTACATAAAGAATGTCACACCGTGTTAACTGTTCAGGGATGTGTGTACCATCTTGTGATCTATGCGGTCTGTTTACTTAAAGCGAAGTAGCCATGATTGTAAAAGGTCCTACTATGAAACTGAAAGAGTTCTGATGAGGCACTGATCATTTCAGATTGAATTTATGGACACGCCCATAACAATCAGCTATATAATGGTTATTTTTAATCACTTAAGAATCTCTGCATAGTTTAGTTAACTGTGTGTGGGTTTCAGGCTGCTAGTCATAACATAAGTGGGCAACAAGAAATTAACTACAAGCGAGGCAGATAAAAAACTGCATTGTATATTATGGACTAGATATCTTGACAGCCTGCTCATGTTTCTACCCATACAACCTAAAGACTTGGTGCACTTGTGGCAACTAGCATTGTCAGTATCGAAGAATCTTTTTTTCGCTATTGGTTTCTCTGTTTGTGGTGCATGATGCTACAGCTTGTGAGAGAGAGGGCTGCCCCTGCCCTCCGCACACAGACCCAGACAAAGTTCCTCTGGAGAGGAAACGCATCATAGAAAAATGTCTAAATGATAAACTGAGTTCGTGAAATAAAATGTGCAAGATAACTAAAGCAGAAATAATAAACAAGAATGCTATTTTCTTAATTTCTCCAGATAGCAGAACAAATAAGGTAAATCCTGCATTCTTTAACAAATAAGCTCTAGGGCATTTTTAATACCACATTTTAGTACAGATGTAGAATGGTTACCATTACAAATTAAGATGAATAAAAAGGGACCCTATCTAAAGATATTCAACCAAAATAATAAGTAATGGTATTTGGTAAGCTAATAAAAGTAACTTTCCTGTGACTCTATGCAAGATCTGCTAATTCAAGTACAGACCTACTTGGATTAGTACTCGAAAAGTTAAGGTGGCCCTCCAACAACAGAAGGTCAGAACACAGGGTCCAACTCAGTAACTCAAGGGCAGGGGTTCATCACAAGATGGCTCTCAGAGCCCATACAGTTTGCATAGTGTGACATCGACTTCACATTCTCTTAAGTAACAAATTGTTATACAACAGTATATTTATTTAACCAAAAGCAATATCGGCATTCAGGGTGTATTTGTGCTATGTGGTGACATGACCACAGTATTAAATGGTTGTGATTACAGTGCCAGTCCAACCTGGAATCATTTCCACCTCATGTCACAAACCAACCTTCTCAGACTACATCTCAACAACCCCCTTTAAATGCCTTATTATAGCTCGCTAAAAATAAAAATCTTGGTGGATTAGCACTGTAGCACTGAGCATCTTTTTCAGTCATTTGTTTAAAAAGGCGCACACAATTTTGGATGCTACATGGCTTTTACCCTCTATATTCTGTGGTTTGAATGAAAGTTGGTTCACCGAAATTAATTTAGTAAATAATTAAAAAACACACACACACACACAGGTACGTGCAAATAAACAGTAGATGGATTCTCAATATTAAATATCTTTTTGTGAAGTGATTTGGATTAACAACTTTTTTTTGAGTCCCAGCAATTTATGTTCCATAACATCTTAAAGACAGATTGTTACGAAGAGTGACGCCACAACTGTACCAATCAGCCTTAACTCAATTTTGTTTAAATTTCCTTCATGCTTGAAGTCCCTATTTCAGCTTTCACTGGAGGCAAGATCATTGTATTTGTCACAGAGCTTCCACCTTCACTGCTTCAGAAAATACCTGTATAAATCTGAAACTTTTAGCTTTTGCTTGAGGTGCTGCTGGGACCCTTTTAAAACTGGGGGCACATAGCTGCAAAGCCATGCTTTATTCACCTTTAAGCACATATTTCACTATGGCATATGTGAATATGTATGTGTAATTGCACCATTTTTAAAATGTAACTAAGTATTTCTAAGTGACTAACTGCACGCATGTACTCACATTGTCCAGGTAGTTTGGTTTGAAGCCATCTGTTTGGCGTCTCAGGTCATCCTGGTCTCTGTGTCTCATCATCTCCTCCTCTCTCCTCCTCCTCTCCTCTTCATGCCTATAGACAGAAAAAAGTCAATTACAATTACAGAATTGATTTGAATTAAAATAATCCAGCTTTTTCCTTACACATCCAGTGTCCTTGTTTTGTTGGTATGATGACTACAGAAAAAAAGCACACACACACCTCATCTCTATCTGTTTTCGTCTCTGCAGCTCTTGGTTCCGGAGCTCCTCCAGTCTCCTTAGTTCTTCCTGACGTCTCATTAGGTCTTGATAAGGAGAATAATACAATGTAAAAAAGACAGAGGCAGACAAAGTGATGACCAAAAGTACAAACAGGCTATTGATGAGGAGAAAACACAACAGCAATGAGCATGACCCATTGTGGGCGATTGTGGTGCAGGAAGGTAGAGTGGTTGTCCACCAATCTCACAGTTGCTGGTTGATGTGTTGACGTGTCCTTGAGCAAGAGACTGAACCCCAACTTAGTTGCTCCCGGTGAGTGTTGGCCAGGTGCATAGCAGCTCCCCCACCGGTGTATGAGTGTGATTGTTAGTGCGAATAGGTGAATAAGAAGCAGTGTAAAGCGCTTTGAGTGCCAATAGGTAGAAAAGCGCTATAAGTGCAGACCATTTACCATGACGTACAGCAGTTTGTAACATTGTGATTATTCTCATGATTTTAAGAAACACACCAAAGCCATTTTAGCACACATTTGTCATGATCCCGAGCTACATCAAGCTAAGAATGGACTGGCTATAATTCTGTAAAGATTGTTTTACTCCAATTCTCTATTACAAAAAATAATTTAGCATGAACTGTATTTTCTATCTATCTCCTTTACCTTGTCTCATTAGCATGAGCTGATGTTCGTGTTTGGCAGACTCTAGTTCAGCTTCAAGTTTCTCTTTGGCCTCTTTAATGTTTCTGTCCACCTGCTCTCTCTGTTGCTTCTCCATCTCCTCAAGAGCTTTCCATCGAGATGCGTATTCAAACTCAAACGTCCCCGGCTGGGCGAAACGTGGTTGTTGCTCTCGTTCCCTGAGGGGAAATAGAAATGATAAATTCCAGGGGTTTAATATGAGTGAAGAGGACACTTTAAAGTAAAATAGCATGAATGGGCATAGTAGAGTTAAGCAAACTAAAGTGTAATGTAATAAATATTTATACATGCCCTTTGATTAGAAGATTACTATAAATCACCTCTATACCCACTTATGGTATTTTGGAGTCTTCTGCAGCAGTTTTTCAGGTAGCCCATCCTCATCATCAAAGTGCTCTGAGGGTTCCACAATAGCTGGACATGGAGTACTGAAGAAAGGGAAAAAACCCTAAGTGAAATGTCCTTGTTACAATACAAGAGAACAGTAAAGATGCAAACTTTAAAGACATATCAGTAAAAAACCAAAAGCATGCGGTGTGCTTTGTGCGTCTTTCTGATAAACTCTTCTGTAGCTCTTTTCATAAATATGTAGTTTTACAGGTAACTACTTATTTCTTATAACTCTGAAAGACTGGTTGCTGGGTCATATTTGTGTACACACTTAATACATAATGCCTTCATTTAAGTTCTGTGTCGCCCCCCTCCCACACTCCTTACGTGGTCAGCAGCAGTGCTCCTTCAGTACAGCGCTCCAGGGCTTTGCGTGCAGCCACTTTGTTGGCAAACTCCACAATACCTCTCCCAGTGGGACGACCACGATCATCTGTCACTACGATAGCCCGTTCCACTGGTCCAAACTGAGAAAATGCCTGAAAATAAAAAGATAGTATTCAGCTCAGACATTTTTTTTTCTTTCGGGATATCCCGTGGATTCAGGGTTGCCATAGTGGATCATTGTCCGCATGTTGATTTGGCACCGTTTTTACACTGGATGCCATTCCTGATGCAACCCTCTTCAATTTCTACCAGGCTTGGACCGGCACTGCACAGCTAGGGATGGGGAAGGGCTGTTTGGGGTTCAGTGTCTTGCCCAGAAACACTTCAAAATATAGCCAGGACCGGGGATCAAACCACTGACCGTGGTGGTCCTTGGACAACTGCCTTACCAACTGAAATCAATACTAATTGGAAATCATAAATTGGACTGAGCAGCAGTTATGCAGTGTCAACTATCCCATCTTGTTCTTTTTGTGTACCTGTTCCAGCAGTTCATTTGTTACTGCTGGCAGCAGATTGCGGACTGAGAGTGCAGCGCCATGTGTAGCAAAGCGGATCCTGATTGGTCGATTATTCACCATAGTCCCATCTAGTTCAGCTTTAGCAATCTCTGCAAGCGTCCGGGTTTCCTGGAAGACACAGGGATAAAAGGAAAGGGACTGTTATACACCTGTAATGTACATTAGACAGTCATTGGGAACGAACAGTGCGTCACGTGAAAACAAACAATCACAGATTAACTGGCATTTGAACACGATGGAGTCTAAAATGAAATTGGTTTAGCACCTGCCAAAATGTGGGCCAGTTAACCAAACATCTTCAAATGGTAAATGCAGTGTGTGCTGAAATTGTTATTTTGTGAAAGCACTGGCAACATATTAGAAAATCAGTAGCTAACGTTAATCGGGTCAAGTCAACCTACATTTATGCTAATGCTAAAACAGCAGCTAGCTCGTCTACCGAAAATTCAGTCCCCTTTTGACAGGTAGCAGTAGTTACTCTTTTTAGACGTTTTTAAGCGTCTGTACAACAGCAACAGTTTAATATTGTTACATACCAAGCGAATGAAGCCGAACCCCCGGTCTCTGTTGATGAATACCTCGTTGCTTTTACCATATTTAGCAAACATATTTTTGAACTCCTCCTCCGTAATATCCACCGGCAGACTCCCAACAAAAAGACGACAGCGCTGAGTAAACGTCTTTTCTCCAGGTTTCCGAAAGCTTGTGATATCCAAAGTCATTTCTTCCGGGCCTTCTCCGCTTCCTTCTGCGGCACTGTCTGCTTGCTCTGGCGCGGGGGACGGCTGCGGTGGAGGCGGCGCGGGGCTGTCTTTGTTCGCCGGTGTGTGCTCCGTGAACGGAGAGTCAGTCCTGAGTTTTGCAGGCTGAGGAGAGTTGCTGCTTTGCATGTTTGCTTGTTGCATATTTCGGTTTGCCATGCTCGGATAACGCAGTTTATATATCGCTTTCTAAAATAAACAGTTGACTGTAGAAAACATCAATGAATGAATGTCGGTGCAGCAACAGCAGCACCTCCACTTCCCGCGGTTCAAAGATGGCGACAGTTGCGCGCGCAACTTACCACGTGACTCCATCCAGGGGCGCAGATAAAAACAAAAGCTGTCCCCTAACAAAAAAAAATAAAGAATAAATCAGCTGTTACTTAATGATATCTGCTCAATAAACAAAGTAACGACTGTGTGTCTCATGTCAATCAGTTGACTTCACCCACCACACTGCACATGTTCCTGTGCAGTATCAAGCTGATTTTTTCCACTTGGTGTTTTGGTCATTTCATGTTGACCTGTTTCCTCAGAAGCTTTGAAGCGCCCACTGATCCCTAATGAATGACGCTATTTTCCATATGCTTGGCTCAAGGACTAAACTGACATTATCCAGCATAAACTCATATTGGCACATACAACTTTTTAATTTAATTGTGATTTTATTTATTTATTTATTTTTGCTGTCATAATTCTACAATGTGATGTACCTGTGTACATGCGATGCTATAAGAAATAAGTGAATGTTAACTTTGCATTGTCAATAATATTATATACCTTACCTGTGATACAGACAGATGTAAAAATATGACGTGATACTGTCAGCTAGTAGCTGACAGTATGTATGAATGTATACATACAGTATGTATGAATGAAATGAAGAATGTATTTCTTTCTATGTGTTTAAGCCTGGCCTGTAGTCAGGGACTTTGTTTGCAGGCCAGATGATTGTACTTACCTTCCCTCCCACACTTACATGAATGGCTATAGTCATGTGTAGGAGTGTTTCCACTAATAATTGCAGAGGTTTATACTGTAGATATGATATCAATCTCTGGCTCCTCCTGTGCATGACTGGAATGAGATGAGCAACTGAACCCCAATAACAGATTTCTATACAGATACAGATTTCTAATTTGGTGGAATTAGAAATCTGTATTGATTTAGAATGATAAGTCACGTCCTATATCCTCTGCATCCTATATCCTCTGCTTTGTGCTTCAGCATTTTAGGGTGGACCCTAATTGGAGTTGATGAACAACCCAGCCAGTGTGTCCTGGTGGTGAAGAATTCAAGTCCTGAGGTTCAGGTCAGACCTGTGGTGGACTGAAAACCAGGTGTCTGGGAGCAGCAGCAACAGGATGATCCACATGTTGCCAGCCCTGCCTGAAGTTCCTTGGTGGCAATTGCTGAAGGAGAGGAGAGGGAGCTCTGAAGTCATCCAAGCCAATGGAGAGAAGCTAGTGAAGGTGAAATATGATCTCTCTTTCCTAATCCAGTGAGCACTCTTGCCGCAGCTTTTTGGATTAATTGAAGGCTTTTTAGAGAGTTATTAAGACACCCCAGAAGTAGGGAATTACAGTAGTCCAACGTGAAAGTAACAAATGCATGGACCAGTTTTTCAGCATCAATTTGAGACAGGATGCTTCTAATTTTAACAATGTTCCGTAGGTGGAAGAAGGCTGTTCTAGAGATTTGTCTTATATGTGACGTAAACGCCAAATCCTGGTCAAAAATAACTCCAAGGTTCCTCATTGCAGTACTGGAGGCCAAAGTTATTTCATCCAAAGTAATTATATTGTTAGACAGCATATTTCTCGTTTTTTAGGCCCAGAGACAATGATTTCAGTTTTGTCTCAATTTAGAAGTAGGAAATTGTAAGACATTCAGGTCTTTATGTCTTTTAGACATGCTTCAAGTTTGACTAATTGGTTAGTATCTTCTGGTTTCACAGATAAATAGAGCTGGGTATCAAGTATTGGTTATAAGTATTGGTCTTAGCACAGAGGCCTGTGGAACTCCAAACTTGTACTACTTCAATGAAACACATTTATGCCATCATTTGAAATAAACATGATAAAAAAAAAAAGGAGATTTGTTTTTAGGTCTAATCGAATTCACAGAAGCACACGGTGCGCATAAAAAACAGGTTTTTAGGATTTTATAAATTTTGGCCTAATCGCCATCTTTTTCAGGACATTTCCTGCAGGGTTGTGGAGGATCCTAAGAAGCAGGTGTTCCTGTTTGAGGAGTGGTCTTCTTAAAGCCATGTTCCAATTTTTGGCTTTTTCACTGTATTTCAGTGATCAGTCGAAGATGCTAATCTGTCGTCCGGTTGCTTTCCAAGTGTCACCGTCACACTTTGGGTTTCAAAACAGGTCAACTCATCTCAGTGTCCAAGTAGAAAGTAAGGAAGGACAATGGTCTGCAGACCTGGCGTAACTTTGGTTGGGTCAAACTTCTGTTTCCATGACATTTACTGACGATGTGTGTGTGAACCATGAAAATAATAATAATAATTGATTATTAATTAATTAATAATCCTTAATCCTGCAGCTAATATGCACATTTGTTTTTATATTCTAACGTCTAACAGTGTAAACCTTTTGGACCTTCATACTTACATACCTTCAAACATTTAGAAGTGACAATAAACGAAATATCAGAAGCAAAAAGCAACCAGCACTAAAATGAATATTCACCACAGAAAGATCAAACTGGCATTGGGTTGTACTGATTAAGGATAGTGTGAATGAGATGCAGCCCTTTGTCCAAACCCTCAAATGTGACAATCACCAATGTTTTTTATCCAAGAGGATTTTTGTTTTGATTGCTGCTTCTGACAGTCATGAGTCACAGTCACGGGAAAGAAATCACTGGAATGGAACATCCTTGCAAACTTGATCCTTTTTTAATTGCAAAAATATTCTGACTATAACTAAAATTTATAAAACTCATGTACAGTATGGCCATATTCCTTTTCCCTATTCCTGCGCATGGAAAGAGGATATGCACACAAAATATATTTCAAAGTGACATACTCATCTGCCCTTTGACAAATATTTGCTCGTTGTACTACAGTGGGTGTGTTTTCAGTGATACTGGGACAATTGATGATTGGTAGGTTTTTCCCTTTTTTCTCCCAGTTAGTTCCAGTTAGTTACCTGCTAATGCTAGTAAGTTATTTCAGCATTCTTACAATGGCACAGTATAAATTTATGATGAACTGGCATTTTGCCAACTTCACACCCTTCACAACAGGTCATATACAGATAAAAGCAGAAAATGCTCATCTTTACTCTGTGTTTTCAGCAGACTAACAACAGGTCAATTCATGGCATTGGAGGTGGAGGAATTGTCTGTTCTTTCTGTGATCTTTTGAAATTAGTGCATTTAGACATGTTATGACTGAAAATTGATTTCGACTGAAAAGACCAAATCACAGGCAGACTGAACAGCTGCCGGTACACTCCCCCAAAGGGGTACATTGCAAATTGATGTTGGCATATTTTGGAGTGTGGGTGGAAGAGACCTATTCAAGGCCCTGACAAACACATTTGATATGCTGTACAGTCATAAGATAATTATAAACGATTAAACTTGAAATACAAATTTGCATAACACTTTAGATAAATGAGGACAGTAAGACCTTTGAGTACATATAACACTCGTTGCATAGTCACTAGTTGTGTATACAAGTTTGTCATCGAAGACATCACATGTAGGATAAAAACAGCCTTTATGTGCTTAGAGTTAGGTACACTATTATCCAGAAAATTTGTATTTCCAGAACTGACATGTTGCTTTAGAGATTGAATGCTGCTTTGACAACTAAAAATATGCAGACATATAGTTGTAATTGACAGCCAAACAGGTAAAGAAAGCAATCTCTCAAATGAAAGACAACAACCACACGACCGTGAATTAAGAAATGCTACATTGTTGTTCAAGTGTAAACTGGAAAGTATTGAAAAATTATGGTTGTCTTAGAGCAACTATGACAGAGCAAACTGCTTGTGAGTTCTCTATCTTTAGTGCATGTGCAGGATGTAAAGGGGGCAAGGTGGGCATCTGACCCCCTGCTGTAGGGTTTGCCCCTAATATTAGATAAAATAATCCATAAAATACAGGCATTCACTCATAGACATAGGTGGGTGGCTCAATGGGTAGAGCATTGGGTCGGGATGCAAATGCCCATCAGGTATGGCCCTGCCCAGCCATCAAGGGCTACCTTGGTGCTGGTCCTGAGCCCTGGTAAAATGGTAGGGTTGTGGCAGGAAGGACATCTGGCGTAAAAAATCTCATGCAAAATCCTTTTTACATCGTCTGCAAATTTCTCCCACAGTTCAATGACATGCATGTTAGGTTATCGATGACTCTAAATTGTCTGTAGGAGTGAATGTAAGTGTGAACAGTGGGACTGCAATACAGGTGAGTATGGGAAGACACCAGGGCAGGAGAGTGAAACAAAGGAATAGCAGGGGAAAGGCAGCTTGAGTTTGTTTGTGTGTGTGTGTGTGTGTGTGTGTGTGTGTGTGTGATTAATGAGATGAGAGGAACCAGATAATTGTGTGTGCAAACTTTAGGGAGAAAGCCTCAGATTATGACAATGACTTTCCAGTGCAGTCCAGTTGTTAACATGTTGCAGAAAAGGAAAATAAATGACACAAGATTTGCAATATATAACTATCTTTATTAGTAAAATAAAACATAAAGAGTGGAAACAGGGTTTTATAAACTGGGGCAGTTTGAGAAATGCTCAGTTTGTCTCATCACGATTGGTTTTCTTGTAGGTGAAAATAAAAATACGCTATCTATCATCTTGTGATCTATTATCTCTATTTAGCATGTGTGCAGGAAGCACTGCTGCACAAAAAAACATTTGTTGAAACCATGTTCAACGTAAAACTTGGGAGCTTGTTTTAACCTAGAGACTATCAACAACGAATTTTCATGTTTTCTTCTCATTCCCCTAAATCATTTTGGGAATTAGACTTGGGCTTGGCCAGGTTGGCCCTAACCCTAGCCTGGTCCACAGCATCCAGCAAGTTTTTGGAGTCCAGTGCAAGTGTGTGAGCAGCTGCCAACATCTGCCGCTGGCATTCTTCCTTTAGTGATGTTATGGAGTTCTGCTGAGCCAGACGCATCTTACTGATCAGCTCCCCTAAATCCTTGTTCAGCAGTCTCTTAGTGCCCTCAATCTAAGACAGAGAGGAGAGGATATGGTTGTGATATGTATGCATTTTACTTGATTAACCATATATGTTTCTTTTACCGATCTTTGGCAGTGTACTGGATAAATTTAGGTGCAGCATAGTTTCTTTCTGCCCTTAAATAAGTGATACACTATTTGGTCTGTACGTGCATGTCTGTTATCATACCAATTAGGAAAGTAATTATGTAAAAAGAGAGGAAGCGAAGTCTACCTCTGTCGTCACAGAGCTGTGCAGGGAGGGCAGAATCTCATCAACACTTTGAATTAGATCACGCAGAGTCATGCCCACTACCTGAAGTTGGAGTGATGAGAGAGCATGACAGGGGGAGGGACAGAAAGGGAGTCATAGCAGAGTGAGGATGAACAGGGATAGAAGAAGGAAAAAAAGAGACAAAACAAAGTTTTTTAGAAAGTTAAATTTGGTTTTATTGTAAAGAAATGTTACTTGTGGCAATAGAAAATCCTTGTTTTAAAACAAAAGGTCTGTTAAGTCAGTCTCTTAAGCCCCTTGATCATCTCTGTAGGGTTTGTCACATAGATATAATGCACTTGTAATATACATACATCGAGTAATAAACCTACTTTGACAGCGTTGGGATACTCAGAGGCGGGCAGTGTGTTGACATCATTCTTCAGCTGGACCACCTTTTTTACCATCGCCATGACACCCGTGTAAACGCGATCACCTGATCGGTCCATTTCAGCGGTAGGAAGAGGCTGCAACATCCAACCAACAATGCTTTATTTTTCTTCTTCTTTTCCTTTTGGCTGTTCCCTTTCAGGGGTCACCACAGCGAATCATGTGCCTCCATCTAACCCTGTCCTCTGCATCCTCTTCTCTCACACCCACTAACTTCATGTCCTCTCTCACTACATTCAGAAATCTCCTCTTTGGTCTTCCTCTAGACCTCCTGCCTGGCAGCTCCAACCTCAGCATCCTTCTACCAATATATTCACAGTCTCTCCTCTGAAGATGTCCAAACCACCTCAATCTGGCCTCTCTGACTTTATCTCCTAAACATCTAACATGAGCTGTCCCTCTGATGTCCTCATTCCAGATCCTGTCCATCCTTGTCACTCCCAAAGAGAACCTCAACATCTTAAGCTCTGCTACCTCCAGCTCTGCCTCCTGTCTTTTCTTTAGTGCCACTGTCTCTAAGCCAAACATTGCTGGTCTCACCACTGTCTTGAACAACTTTCCTTTCATTCTTGCTGATACTCTTTTATCACACAACACACCTGACACTTTTCTCCACCCGTTCCAACAATGCTTTACTTTTTTGCTCACATCTACAGCTTCAATGGTAAAATGTATTTTAAATAGTACCTGTGCAACTCCAGCAGGCATTGGGGGCTTCTCTGGAGGACCTGACAGACAGAAAAAAAAATTAAACATTGATACAGTTTGTTTTAACCAAGTGTATTTGGTTAAAACATGTTAAAGAAGGCTGTCATGTAAAATTTGGCTTCTATCTGTGGACTCACCGTTTCCTGGAGGTTTTTCAAGAGGCTGCAAACAGAGTAATTTCTGAATGTCAGTTTTGGTAAAAGGTTTCTTATACAATCTCCAGGTTATTACTGTGAACTCCCTTTGCATTAGTGAGAGGCTAAAGAACTATTGTCATTACTGGTAGAGACTTTTGTACTGAGACTGAATGTACCTGTTGGCTTGATAATGCTTATTTTTAATGCATACAAATCTTTTATAAATAACAATTTAAAACATGTTCCTGCACCCTTTTGGTCAAAAGTACTTAATCTACAACTCAAATGAGCTTGAAAAAAAAATAAAAAATACCTTGGAGTATAAATCCAGTCGAGCCATAGGATCCTACACAAAACCAGAAACCAATTTTAGTAGATACATAGAGTTAATTTACAGTTATTGATATCAGTTTCAGACTGTAAAAGCTTAGGTTTCATAGCATGTATTTATACTTATTAAAGATCATCGTGTAAAACACATCACAATGTTCCTTCCACTGCTTTAGCACACGCTTAAACCCTCAAACTACTTTCTGTGTTGACCACTGAAAATTGTATTTTACTCGCTTATGTGAAAATTGTGTGTGTGTGTTTATAGCTCACCAGTTGTTTCTCCTCCTGTTCTAGCCACTGTTTGTCCATCAGCATCTCTATCTTTTGTCTTTGTAATGTGTTCTCCACTTGCACTCTCTCTTTCTCCCACACAGATCTGCTGTCCTTGTCTGCCACCTACATATGCACGCACACACATACACACACACACACCATTAAAACTGACCTATTTTTACAGTGATATTATATATAATTAATACTATCCTTTTTTAACATAAAAGGACAGTATAAATCAGTAGAGGTGTTGTATGCATATCCTTTCATGATATAAAATATTGAACAGCCCTGCTGAGCATGACTCAACAGCTAAATTCCCTCTCATGTTATGATGTAATTTTGGAGGTTTGCTCACTATATTTTATGTGACATAAATAGACTTTAATGTAAATTGTTTGTGAACATTTTTGATATACTGTATAATACTCATATAAATTGGATTTTTAAATGTGACTTTATACAGTGTGTTTTCATTCTCTAAGACAAACGCTAAGAACAGGGGAATTAAATAGCTTATTTTACATAATTATATTATGCATATGACTGCAATGCACATACACATGAGTGCACATTACTTTAAATGTATGTCTCTATCTATTTCATCGTATGTGTGTGTGTGTGTGTGTGTGTGTGTGTGTGAGTGACACCTGTAGGTGTGATACCCGAGGAAGGGTGTTGCCTTGAGTCCTAGACGGCTGAAGAAAAAGAGATAAAGAGAAGATGTCCTTTATTAAAGGGCTGAATGGATTTTAACAACTGCAGTATTGTACAAAGGTTGTGTAAAGGACAGACACATTAGTTAGGCCTGTATTATAAGTGAAATTAGTTACTGACACTAACTTGAAAAAGAAAAAAGAAAACTAAGAGGAAAAGGGATTTTCCCATTTACATCAATTCCAAGAAACCAGAAAGGCCACTTTCCAAGAAAGTTTTCTTTTCTCTTCTACAATAGTGGAACTTAGCACATGTAAAACTACTTTATGAAAATATTTGAAACATGTCTTGGAACGTTTAGCTCTGGTGACTGCTTCCTCTTTGAAAGTGCTTGAAATTAGTAATGCATTGAAGGCATTCTGTGGGTGAAAATAGAATGCTAGAATTAATGCCACAGGTCTGACTGTGTTAGCTCTAAGCATCGATCTTCTCTGAGTGTAGGTTCAGAGAAAAATATACATTATGTTTGTGGTACCTTGGGTGGAGGTTCTGTGAAGCTGCGGGGAACTGCTGACAGAAGTGAATTTGATCTGTCTCGTCTCACATTACCCTCCTGCTCCACCTCAATCCTGTGAATCTCACTATCAAAAACACAAACAGCAGTTTATAGAAATGTATATAGAAGAAAAATCTAAGTAAAAAACTCTTGATGAAACTCTTAAAGATGAACTCCTGTATAAACCATATGTACAATAAAAAATACAATAAAATATGACCTCTGAGTTATAAAAACACACTTATTTGGATTCTTGTCAGGCAACTGGGTACATTTCCTCTTCCTCTATCACCATCTGATAGATCGGTCTGAGGTAAATTATTCTTATATTTTCAGTTTCAGGTATTTCACCATAACATATTAACAGTAGTATTCTTTTTTCTTTTACTTTAACACCCTGTTTATCTCTATTGAAACCACACATTTACTATTTCCAAACCATTGTATTGATGTCTGAGTCAATCATCATATAGAAAAAACAATAAGGAAAAACAGCAGGTAAGTTGGGTATTTAAAACAGTAACAGTGAAGAAATACACGTGTGTAGATACATATTTGTGTACCTGAGGGAGCAGACGAGCTGGCTGAAGCTGGGCCGGGCATTTGGCTCGTAGGCCCAGCACTGGGTGAGCAGGGAGTAGAGTTTTGGTGGGCAGAACTGAGGTTTGGGGAGTCGAACGCCAGACTCCAGCTGGTTGATCACTTGTCCATTCTCCAGCCAGAAGAAGGGCTGCTGGGCCAGTGAGAAGATCTCCCACACACACACACCTGATTAAACACACACACACATGCACACACAAAAAAAACAAACCACATGTAAACAACTATACTGAATCTCTCTTGTGAATTCTGCCATACTTCTACTTACATAGGATTTTAGATGCAGGGCTGTAAGTGTAGAAATTTTGCAAACAAATTCACACTGAGCAAACGAAAACTGGGTTGTTACTTCCATTTGCCTAATTTCAGCTAAAAGGAAGCTGTTACAAGCAGATCAGTTGTAATTTGCTAACATTAAGTTTATTTCTCACCAAACATCCAAACATCACTGGCGGTGGTGAAGCGTCTGAAGTTAATGGATTCAGGTGCCATCCATTTGATTGGTAATCGACTGATGGAGGCTGTACACAGAAGAGAAATGTGTCAGAAGAAGCAAAAAATATAGATAATTGATATCTGATATCATTGAATACAAATGCAAACAAGCAACACCAAAGTTAGAAAGGAAGTGGCGTTCCAGAAATTTAGAAGATTCTCATTTAGCCTGGAAAAATAGTTTAAAAATGTACAAAAAAGCTCTCCGTGATGCCAGAACAGCATATTATTCATCATTAATAGAAGAAAAAAGAACAACCCCCGGTTTCTGTTCAGCACTGTAGCCAGGCTGACTAAGAGCCATAGATCTGCTGAGCCTAGATTTCCCTTTACTCTGAGCAGCAATGACTTCATGACTTTCTTTATGAATAAAACTGTAGCTATTAGAATAAGAATTCACCGGATCCTCTCCCCAAATATTACAGATAGATTTTCATGCACAACAGTGCTAGAATCATCGATAAGGCCCAAATCTCTCTTAGACTGCTTTTTACCCATAGATCTCTCTGAGCTAACTTCAATTATTACCTCATCCAAACCAGCAAACTGTCGGCTAGACCCTATTCCAACTAAACTGCTCACCCTTAATAGTTACGTTTGTATTAGATATCATCAATCTATCTTTAGAAACAGGCTACGTACCACAGGCCTATAAGGCAGCTGTAAAGCACTATTTAAAAAACCCTGTCTTGACCCAGGTGTTTTAGCCAATTACAGACCAATATTTAATCTCCCCTTTATTTTTAAAATCCTTAAAAAAGTAGTCACAAAACAAATATGCGACCACCTTTACAGGAGGAAAAAATTTGTATGAAGACTTTCGGTCAGGATTTAGAGTTCATCATAGTACAGAAACAGCACTAGTAAAAGTCACCAACGATCTTCCCACGGCATCAGATAATGGACTAGTCTCTATACTGTGTTAGATCTTAGTTCTGCATTTGATACCATTGATCACAACATTTTATTACAGAGACTGGAACATGAAATTAGGATTAAAGGAACGGCACTAGGTTGGTTTAAATCTTATCTATCCAATAGATTTCAATTTGTTCATGTTCATGATGAATCCTCCATGCACACAAAGGTTAGCTATGGAGTTCCACAAGGCTCTTAGGACCAATACTTTTTAATTTATATATGTCTCCTTTAGGCAACATTATTAGAAAACACTCCATAAATTTCCACTATCAGCTATGCTGATGATACCCAGCTATATTTATCTTTGGAACCAGATGAAAATAACCAGTTAATAAAGCTTCAAGCATGCCTACAATACATAATGGCCTGGATGTCCCACAATTTTTTAATTCTAAACTCAGACATATCTCAGAAATATGATGTCCAACCATATTGTTACTCATGATGGCAGAAGTCTGGCCTCCAGTACTACTGCAAGGAACCTTGGTGTCATTTTGAGCAGGATTTGTCCTTTAACTCACATATAAAACAAATCTCTAGAAAAACCTTCTTCCACCTACGGAACATTGGCTTCCCATTAAATCTAGAATAGAATTTAAAACCCTGCTTCTTACATATAAAGCTCTGAACAGTCAGGCTCAATCATATATAGAAGACTTCATAGCACCATATCATCCCAGTAAACCACTTCGATCTCAGAATGCAGGCCTACTTGTGTTTCCCAGAATTTCCAAAGGTAGAATGGGAGGTGGAGCCGTTAGCTATCAAGCTCCTCTCCTGTGGAACCAGCTCCCAGTTAAGATTCGGGAGGCAGACACCCTCTCTACTTTTAAGTCTAGGCTTAAAACCTTCCTCTTTAAAAAAGCATATAGTTAGTTATAGTTATGCTGCTATAGGCTTAGACTGCTGGGGGACCCATCCCCCGATGCACTGAGCTCCTTTCCTCCTCTTGACTCTCTCTCCTCTCCTCTCACCCCGCAATTGTCACCACTGTATGTCATTAACTCTGTGTTTTTTCACCCGTAGTTGTTTTTGTCCTTCTCTGTCCCCCTCTCTCTGTCCCTTTCTGCAGGTGTCCCCGGCTTTGAATCTGTGTGTCTTCCAGCGTCCAGCTACTGGTCCTACTGCCCGATGTTTTCTTGTTGCTTTTTGTTGCTCTTTTCTTTTCTCTCTTCACTTTCCACTCACCCCAACCGGTCAAGGCAGATCGCCGCCCACCCTGAGCCTGGTTCTGCTTGAGGTTTCTTCCGTTAAAGGGAGTTTTTCCTCTACACCGTTGCCTATGGATTGCTCCAGGGGTAATTGTTGGGGTCGCTCTATACATCTTTATAATGTTGACTTTATTCTGTAAAGTGCCCTGAGATGACTTTGTTGTGAATTGGCGCTATATAAATAAAGTTGAATTGTAACTTGAATTGAAAAATGTGTGTGTGTTTGTGTTTGCACCTTTATAATACTCCTGTTCATCAATGTAGCGAGACAGACCAAAGTCACCAAGCCTGACGCATTCAGGAGATGCCACCAAAACATTTCTTACTGCTATATCTCTACAGCAGACAGACAGGACCCAAAACAAAACACAGAGAGTGACGAAAGAGTACACAAAACCATTTCAACAATTACTACCTTTGAATGTACCAATGCATAAGGGACAATTAGAAGTGTTTTTATGTGTTTTCTATGGGAAATTACTCACAAAAACATGAGGCTGTGTTACCTGTGCACCATGTTTAGTCCCTCCAGGTAAGCCAAGGCTTTGCAGATTTGTAGACAGTACAGTAATAATGTTGTATTGGTCAGGATGTGTTGCTGCTCCACAAGATAATTTCCCAACTGTTAGGGGAACAAAAATAAACTACTTATATATAACTGTGTATATTATGTATTCATCTCCCTGTTTAGATGGACAATAAAAACACAAACCTCTCCATGTTCATAGAGCTCCATAACAATCCAGACAGGATCAACCTCAATGACTCCAATTAGGCGCACAATGTTTGGATGATCCAGATTTTTCATCAACTCTGCAACACACAGCAAAACACCTCCAACATAAATTTATCTTATAGTAAGACAGTGACAGAAAAAGGCAAAGGATAAAGAGCAAACAATTCACAACAAAAAATGACATTTGCTACTCTATTGATTGGCTTTTTGAAGTGTATTTTAGCCTTTATGGATAGGAGGGAAAGCATATGTACAACACATAGTATTTGTCTTAATCACTGAACTATTTCACATTTGCCACAGAGCCATTTAAACAAAAGCTTCATAATCAACATATTAAAGCTGCAGTAATCACGTTTTTAAAATATTATTCAGTGTGTGATGTGAAAGGTGTACCCCAATGAACCTATAGATTATGGATAGTTGTGAGCATATTCATTCAACCAAAAGCTATTAAAAAAAGAATCAATAGGTTTTTTGTCCCACTTTTTTATATAATTGGTTAAAATAAAAATTGTAGCCTCTAAGTTTCCATTTAAGGATTCTTATGTCTACTGTATGTGCTCACAAATTACCAAATTTAGCTGGAATTACTAAATTTATCTAAAATTATTCATAACCTTTCTTGTCAGTCAGCTCAGGAAAGGAACCAGGCTTACTGAAGCAACCGCCTCCAGTCTCACTTTTTCACAAAGCCACAACAACGCAACAGGAAGTTAACTACAGCTTCTGACTGATGAAACATGCAATATGTTATGTTCATTCAATATGAAATGTGCAAACACTCTTGTCCTCTTTCATTAGACTGGAGTTTTAAGAGATTTGTTTGTATTATGTTTAAAGTAATGACCAGTAACAAATTTGCATAAATTAAAATCCACATTATAGTCCATTTTTATTATTTTCTTAACATCTGGCAGATTGTGCAGTTTCATCACAAACCCTTGTAAGGAAATAATCACTGCAGCAGCAACATACTCACCAGCTTCACTGAGAAATTTCTCTTTTACGTCAGCTGAACAGTCTTTACAGGTTTTGATAGCCACACGGATCCGTTCTCCAGTCTGTAAACACACATCCATTCATTTTACAATCACAATTCATTTTGAGAATATTTTCTTTGTATATTATGTGTATATAATATTTTCTGTTTAGTCATAAACTTATTTTAGTGTTATATTGTCAGCACATTACAGCTAAAATAGATTTATTTTGATACTGAACAGGATTTTGGAAGTGAATTATGCTGATGCTTAGACAACATACAAACTCACTGGGCTTTTATAAAGTCCTTCATGAACCTCTCCGAAGAATCCCTCGCCCAGGATCTGACCCACAATGACATCATCTCTCATAATCTTGTGTTTGTCTGGACACACAAACATTGAAAAACAGATGGATTTTGACATTTTGACATTATTGTGCTGGATTACGGTTATACTAGTGTGGAAATAACACACAAAAGACATTGAAGGATTGACCAACATATGAATATAGACATACTTATTTTCCAAACATAAAGCTCAGATAGTAGGAAATAATAAATGTTATGACTTATATATATGTGAAAAGATATATATGACAATGCTTTTAGCTTCGGCGCAGTGAATTTTAGCTCTAAAACCATTTAATTTCTGAATGTTACTTTAACTTTCTGCTGCTCCATTCAATATGAGTCTATTTTTGCTTGCCGTCTGTTTCTACCACTTTCACACTTTATTTGCATGTTGTTAACACGAGTCACAGTTTGATATGGCAAAACTAACCGTAGATCTATGCTAAAAAATATAATATAATATAATATAATATAATATAATATAATATAATATAATATAATATAATATAATATAATATAATATAATATAATATAATATAATATATATTAAAATAATGTTTCTGAATTTTTCACTGACTAGTTGTTGGCTTAATGCAGGGTTGTCTGGCCTTTGAGGCAAAAGGTTCTTGTATCTTATAAGATTTTTCTGAGCACATATCTTTCTCAAGTAGGAATAATGAAATCTGAAGGTGATGTTTAATTCAAAGATAATATTTTGGGGGTGGTGTCCCAAATTAATGCTGGCTCCAACTGTATACAAAAAACAAATAAACCAATAAAATGAGTTTCTATTTAATTCTTCGTTCATAGACAGAGTGACCTGTCATTTTGAGTTGAAATAAAATAGCCAAAGAAAAACAGCTTTCTTTAGAAACTCATCATTCTATATTTGTCCTGAGAAAGGCAGCTTATTCTCTATGAGATATATGAGATGCTCCTGAATTAGCTGCATCCTTAAATAAAAAAGAGACAAACCAGTGTGCACAGAAATTGTGCTTAGGAAACTCAGGTCAACTGGCCACATGGGCATGTTGCAAAGAAAAAGTCAAAAATTTGGCAAATCAGAAAAAAAGGTTGCAATGGGCCAAGATTAACAAATAGTGGACTTTAGAAGGGTGCAACAAAGTCTCGTAGACTGATGCATCAAAGTTTGAGGTTTAAGTAACAAACATGTCAGACACAGAACTCATAAAATATGATAATTGCCTGCCTAACACCATCAGTGAAGCATGGAGGTGGACACATGATGATCTGGGGATGCTTCGGCAATGGGGAAGTGGGTGATCTGCATCTTTTACAAGTCCTCCTTAATCAGTATGGAGGCATGCCATTAACTCTGGGCAACAACTGATTTCTGATCATTTCATTTTTCAGCAAGACAATGACTCTACGCATGCTTCCTGGTTGTGTAGGAATTATCTAGTTTAGAAAGTAGCCAGATCTGAAATCCATTGAGCTGGTGTGGTAGAAACTGGACCTAAGAGTTCAGGAACACTGCCCAATTAGCAAAGCAGACCGTTGAGATGTTTTCCAGAATGCCTGGGAGGAAATCACATCTGAATATCTGCAATAACTGATCAGCAGAATTCCACAGATTTGTCAGGCAGTTAATACTGCAAAGGGCAGGTTTTTGAGTAAAGTTTAACATGCACATTTAATCCTTTGAGCAAATATTCCTAAAATGCATTGATGTAAAATGAATGAATATCATTCATCTTTTTGTTTTTTTTGATACATTTGCTACCATTTAATTTAATAAAACCAACAAAAGATGATAAAAATACAAGAATGTGTAGGTGTTCTCATCCTTTTCATGACCTTTGTGTATACAAATGAGACACTACTTACCAAAAGACTTTTCTGAAGCTTCTGGAATCTCAACATAAATATCAGAACCTGGAGTTACAGAAAAATATTTTTTGCTTTCAATTTGCATTTTTTTGTTTACAAGGCCAAATAAAATAGGACTGTTGATATGCTCATGTCACTGACTCATTTGCTGGATGAAAATCATTTAAAGAAAGCAGACCAGTTTGACAAAAAAATAAATAAACATTCATTGGGGTCTATATAATCTAGCTACATAGTATATTTATACTTACTCAAATGTCTATCACGACCACTGGGCCCAGCACTAAAAGAGAGATGAAAAGAGATAGACAGCAAGACATTAAAAAAAGAAAGATGTAAAGAGCTACATGTCCACACAAACACTTAACAACATTTGAGAAACTCTGATTTCTAATAAGATTCATTACACTAACCTTTTTGGAATGTCAGGCAGTTTCATTCGTGTGTCTCTTCCTGTAAGAACCAAGAATTTGTTTTAGTTGTCAGTCTAGACAATGAAGGGTCTTTGTACCTATTCATATGTTTGTGAATTGTGCTTATCAGTTATAACGCCACACAGCTTTAAAAGAACCCAACAGGGTGAGCTTTTACAAAAAGACCCTAGTTTGTATTTAAAACAACAATGAAATAAAATAGAATGTGGATGCAGTTGAAATCTGTTGAATTTAGTGAATTATTACATTATAATTTGTTTTTTTTTTTCATTTTGACTAATTGAAAGAAACATTTGTATTTCATGTTGATACATTGCCTTTACTATACCTTTATTGGGCCTGATAATGAGTGAGCTCTGAGACACACCACTCAGTCGGCAATACCCATCTATCAGGTCGGCCATGTTCTCTGCCACAGCCAGGGAGGAGGTGTTCACTGACAGTGGCTGCAGAGTTGTACATACAAGATATTAAGTGTGCTTTAAGTGCTTTACACTCAAATCTCACCTGATTCTTGTAAAACTGTAACTCAGAGGTCAGAGCACTTTTACTAAGTCTGAAACAGAGGAACGCCACTAAGCCTCTGTCTAAAAGTTAACCCTCCACAAGTCTCCAGGAAGCTAATGTACTCATCTTCAGAAACTGCTGCAACATTTAATGCCTATAAGGTAAACACAACTTATTCCTACCATTATATTCCTTTAGGAAGTTCAGTTTTGTACCTGTTTGGAGTCAATGTGCACAGTGAGCAGAGCCTGACCATCCTGTTCTACAGAGCAGGAGATACTCCGCACTTGAGAAAATGTGGCCAGACAGATGGGCTAAAAATAAGACAAAGATGTAAAACTTAGAAATAAAGCAAGAATAGAGATACAACAGCTACTGTATACATGCATATGCATTACACACTGTATAAAATGTTTTTTAAAGAAGCATTTAACAAAATTATGAGAAAATTACTTGAATCTCACATTTGAGTTTTCAATTTGTTGACTGATGCCTTCAGGGCCAATGACCAAATCTATTGCAAGACTCCAGCCATGCTGCAAACACAAGAAATAAACAATTACCCACACACACACACACACACACACACAAACACACATACACGCACACACAGACACACAAGGTAAAGTTGCATCAAACTGTGGTCAGAATTGGCTTTATATAACACAAGTCATATATATATATATATATATATATATATATATATATATATATATATATATATATATATATATATATATATAAAAGTCATAACAAGGTGTTAAAAATAAAAACTACAGAGGAGTAAGCAGGGTAATATGTCTACGGTTATAAAAAACAAACCTGCAGAAAGACCAGACTCAGTCTATATTATATAGAACAAACTTAGAAAAACTTTGTGCTTCAAAAGAAAACTGCATTTAAATGAAAGGTGGGAAAAGCTAAAACACTTACCACCAGCTGGCAGGCGAAGCTCTCTTGTGTGTAGCTGTAACACTGAGCCAGAGTGGCGAAGAACTTGCCCATGCACTGGTCCTGTCCCAGAGTGGAGTAACTCAGAAACGTCTGCTGGATCAGCCGACGCAGCTGCTTGGACTAATACACACACACATCAAATGCAAAGACAAAAAAACGGTAAATAATGTAAAGCTGATTACTTCACATTATGTTACTTCATTGTGAAGTTTAACACACGCATAGGCAGAAAAAAATGCACATTCTATGTTCAACTGTGAAGCAGTTATTTCAGCTTCATACCTTCATGCTATTAATCAGTTCTCTGGGGAAGAACAGGTCCAGCCCGACCTCTTTCCTAAAGGAGCAGAGTCAGACACATTTTTAATAAACTCCGCAAAGTAACATTTCTAATCATAGTCCCTGCCCCATGGTTTAAATACTTTATCATGAATGCAAACCAATCTACTCTATCTCCTTTAACTGGTCATTTCACATTTCATCTTGGTTTATCAGTCAGACCATCTGATGTTCACACTGTTTAGAAAGCTGCGCTACATGGCCTGAGGTTATAAGATTTATGAAACGAAAAAAATCTCGTCATAAGATAAAATGCAACAGCCCAAAGATTATTTCAATCCACTGCATGTACCTCATGAGCGCAAAAGGATGTGACACTGTAACACTGGACTTACTCTAACAGTTCAAAGTTGGACTTTTTCTCCAGCCCATGTGGATTCATGTCTTTGTAGAATCTCCTGCCAACACAAAAAGGTTTTTAATAAAGAATATAAAAAAGAATATAAAAGCCCTTCTCCTGTGTCCTTAGACCTGGAGTGAGCAAACAAACATTCTGTTTTTAGAAATAAACATGTGGTGGTAGTTGGACATTACCTAATTTCCAGACAACCAAGTTGTAAAGCCATTCCATCGCTGACCTTTGAGGCATACTGCTGCATATAGTCACTTCGTACCTGTGGATAACCACACAAACACACATGCCCCTTTTTTCACACTGATCCTTACCTAACCTTTATCTATAGCTAAAAATAATCCAGACTCTACAATAAGTTCTAAACATATAATAAACCCTATTGAAGAGAGATACAATAAACTTTAAACATCCCACAACACAAAATAATACCATTACTGACCTGCTGGTAAAAGTAAAGCATAGTTGTTCTGTCATTCTCAAATTCTTTCATGAAGTTGGGTGGGATGTATCTGATCCTCAGGTCATATCTGAACAAACAAACACTGTAGTTAACTTTTCCAGATAGGACATTATATGAAGGTATAACAGATTGTGAGGGACCTAAGCTTTATTAACTTTATTTAACTATTCTCAGATTAGACAGACAACAGCAAAATTTAAATATAGTTTTATTTTATATAGTTTATAAAATACAAACAACAGTGAGGCAGAGTACTGACCTCCACTCAGCCTCTAGGTGTTGCTGTTCATAGCGCTGGGTGAGTTCTGCCACTGTTAGGTCTTGGTGCAGCCAGTGTATCTCTGAAGACTTGAGGTGTTTGAGAAGGAGGCCATAGCAGAGGGGGTGTTTTATGTCTGGACCCACACAGCCACTGGACAGCACAACAGTGATGACATCCTGGGATAGGAGTAATTTTTATACTAAAGAGTAAAGACCTCCAAGCTTACACATCACAAAATATCTCGAATTAACTGTCAGTATCTAATGAAAAATGCCTAACAAAGTGTGTTCTTTTTTAAGAAAGTTAAAACAGCGTCAAAAGCAACTCTAGCAGCTCCTAATACACTTCTAACACAACAACATCGAGCTTATATGCTCACACACCACAACTCTGTAACATGCAAGCTGAAGAACCACAGAGACCTCAGAGAAATGAGGAAAGTACAAAGAGTGAGTGGCTGACAGCTATCTGAGAAGGTAGAAATCCACACACAAACACTCACCCACACACACACACACACACACAGAAACAGCTTCTTCCTGAGTGCTTAAGTTTGCAACAAAATATGAGTAAAAACATGGATATAATTACAGTAGCATGAAGCAGCTTGAGGTGTCTGAGCCTGTAGGATAAGTGCCGAAATATTCTGCTGCACTTTAGAGTAGAACATAAATGTATAGTACTGTATAGTAGAGCATTGCTGAATAAACTGTAGTGTAAACTGTAGCGTATGAAAGCAAGTAAACAATGGACCAAAACAGAGTACAGCTGAAGTGTGTCCAGACAAGTACCGAATAAGGAAACACAATATAAAGAAGATACGTAAAGTACAGTAAAGCATGGATGAAGACAGTAGAGTACCAAAGAAAAATGATATTATCATACTTTACAGTGAAGTATAGTGCAGTACAGTAAAGTCCACAAATCTGCACAACGCATTAGGTAAGTGCAATACAAACAGTACTACAATATAGAACAGAAAAAAATAGAGCAGCATAGAAGAGTATAGCAAAAGTGCCGTAGAATCCACTGAGGTACAGTAGAACACATTACAGTAAAGTACAGTTAAGACTGTTGGAAAACATTATAGATGGGTAATGACAGTATGATGGAGACAAACTGAGGTCAGCGTAGTTGAGTACATTGTGTATATAAATAGTGTATGTAAATGTGTCTAAATTGTGCTGTGACTTGTCAGTTTACTAGTAATGGTAGATACACTAATAGAAGAGAAAAGCATGGTAGCATACAGTAATATAAATTAATTAATAAAGTAGAGACTTTACAGTAGAGTAGTAAAGCATATAACAGGACAAATAGGAAAGGACAGTCCAGTGGTGTAAAGTAGTGTACAATAAAATACTGTACGTGCTACAGTACAGTTGATCAGAAAGATTAAGTAGTGTATAGAGAGTACCAACACTAGTGTAGGGGTGTACAGTAAATAGTACAGTATTATATACCTTGACAGTCCAGCCCTCCTCGCAGCGGACCAATTTGAAGTTCTTGCCCAGGTTCGAACTGTTGCTAAGGAAACACACTTTGACGATCTTCACCAAGAAGCTCTCCCTCCCGACAGTTACTGTTGGAGAGGGGCTGGTGGGAGACACGCTCCTCCAAGACAGGGTGGTGTTGTCTCCTGACATCACACACACTCAAAATACACACACACTCTCAGACACACACAGCGTGTATGCTACGACGCAGAGAGACACATTTCTGTCATGCCCACACAGACATTTGTTCTCTCTCTTCCTTCTCTTTCACGCATGCATTTACATAAAACACATAAGACAGTGGAGACAGACAAGAGTTGGACAACAATCAAACAAAATCAGGTTGTCAGGTTGTTCGTTTTGACGAACATTCATGTGTCAATAAATTATTGTACTTTTGCTGCAATTTCTCTCTGTACTCACCAGTCTTTCACAAGCTCCAAACAGTCAGTCAGTCAAACTGAAGACAAGTCAATGCCAGAACCCGATCACATTCATGTTAGTTTTTGAGATACAGATTTGTGTCTGCTGTCTTCTTTGGCAGATTAAATAGAGAAAACAGAAAGAGACTGTTCAAAGCTTCGTACTGACGAAGAACGCGTCAATGTGCAAAAAGAGGAAATGGTACAAGAAATAAGGAAGTTCAAGAGAAGCGAACAGATGAAACTGCTCTGTCACCATGTGCCCAACAAGCAGGGGTAAAGATCAGCACTAAACCACACTCCATGCCTGGATATCAATGTTTTCAAAAGGGATACGGCCCACAGTACTCTCAATATTAATTCATACAAACAATATGTCAACAACTATTTTACCCAGAGGATAAAAATGTCTCTCCAAATGGGTTGCTGTGACAATGTGCCCACTGCTGCAGGGTGAAGCATTATTCCTTAGGTGCTTTTTAACTTTATGGTCAGTTCTATAAGCCTGTTAACAGGCTAAACCAAAATGGTCAACATAGTGAACTTTATTATCAGCCAAATATCTGCATGTTAGTATTGACATTGTGAGCATATACATATACATGTATAAAGATTAAGCTCAGAGCACACCTGCACCTGACAACAGCCTCATAGAGATGTCATGAATGTAGAGTCGTGTTACTGAAATGAGAACTGTTTCTTATTTGGCTTTTTTGAAAATCTTTAATTAATCTTTTAACACTAAGCAAAATGCATAGTTAAAGGTTTTAAATTAAGAGTCACACATGTGCAGAGTTGAAGTAGTATACTTGTGTTCTATTACTGTATACCTCTACCCTACTCTGACTACTTTCCATAGGGAAAAACTGTAATTGTATCATTAAACATTAAAGTTTTAAAGGCTGGATTGGTCGTCCACCAATCTCGCAGTTGTTAGTTAAATCTCCGGCTCCTCCACTGAACCCCAACTTAGTTGCTCCCGGCGAGTGATGCATAGCAGCTCCCCCATCGGTGTGTGAGTGTATGTGATTGTGATTGTGAGTGCGAATGGATGAATAAGAAGAAGTGTAAAGTGCTTCTAAAAAAGCACTATATAAATGCAGACCATTTACCATTTTAACATTGTAAAAAAAATAGTGTTCTCTACTTCCGCTAATTTAATTTTACTGTTTTATCTCTAGTTCTCTTTAATGAAAGCATTTATCAAACATACACAGATATTTCATATTGACTTTTTCAGACCAGCATTGTAGTGTGTACACTGTGGTGACCATGAGGCTCTTGGTGTAAAATTATTTGCTCCCCTTGTCACATTCAGTGGTCTAGTTCTACTTCACACTTAGTGTGAATAACGGTTATATAGTTCGCTATTAGTTTGTGTGTCTGTGTGTGACTGTGTGTTGATTTATTGTGTTTGTTGTTTTATGGCCATAGTAACCACTGACAGGAAAAGTGCAGAATTGGTTTTTCTCCTCTGCAATGCACTTTACACAGTAGGTCACTATGTATTTTTATCTATATAAGGCAAAAAGCTCTTAACCTACCGATTTGTAGGATTATGCAGATAAACAAATGAGCAACTTAAACTCCAGCGGAAAGATGACCAACATCTCCCATTGCTGTGATGATGGGGGTGAAAACATCCAGATGGTTTGAGTTGTGTTCACTGTGAAGAACAAATGATTCCCATCATTAACACTTCTGGGACCTGGGAGTGTCACAATTACAGCAGGTGAGTATGTTTACCTGTGTGTTTCTCCTATGTGGGCTCATGTGTCAGGTTACGATAAAAAGACCAGGAGAGAAGCAACAATGCAAACACTGACAGCGGGAGTTTCCTTTTGAACCTGCGGTAAAAAAGAACAAAATCATAAGTACAATATTATGATGCAACAAGGAGTGTAATATCATGGACAAGCCCTTAATACTTATGTTATTAACAGACTATATACATTAAAACTATGTGCATTGTGTATAGTAAATACACAAGTTATCAGTGAAAAATAATAGAAACGTGATGCTGAGACTCTGTCCTTAATTAGCCACTAAGATGATCGAACCACTGACACCTCTGTGTTTATGTGCGACCACTCTACTAACTGTCACAGCAAATGCATCTGGTTTCATTGTAGGTGGAAATTTACAGACTACCTCTCTGCAAAAATAGAACATGAAGGTATTTAAATTGTAATATATGGTCTTGCACAGACCTAAAATTGTCTGTAGTAAAAATTGGGTCAGTTTATTCTAAAATTAAACATTTAAAATCAAAGTGAGAAAAGCCAAAGTTGGTGGTACTTTTACATCACAACAGAATTTTTATTTCATAATTCCAAAGGAATGTTCACCTAAAATGACGATACAGTATGATAAAATTCAGTTGCTTGTTTAACCCTATAACCAACCTTATAACCAAATACATTATGTACCATTTTTCCGTGTAGTAAATTCTAATCAGTAAAATATGGGCACTATTATCCAACAGGGGGCGTAAGAGCTCTGTTTTCTAAATGCTCCCTGCAACCATTTAACACAGCAATACTGGGAAGTCCGATGCTCATTTTACCTGGAGCATTATTTGATTAAAAATATTTATAGGCCTAATAGGTTAATAATCTAAATGTGGGTATTTGTACAAAGGCAATGGTTTCCATGAAATTGTGATATTCGGAAAAGGTAATAATATTTTGAGCTTTACATCACCGTGTCGATGAGCCACACATTTAGACTATGTAATGGAGTTCCAGACGAACCTAAACGCACTCCTAGGAATCATGACTAATTTAGTAGGTTAGTATAAGATAAGATAAATAAATATTCTTTTCATTCTGGCTTTATCAGATGAGACCCGTCCTCTGGCTGGTTTCTGTCCGGTTTAATTGGCCTGTTATTAATTTATAGCTCGGTCAAGTGAAGTGTTACTCTCAACGGCGTCATCTAGTCAAATGTTGGGAGATTTAAAAAGGAACTACTGGGTTACTTTCAAAATAAAGAGCAGGCTCCCTGCGATCAGATTAAATGTGCATTGAAGCAGGTAAGCTATCAGCTTTTAGCATTATGTCATTTCTAATGTTTTTGCACTGTGTGACAAACTATCATCTGTAAAAATGGATATCTGGTATCAAATATGTACAGATTATGTACAGATTGCTCATCACTTTTGTTTTGTCAAAGTCTACACTGACAGAGAGAATTGAATAAATCATTTTTGTTATTTGCTATTGCTTTACTGCTTGTAAAACTGAATAAGTTTGTGAAAACAAAAGACTGACTGACACATTGATTGATTTGTTTCATAGTAAATTATAATATATTTAGACACATTGTTATTTATTTATTTGTTTATTGTTCTCTATATAGCAAAAAAAAAAACAAAAACACTAAATTAATTTCTTACTTTGCTGTGGCTTGTAAAAGCAGTTGTGTTACCAAAATAATTACCAACTGGTTATAAGAGACTTTTACTGTGAAATATGTTAAAGGAAGTTTGGTGTTACAGTACCTTTGCTGACACCGCTGCTGCTGCTGCTGCTGTGCTCAGGCAAAGGTGATGCCAACATCCGCTGAGAGAGAGAGAGAGAAAGAGACAGAGAGAGAGAGAGCAGTGTTGGACAATACAAAGCTGTTAAAGGAAGGAACCACGTTTATTCCTCATTTCCACCTTGGTTTTTTTCCTGTTGTGGAATAACACTAGTGCGCTTTGATTGCAATGTTGAAACAAGGCGGGGCTGACCTTCCTGCTTCATTTTAGTCGGACCACAAGTGGGGTAGTGCAGACAGAAAGGAGTGCTGCTGTTCTTGTTCTATTACATTAAAGACTCAGGCATGAATTCGGCCGAACAGACAATAACATGGCTCATAACAGTGGGCGTCTTGGAGTCTCCCAAGAAAAGCATATCTGATCCAGAGGCTTTTCTCCAGACGTCTTTGCAGGATGGAGCGAAGCTGTGCAGGCTGCTGGAGCGACTCAGACCCGGGACGGTGGAGAAAGTAAGTAGATGGAATGTGCGGGGATATGTCAGGCAAACATAAGCTTAAGATTAAAACTGTGAGCTACACATGTACAACAGAATGTACAAGACATGTCCCTGAAGCTTTGGATAACATTTGTAGAAATAAGAATTTAAAAAGCCTCGATTACAACAAATAGATAAATTCATACATTGAAACATTGTAATCATACTTGAAGTCACAAGTTACTTGCTTTACTATTACAAAATTATAAAGTATTATAATAAAAATATTCACACACACACACACACGCACACACACACACCTTAGACAGAAAGTGTAAATATGATCCCTTTTCCGCATCAATAAAACAATGTCATAATGGTATCAATGCCAATAGACTGTACTATTCCTTATACTGACTGCATGAAATTTGTACATATTTATCTAATTTGGCTTATTGAACTATAATAATTCATTAACAATGTGTTTTGTCCCGACTGATCACCACAACCAGTAGGCTGCTGGTAATACAGACACTGCTTAGCCCTATAACTCTATAGGCTTTTTACCAAAATTCTCTCTATCTCTCTCACACGCACGCACACACCTTGGAAAAAAAGTGCAAATATGATCCGTTTTCCACATCAATAAAACAATACTATAATGTTATCAATGCCAATAGACTGTACTATTCATTATACTGACTGCATGCAATGTATACATATTTATCTAATTTGGTTTATTGAACTATAATACTTCATTAACAATGTGTTTTGACCCACTTATCACCAAAACCAGTCGGCTACTGCTTAGCCCTATAACTATATAGTTTTTTTACATGGCAAAAAATCTCTCTCTCTCTCTCTCTCTCTCTCTCTCTCTCTCTCGCTTACACACACACGCACACACACACACAAATAAACCTGGCAACGTCATATCCTGCTATGGCTTATCCGACTTCCCAGGGAGATTGGGAATCTGTGTCAAAGGAACATCTGTTAGCTACAACTAAACGCGCAGTTAGAGGTGGCTTTCAAAATAAAGACGTAATCAGCTCCTGTACCATTTATTTTACCTACTCTGAGGAGATCTTTGCTGCTGTCAGTCTACTTTTGAGGAGGCATCAGCCTTCTTTTCACATTATATTGCATGTGTAACGAAGTATTTCCTAATGCGTTTTTGCCAGATGTAAACTGAAGATGGGAAAGCAAGAAATTATTAAAAATTGTACTACACTCGTAAGAGTAACGTAGACCCACGCGATTACAAAAATGAGGTGTGTTAACTGCAAAAGAAGAATGAAACATGTTTTCATCCAAACACCAGTTTTAATTATTCACGATGCTGGCATCACTAATTGAGGCTTTAATGTGAAAGTTGATAGCGGAAGTTGGATTTATAATCCAAGCTAGCTTGTTCCTAATGATAACCAGCAAGTGGCAAGTGCAGCAGCAACGCTTGGAATAAGACTGTAGGCTATTGATAGGAGAGAATTCTTAAAAACATCCATGAAGAGTTTATTAAGACGACATATTAAGCTAATTTAGCTCCCTCTTTTGTGTAGTCTTTCCAGGAACCGAGGAGCGACAGCGAGTGTCAAAGGAACATTACTGAGTTTATTAAAGGCTGCGGGTCTTTCGGTGTGGAGGTGAGTTAACTCATCAATAATACATTTATTGATGAACTTTCACAGCGTGAATCCCAGGAAAGAACATAACACACACATGCATTAAACCTATTAATCGTTGGAACCTTCTCAAAAAACCCTAACGTTCTAGAGTTACCTGCTTGTTTGTGACGCCTTTACCATGTTGATACTACTGCAGCCCGCGAGACAGCAACAGTTAGCGGGTGTGTGCACGAGCTGACATTTCTGAGTAAATAAGGCTGTGGCGGGAAACATGTTTTAGGATTTTCCTGTGCTTTTTTTTTTTTTTTTAATGGTTTGGCTTCACTTCGTCCTCCATTTAGTAACGCCATAATTAAAACAAAATCGGAGTTTTTTTGGTAGCACTTTTTAAATAAGGTGTAGCTAATGGCATATGTGAAACGTTAATACAATTGTAAATGATAATTCATTAGTTAATCTGTGAGTAAATATGAGTTTTTAACCCTTTAAAAGACATTTTTTAATAAAAATGGTTTTGCAGATTGTTCTAATCTGCATTTGTAAACACTAGTGAGTCGTAAATAAAGATTCTAGTCCATGTAAAAACCAACAACCAACAACCAAAGAGTTATCAGCATTGCATTTTTATAAGCTATTAATGAAGCCATTATCTTTGTATGTAATAAAAAAGGTATACTTACATAATAATTGGTACCCCCACAGTATGTAAACATTATTTTCAATGTGATCTTCTATTATTAGAATAGTATGCCAAAGTGACTTTTTTTTCTCCACTCTTTACTTGCTGTTACCAACGCAGTTAAATGTATCAGTGCTGCATCAGGATGAGTTATGGTTCATTTGTAGTTATGGAAACAAGAGGCAGAGATTAGCATGTACAACCTGTTTTCATTTCACACTTAATGTTTCTGACTTAACGTTTCACATAAGCTTTAAAGTAAATGAATAAGGCTAAAGGATGAAATAGATCAAGATATTCCCGTCTTTTTTATGTCATAGCTGCAAATCATTCAGTTGTTGTGGTCACCCTTTGTGAATTGAGAGATATGATGCAGATAAGACTTATTGTGTGGCTTGATCAATACTGCAGTGCTCATCTATGGGAATCATTTTACTGTAAGTGATTCTGATGAGACATTTTGATTGGCTTTGAAACAGTTTTGGATATCATCATCTTATAGAAATATGAAGATCATGATAATGATGATTGTGCTAATTATAAGCTTTTGCTCTGTGAGGTTTTACATGCACTGTCAGAGGCTTTCAAATCTCTGTGGGAAGCAGTCAACAGTTTTGCAGATTTGTTTGGCAGAGAAACTGCCAAATGTGAAATTGGAAATATTGAATTTGTTGCACAAAAATGGCTGTTGTTGGCATATTCTTTTAAGTCCACATATTAGGGTGTGTGTGCGTGTGTGTTTGTTTGCACAATAGTGGGTCAAACCAGGTTGTATCCTACCTCACACTGGGTGTGAAAAGAGGGCTAGTGAGTAGAGTACAAAATCACATTGTACACAAACACAGAGGTGGACATACACACACACGCACACAAGGACTATTGATCTTAGCCATGGAAAAAGCCATGGAAAGATCATAATGGAAAAGATCAGATTAGGCAACACAGATGTTCTGGAATACAGAGTTACAACAGGATTTTGTTCCAGACTTGGAAAATGACTTTGACATGGAGGATAGCCTTTAAAAGAAACTTGTCCAGGGTAATGGCAGAATAGAAAAAGTATGAAAACATGAAATAGAGAGGAGGAAAAGCCTGTTCTGATGTAAACCAAAAATCCATACAGCTAGTGGATTTCCCAATCAGGTTGAATAGAGGCATGTCATCCATGTTGCTAGAAGCCTAGGCCTCCATTACCAGCAGCCTGACTGACATCAGTGTAGTAATTCGCCCAGACATTCATCTGACAAGCTGAGGACAAGCTAGACTGTCTGACCAAGAGTAGAAGATTATAGTAGACGACAGGTATCAGTGCATTTGTAGATGACCTCTGACCCTTAAATTACCCAGGATTGAACAATTAATCATGTAGCAATTTCTGCTATTAGTTAAAACAAAACAAATTCATAATAGTTTATCTATTAAATATTTATTATATGGATGTGTATGTCCACTGTTGTACTGGGTTTGCTGATAATGTATTTGTTCATCATGTTACAAAAAATCTATAAAAGTCTTTCATGGATCAATAAGCAAGCCAATATTTCAATATCAAATTAACTTTATCTTCATTAGGGGAATATGAGAGCTTTCTATGAGTGCCTTTCTTTTTTGCTGGTTTTCTACATTTAGTTCATAGTGTCAGATTTATGCATTGATCAAGTTGGTTGATTTATTACTGTATCCTAGAACCTGGAAGCCTTAAATGTGTGCAAATAAAACCTTTGTGCAACCAATGCAATTTCCCTTGGCCCAATGTCATTGGTATAACTACTACAGTAATCAGCCTGTACATATAAATGTACAGGCTGGTACAGGTTTTGTTTTTAAATAAAAGAAAACAAAATGTGTGAAGAAAAGTAACATTTGCACATTTCTTGCTGTCCTCAAATATAATTTTACTGTTAACAAAGGTTTATGTACCTCACCTGAATATTTAAGTTTCGAACCTCACACCTTGGTATTGTAGAAGTCACTTTATATGTGTTGGTATACACAAGATTAGGGGCTTCAAAGGTATTTTGATCATGGCTGAGAGTGTGCATGTGTGTGTCTGTGGGATGGAGAGATTACAAGACTAATCCTGCTTCAGACTGTGGTTATAAAAGGGATGAAAATCCCCACTAAAGTCAGTGTTCTTTCATTGTAAGGCTCATATTTATCTTTATAACAAAAATTCATAAGGTTCTAATATACACTGAGGCATAAAAATGTTTTATCCATGGAAATGTCAGCAAGATAGATTTGTGTCCTTGTTGATGATATGCTCTATAAATTAATTATGAATGTATGAACATGATTTTTCTTCTGTCTTCTGCCTTAATCCCCCCCTAAAGCTTTACTGCGTTTGTAAAATGTAGATTTATATTCTTTTCTTTATGTTTCTGTAGACTTTTGAGGTCAATGACCTCCTGCAGGGACTGAACTTCTCCAAGGTCTTAAATTCACTGGTTGCCCTTAACAAAGCTACTGAAGGTCAGATCACTTTGTTTCTGTGCATGTGCATACTGTAGTAGTGTGTATGTGTGGTCGTGTGTGTTACAGTATGTGTAATACATTTTTCTTTTTTAAGGAAAACTTCATGTTTACAATCTTTCTAACTGTTTACAAGACTTTTATTGAACCATCGTTTATGAACAGTTTTAGGTGTTTCATGCGACAGCGCGTGTGTGTCGCACTCCTCTACATTAAGGATCAAGTCCTTTGACTCTTTGAACACTCAGAATCGTTCCTCAAAACTGCTCCAGCCCCAGTACCGCAGCCTGGTGAGTAACCATGACAACAGTGTAACATGACCTGCAGGTAATTTAGGTAAACAAACACTGACTGGAAAAAACATACAAAATCAATAGCAGTCTATTATTCATCTCTGGAAGAAGCACATTATGCATAGATTAATACTTTCTTGCTCTCCTTGTTCCCAGGACATGTCAGAAGGCAGTGGGTGTGGCCAGTTGCTGGTCAAGGCACGCTTTCCCTTCCAGCAGACCAATGAGGATGAACTCTCCTTCCTTAAGGGTGACATCATCAGTGTGATCAGGCAGGAGGAGGGGGGCTGGTGGGAAGGCTCACTCAATGGCAAGACTGGGTGGTTCCCAAGTAACTATGTACGGGAGCTGAAAGGAAGTGGTGGGTGTAGCTTATATTGCTTAGTATAGTGTGCATCATAATGTCGTATAATTTATTCAATTAATTTATCCAATACAATAGCAAGAAGCTGGACTGGTTAGCTATTATTGTTTTGGTAACAGTTAAGGGTTTGGTTACCTTTTCTGCATACAATTTGTGTGTGTCATGTGTAACCTGTCTTTGTCCTCATTTTTTTTACTTCCTGCAGGATAAGATATTGCAGTTTTTACTTAAATTGTGCTAAAAATACTGCAGTTGTAAATGTTCTCGAATGTGGTAACTTTTAAAGCATACTAGCAGTACTACTGTAGTAGACCCAAAGATAGTAGATCTAAACCTTCCAATATCTGCTGATCTGATAATCAGATTAGCACAAAAACCCCACATTTTCTGCAGGTCTGGTCTTACTCTTGATAACTTACTAAGCTCTTTTATTGGTTTGACATTCCTCAATTAAAACTGAACACCATATTAGGCAATTAATTGTTTTCCCCCTGGGTTTGTAAGAACCAGAAAGTGTAGCTAGGTTGGTGCTGTTGCTTATTTTTGTTTTATTCTGATGATGGAAGGCAGAGAATAAGGAAGGAAACTCCAGAAACACACAAAGACAGGAAGTTCCAGAGCTGCTGTATAGAAAGGAACTTCCCATCTTAAAGCTTACAACAGAAAACAAGGACTAATAGGACTGAGAAATTGCAGTTAATTGTTTTAGCCAGTAGCATTTAAGCAATAGTTTGTTTAAAGTGGAAGGATCCAAATTTATGGGGACTGTGGTTGTTTGTCAAGTAAACAGCAGAAAATCTGAGAGTGCATATGTATAAATCATTGTTAGTGAGACTAAGCTTTGAGCAGTGACGGATTAAGAGCTGTTGTTTACAGTATACAGCAACATTTGGACCTTACTTTGCTTTTGCTTCATAACTAGGTTTTAGGTCAAACCCAAAAAAAAAAAAAGAAAACAAGAAAACACCTTGCTCAGAGCAGAGTCAGCCTTAGGTATACCTCTCTAGTTTCTCCGATGAGTCAGTTAGATCTGAAAAGTACAGTAAGATAGTCATTATGAAGAAAATACATATTGGAATTCTGGCTTTACATTGGTTGACAGCAAAGGCCAACAGTGAATTGAAGGATATGACAGCATGCCGGTTATTAGCTGTACAGTGCTCAAGTAACAATAATTGGGACAAAGAAATGATTTGACATTGTGGAGTCAGAGAATTAAAGCTTTTAGTCATTGATTGTCCTACATAGTGTAGTAGTGTAACATTGCCCTGCACTTGGGAAATGTTGAAACTTCTTTAAATAATACTTATGCCGAAATAATCAACGATTTTTTTGCAGAAATGCTGTCCCTTTTAAATCTAAGGTTCTGAAAATCTTATTTGATAAAAACCATCAAAAGTGACCATCTAAAATATCATTTTATCATTTGGATTACGTAGCCAAGGCATCCATAAAACACATTGTAGAGCAAACTACTTTGTACTATTTTTCTTTAACTGAAGATTAATCTGTTCTCTCTCTCTTTCTTTCTCTCTGTGAAGATAAGACCTCAGAAAAACCAAAATCTGGGATATTGAAAAGCCCACCCAAAGGTTTTGACACCACTATCATCAGTAAGACCTACTACAATGTGGTGAGTATCACAACTGCAGTATGTGTGTAATGCATTTTGTCATTTCTGTTTGCTTCTGTCTCCCCTTGAGCAGCTTTAATTTAGACTGCTGCAGTGAACCTAGATACTGGATGTCTGACACAGTTGTGTCTGCATTTGTAGGCTGTTAAAATCAATTATTTTTAATCCACATGTCAAACTAATGATTGTGTAGCTGTGTCCCTGTGTATTTAAGCATGTGATAATTTTTAGAGCCTGCATGGCATGGCACCCCATCCAGCCCCCTGCTTCCTGCCTGCTGTGTGTGTGTGCAGCAGATGTAATGTAGGTTATTTCTTCCATTCCAGTGGTTTCTGGGACAGCCTTGCCTTTGGGTTCGCTCCAATTTATGTATGAGTGTTTGTGTGTGTTTTAATAATGCAACAAGTAGTCACAGTTCTTCGATTGGGTACCTGAGTATCTTTCAAACGTGCTCACAAACACTTACCCTGACTGGAATGAAAACATTCCCAAATAGAATGCAAAGAAATAAAGACATTATAAATAACTAATTGTTTTCTTCTAATATATCCTTCTGAAAGGAATTTGTGCTAGAACAAAATTTAGGCTTTGCAGTTTTTACAGTTTGTGCATGTGTGTAATGCTTTTGCTTTAGTTTTCACATTTTCCCAGTATTTTTTGCCTTTGCTTGCTTTGACTTCCTGTCCCCATGATCTTACAAGTCCATTTTTAATATAAAATGAATATACAATTAAAGTTAGTTCAGTTGCAGTCAAATTTATACTATGTCTTAACCTGAGGACAGACTCAGCAACAAGTGTCTTACTTGTTACTTGTCTAAAATGCAACAGTTCATTAAGAGAAACATCATTCGTTTGAGGCTTCTCAAACTGTAGAAAGATTAGCCAATTATCCTGTGGAGTGAAACCTCCTGAAAGCTGCTCGAGTGTTAAAGCTCCCGCAGGGTTTGATATCTCTCTCCATTAGCTTTCTACAAATTACATCTCCTACTGAAAAACTGACCGCTTATTTTATTAGTTGCCAGTATGTTGTCTTTTCCCTTTGTTTATAATGACATCAACAGAATACAGTAGATATCTCTGACATGAATGCTGGATATCCTAACTGCTATCATTCATGTAACAATCTGTTTTATGTAATCTAATCTGACAAGTATATCATATTTAATGTTTACTCATCCTGAACTCTGGTACAAGGCTATATTTACCAATTTTATTTTCAAATATCTACATATTCCTTCATAATAGTAATTTAAAAGGATAGTAGTGAGTAACATGCTACATTTCAATTGAATGTATTTCAAAGGTACTGGGTTCTTTTACAAGCTGCAGTGTTTCATTAGGTCATGTCTTGTACAATAAATCTCAAAAATCAATTAACCTATCAGTTGTTCTCCTGACTAAGCATTTGGTGTGGTGTGGTTGGTTAAAAATGATCCAATGATACATCTTCATAATCTTTTAATTTGTCTTTCCAGCGATCAAAAGTCCAAAGATGTTCAGTTTTTTAAAAACGAAGTCCTCATGTAGGAGAAGCTGATAGTTTCGGGTTAAAACTTATCAAGTACTTATTTCAACACTTTTTAGCAGCTCTTCTTTTCCCAATTCTTGGCACCACAGTGCTGTGAATTCACAGTTAAATATAATTTTCTTTGTATAAAATTAGAGGAACACACAAGCCCTATTTACTGGTATTGATTATAGAAATATGATTTTTTTTAGGTAGTCTTGCTATTTAAATCTTCTGTCTGATGTTTTCATTTCGTTTGTGGATCATCTCTCTATCAGGTCCTACAGAACATCCTGGAAGCAGAAAGTGAATATTCTAGGGAGCTACAGAGTCTTCTTGGCTCATATCTGCGCTCTCTTCACCCTACAGAAAGGTCCAGTTATTTACATATATCATTGTTTTATTTAACAAAATTAAATTTCAGGTGCACACAATTAATGTAATGTAATACTAAAATAACCTAACCTTTTTAACGCCATGTGAGAGCACATAAGTACATCATATGCATACTAGATATACTGGATGACCCATGCAGCAGCAAATATTCTATATCCTAAATTTACAGTGCATTCAGAAAGTATTCACTTAACTTTTTCTGCATTTGCTTAATACTTTGTTAAGGCACCTTAAGCACCAATCACAGCCTCAAGTCTTTTTGAGTATGATGCTTTGCACACCTATTTTTGGGCAATTTCTCCCGTTCTGCTTTGCAGCTCTTTTAGAGTGACCAACGGGATCTTTGTCACCTCCCTGACTAAGGCCCTTCTCTCTTGAAAGCTCAGTTTGCTCACTCTGCGAAGAGGTTCTGGTCCTGGTAGTTCCAAACCATTTACAGATAATGGATGCCACTGTGCTCATTGGGACCTTCAATGCTGCAGAAATTTTTTATATACCCTTCCTTTCTGTACCCTTCAAGGCACAGATCTGTTCCTTGATATAATCCTGTCTCGGAGGTCTACAGACAATTTCTTGGACTTCATAGCTTGATTTGTGCTCTGACATGCACTGTTAACTGTGGGACCTTACATAGACATATGTATGCTTTTCCAAATGTCTAATTAACTGAATTTCCCACAGGTGAACTTTGTAAAAGTTGTTAATCAAGTCAACTAATCAAGTTATACAAGTATCTCAAGGATGATCAGTGGAAACAAGATGTACCAGAGCTCAATTTTGAGTGTCGTGGCAAAGGCCATGAATACTTATGTACATGTGATATTTTTGTTTTTTTATTTTTAATACATTTTGAAAGCTTTAAAACAAACTTCTTTCACGTTGTCATTGTGGGGTATTGTTTGTAGAATTTTGAGGAAAATAATGAGTTTGATCCATTTTGGAATAAGTCTGTAACATAACAAAATGTGGACAAAGTTAAGCACTGGGAAACTTTCTAAATGCACACAACCTTTAGAAATCAACCTCAAAAACAATGAAGCAAGTATAAAACCAATGAAGACTTTTAATTCACAAATGACTTTTTTTTTCCTGTCTTTATTTTGCAGACTCAGCATTGTGGACATAAGTCACATTCAGGGAAATTTAGAGGAGATCTCAACCTTCCAGCAGATGTTGGTTCAGTCCTTGGAGGAGCATACAAAGTCAGTACATAACTTATTTATATGTCAATGATGAGGTTATTAATACATCACTAAATAAATATTTTATATTTGTATACCTGTCACACTTTGCCCATTGACATATCTGTAAGAGTTGTTAATGTTTTGTGTAAAATATACTAAAATATATAAAACGTTCTGTCACAGTTTTTATAATGTGTATTTTTTTACCATGAGAGCATGTAGTGGAACTGAAAGAGAGTCTGAAGAGTCTTTATCTAGTTTCCCGACAAACCCTCACACAAAGTACAGCCTTTAGTGCCATATAAAACTTCTTTCAAAGCAGTAGACCAGCAGCTTGAGTGAAACTTCATGTAGGCAATTATTAGAGCAATAGAGACATCTAGTGTTAGAGTGAAGTAACATAGCCTATTGGTGAATGCGGGGAACAAAAATGTTAAAGTTTAGTGTGATTAAATACCAACAATCTAATACTGATTTGTGTGTAGACTACCAGAGAGCCAACAGAGGATTGGGGGGTTCTTCCTGAGTCTGATACCCCAAATGAAGATCATCTATGTGGCCTACTGCTCCAACCATCCAACTGCTGTCAACATACTAACGCAGCACAGGTACAGTGAGAGAAATACTTCGTGTCCATTTAAACCACCTTATGTCTGTTTCTTCCAAAGGGTATTAATATCTTTCTTCTGCATATGTCTCATAGTGAGGAGCTGGGAGAATACATGGAGTCAAAAGGGGCATCCAATCCTGGGATCCTGACTCTGACCACAAGCCTTAGTAAACCTTTCACGAGACTGGAGAGATACCCAACACTGCTGAAAGAACTAGACAGACACATGGAGGTCAGCTTCAAACTTTGTGTGTTGTGCTGAGTGATAGTAGGTGAGCTGGTAGCAAATCTTGGTAACGGTTTCTTTTATCGCATCATACTAAATATGATGATAAATATGAACAAAGGGGGGCTTAACAATCAAAGTTTACTTCTAAAAAGTATTATTATGGAGTATAAAACTTTGTTTTCTTTATGTTAATATTACCTCATTTTTTTAGGACCAACACCCTGACAGAGCTGACCTTCATGCTTCAATGAATGCTTTCAAAAACCTTTCGGTAAGATACACACACATGCACGTTTGTGTTAGGTGGCTCTTTATTGTAACTTTATTGTAATTGTATTTTAACATTTAAGGCTTAACTAAATTTTTAATTTTGTTTTTTCTACTATTGCACCACTCATTTAGCACTTGTAAAGCATTAGATCTGCTACTTAAACAACAGGAGAACAACTACCAACATAATTTTTTAAATATGGAATACAAAGTGAATGAAATAGAGCAAAATAGTGTGAATTACAAGCTGCAGCATATTTCTATATTGATGTGTAATTTATCATACAAAATAACAACCTATAATGAAAGTGTGCTGATTAGAAAAATATCTTTTTTGTGCATTTATGTCCTGTTACTTGCTTCTGTGCATGTTATTTCAGGCTCATTGCCAGGATGTGAGAAAGAAGAAGGACTTGGAGTTGCAAATTTTAACAGAGCCAATAAGAAACTGGGAGGGTGAAGACATAAAAAGCCTTGGTCCTGTCCTCCACATGTCCCAGGCCAGAGTCCACACACAGAACTGTCAGGTACCCATTACAACATCTAAACAATTTTAACTACACTCTGAGACTTCCTCTGCCAGAAATTAATGTCACATGTCTCTCACAAGTCAGATCTCACTCGTTTATAAGAAGACTGACAAACTCTTTTAATGGAAGATCGCTCAGATCTGGCAGTTTTGATCTACTAGCATGGCTGACTTCTTGATTCATTTGATTTTGCATTTTTATCTCAGATTTTAACAAGCAGTTGCATTAAAAACCAAAATTAATGCACAAGACTTCAAATGGCAATCAAAAAGTGCTTATAAGTTACTCTGTCTTTTAGGAGTCAAATGAACGCTACCTCGTCCTCTTCCCTCACACTCTGCTTGTACTTTCTGCCAGCTTAAGAATGAGTGGATTCATCTATCAGGTACATTTTAAAATGTTGTTTCTCATCTTCAAATGCAGACAAGGCCCGGATTTCTCTCTGGTCCTCTGATCTACCCTGTGTATTCTCCTCTATAGGGTAGGATGCCACTATCAGGAATGCTCATCTCAAGAATCGAAGATGGAGAAAACCTGAGAAATGCTTTTGAAATATCAGGTCAGTCCTGACCCAACATAGACTTTTTTACAGTTTTCAAATAATTTACTTTACAAAGTATGTGTTCTAAAGTACATTTTTAATACTTTTATTGGTGAGAAATATGGAAAAGTTTTTAGGGAAAAATATCAGGTAAAATGTTTTACCATAGAGATTCAGAACAAAAACACCAGCTGCTAAGGGTGGAGCTGATTTTAGCCACTTCATATACCGACAGCTTCTTATTCCACGTCATCACATCATGATTTAACGATTGATTGTTTTTTAGAAGTCTTCATCTCCAGAAAAGAACTAGCAACTACATCTGTTAAATTAACAAAATGGAATAAAATTAAAAGTAGTATAAAATGGAAATACTACAATAAAGTTCAAGTACCTCAAAATTGTCCTTAAGTACCGAACCTAAATGTACTTATCAGCTATGGCTGTGTGACCTGAGTCTGTTTGTCTGTACATGTATATGTGTGTTGAGCAGGTGGCCAATGTGAGCGGATGCAGGTGGCGTGTAACAGTCTGCAGGATCTGCAGGACTGGCTGGACCTTCTCACTAAACACACACACACTCCATCCGCACACTCACACAAACCTCAGTCTGTCTGTCACACAGTAAGTGTGCATGTTTTATAAAGAATAACATCATTAAACAGGAAGTTAGCTGTACCTCATCCTCGACTTTACTTCTCCTCTCCTCTCAGTTGCCCTCTCACCCAGTCACACCTTCCAGACACTCTGAGTCACGTGGAGGGGGCAGTGTACATACCTACCACACCCTTCCCCATCTCTCCTCATATGGGACAGCACATAGTAACACCCCAATGTGGGGGCCCCTGGAGCCACCAAGTACCCCTAAACCCTGGAGCCTAAGCTGCCTTCGCCCTGCGCCTCCACTCCGACCCTCTGCTGCTCTCTGCTACAAGGAGGTGCTGCTCAATGAAACATGAAATAAGTGATGATGTTACTTCATGGTATATTGTAGGTGCTCACATATAATCTGAGGATCTTCACGGGTCCTTAAAGGATGTTTTAAGCAAGACAAAGAACAATAAAATCTGGCTTAATTGACTCATCTCAAACTTCCCGATTAAATAATAAATAAGAATGATACCATAACTATTGTCTTATATGTGACCTTCATATCTCATTGTAGGATATGAGTAGGAGTCCTAAGAATATGAAAAAGCTGCTCCCTAAGAGAAAGCCAGAGAGAAAACCATCAGAAGAGGACTTTACAGTTAGAAAGAGTAAGTACTTCTTACACCAGAAAATGTGTTTTAATGTTGAACACTTTTTACACAATGTCATCTGTTCTCCTGTTCTAATTTCTCAGGCACAGCAGCGTTAGAGGAGGACGCTCAGATACTGAAAGTCATTGAGGCCTACTGTACCAGCGCTAAGACACGGCAGACTCTCAACTCCAGTGAGCACACATACATCAGTATATTAATATACAGTAAAATCACAATAAAAACTCATTGTAATGTTCAATGCTGTCCTGTTTCTTAACACTGTTTGTTTTCTGCTCTCAGCTCTAACAATATTTTCTCTTTCCTCTTTTTGTCTTCCCTTAATTCCTCTACTTTCCTCATCCTTCAATCGTTGCTTTTTACTACTTCATCTTTATGTTGTTGTGTGGTTTGAACCATTTTTTCTGAATTTTGCCCTCTTTTTTTGTCCTGAATTTTATTTCTTTATCCATCACAAACTATATTTGTTCTTTTTCTGGTTCCATTTGCTTTAAATCAAATTTTTATGTTTTACAAAAATACTACCCAAACCTACAATATGGTTTGTCCCGCACCCTCCTCCCAATGTTCAATCTCTTTTGTTCCAAACTCAATCTACTGCTGGTTACTTAATGGCACAGCCTGGCAAGGGACAGACCTCATGCACAACCATGTGCTTGCTGACACCAGCCTCACCATTGCTGGTTTGCCTGGCAACCTGCCTTGTTCTGACCAATCAGAGGACTCAGATTATGACAGTATCTGGACTGCCCATAGTTACAGGACGGCCTCATTTTCTCGTAAGATATTGGCTTCACAACAGACATACTGGTGAAACAGCTAGTTTAAAACTATGCAACATATACAGTGGTGCTCTTTAAACCCTATTTCTGTATTTCTGCATAAATTACTTAGAATATAATACTTTCACCAAAACTCAAATATTTAACATTGGTTTAATTTTCTAATAAAGAATTATTTACTGTACATAAATGTATGTATAATTTGTATAATTGCGTTCCTATCATCTAGTTTAAGGTCATATTAATGCAGAAATAGAGAAACTTCTAAGGGGTTTACAAACTTCAGTTTCGCTGCATGTATCAACCCAGACTTTTCGCCTGCTGTGTGTACTGTCCTGTCTGTGTTTGCATACTGATTGTATTTGTTTATATGCTTGTGTGCATTCTTGTAATATAGTTTCTTATATCAGAAATCCCTGTGTTTAATTATAACCTAGTTACCTACCGTTTTTCACAATGGTTGTTCTTCTTACCCACTTGTTTAGGCCCAAAGTTAATAACTATATTCATTTTTGACTAATCTACATATCATTTTATGCATTGATGAATGTCAGCAACTAGTGAAAACCATCACAAACCTCACCGTGACTTTTCTATAGGTCTTGCTTTGTTTAGCCAATTCCTAAAATGTGTTCTGTTTAGTATTGTAATAAAGTATGAAAACTAGATAAAGTTTCATTTAAGAAGCTGGAATCAGTCATTTTTTAATTGTCAGTTTTACTTAAAATTAATCATTTAATTAAAACTGATCACCAACCTCTTAATTCGGGAGCAGGTTTACAAAAACAAAATGCATTCCTATATTCAGCATGAACTTGCTATTGTGAAAATGGCATGTTCATTTTACAACACTTAGGCTATTTTATCTTGTAGTGCAAACACACTCTTTGCTCGTAGTTGTTAAAACACTCCCTCAGTATTCAAGTTCCTCTGTAATATCATTCTTCTGTAATTGCGGTTAGCACTTCAAACTATGTAGTTTGTGTACATGTGTATATGTTTGTGTATTTGTCATTTTGGGTGTGACTTACATTATTGCCATTGTTTAAATAGGCTCAAGCAGAAAGGATGTCCACATGTTGTTCCCAGAGGAGGAGAAGATTATAGTGGAGGAAACCAGGAGCAACGGACAAACTGTAGTGGAGGAGAGGTAAGCGAGGAGAGATGATGTACGTACTTTTGTTGTTGCATATTTAATACAGATACATTAGAATATAAAAGCTAGTGAAAAAAGCTAACTTATTTGTAAGAATACAAATATTGTGAATGGTCATACTGCACAAACAACAAAATTAATCCCATGATAAGCACAAAGTAGAAAAACATCATAAAACAGTGGTTAAACATAATATAAAAATATGGTAAATATGACAAAATGAGGATATGAGAAGTAATGAGGGTTTGAATCAGTGGTATATCAGAGGTCAGATGTTTTTCTGTTTTCACAGGAGTCTGGTAGACACCGTGTACAGTCTAAAAGATGAGGTCCAGGAACTCAAACAAGTGAGTTTGCAGTTTAATTTATTACTTGCTTGCTACTTACAGAGCCTTGCAAAAGTATTCATACCCCTTGAAATCTTCCACATTTTGTCACAAATGGAAATGTATTTTATTGGGATTTTATGTCATAGACCAACACAAAAGGGTACATAATTGTGAAGCTGAAGGAAAATAATGGTTTTCAAAAATTTTTACAAATAAATATCTGAAAAATGTGGCGTGCATTTGTATTCAGCCCCCCTGAGTCAATACTTTGTAGAACCACCTTTTGCTGCATTCCCAGCTGCAAGTCTTTTGGGGTATGTCTCTATCAGCTTTTCCCATCTAGAGAGTGAACTCTTTCCCCTTTTTTTCTAAGCAAAATAGCTCAATCTTAGTCAGATTGGATGGAGAGCATCTGTGAACAGCAATTTTCAAGTCTTGCCATAGATTCTTGATGGGATTCAGGTCCTGACGTTGACTGGGTCATTCTAACACATGAATATACTTTTATCTAAATCATTCCATTGTAGCTCTGGCTGTATGTTTAGGGCCATTGCCCTGCTGGAAGGTTATGTTTCATGGTGGGGATGGTGTGTTCAGGGTGATGTGCAGTGTTAGGTTTCAGCCACACACAGCATTTTGCATTTAGGCTAAAAAGTAAAGTTTTGGTCTCATCTGACCAGAAAACCTTCTTCCACATGTTTGCTGTGTCCTTCAAATGGCTTGTCAGGACTTCTTATGGCTTTACATTTACATTTACATTAAGTCATTTAGCAGACGCTTTTATCCAAAGCGACTTACAAGTGAGGTATAAGGCAAACAAAAATATAAGTCAAGGAGAAAACATCAAATCAAAGTCGTACCAGAAAAGTGTTCACAGTTCAAGAGATGTAAGTGTGAGAAAGAGCAGAAAGGATTTTTTTTAATAGATTTAAGTGCATAGGAAGATGTGGAAGAGTTCTGTTTTCAGCAGTTTTTTGAATATTGGGAGAGAGTCTGAGAGGCTTTATTTCAACAATGGCTTTGTTCTTGCCACTCTTCCTTAAAGGCCAGATTTGTGGAGTGGAGGACTAATAGTTTTACTGTGGACAGATTCTCCCGCCTGAGCTATGGATCTTTGCAGCTCCTTCAGAGTTACCATGGGCCTCTTGGGTGCTTCCCTGATTAATGCTGTCCTTGCCCGGCCTTTCAGTTTAGGTGGACGGCCATGTCTTGGTTGGTTTGCAGTTGTGCCACACTGTTTCCATTTTCGGATGATAGATTGTACAGTGCTCCGGGGCAGTTATAGCTCAGTTGGTAATCCCTGGCCCTGGCTATGTGTCGAAGTTCCCTGGGCAAGACACTGAACCCCTAACAGCCCATTCCCCCTCCCCAGCGATGCAGTGCCGGTCCAAAATTGGGGAGGGTTTTATTTAGGTGACTTCTGAAGGCAATTGGTTCCACTGGATTAGGGGTGTCAGAGTCAAGGGGGGTTGAATACAAATGCACGCCACACTTTTCAGATATTTATTTATTAAACATTTTGAAAACAATTTATCGTTTTCCTTTTACTTCACAATTATGACTGCTTAGTGTTGGTCTGTCACATAAAATCACAATAAAATACATTTATAATAATGCAAGACACTGAACCCCTGACAGCCCATTCCCCTCCCCAGCAGTGCAGTGCCGGTCCAAGCCCGGTAGAAATTGGCGAGGGTTGCTTCAGGAAGGGCATCCCTCGTAAAAACTGAGCCAAATCAACATGCGGACAATGATCCGCTGTGGCGACCCTGAACTCACGGGATAAGCCAAAAGGACAAAAAAAATATAATAATAATGATAGCTTTATTTATAAAACACTTATCAAACAACGTACAAAGGGCTGTACATTGAAAGGGAAAATAAAGATAATTAAATAAATAAAATCAGATTAAATATAAAATCAAAGAAAAGAACACGGTAAAATACATCAAGTGACATAGATAGAATTTACTATTTATAGTAAAACAAGAATCTGTCATCTCAGGAAGGGCAATTTGATAAAAATGCGTTTTCAGACGAGACTTAGATGATGACACTTAGTCAGAGAGCCTGATTTCCTCCGTCAGGACATTCCACAGTTTTTGAGTCATGATGGAAAATGCTCTATCCCCCTTGGTTTTTAACCGGGAAGTTGGAAAAGACAATCCAATGTCTAATGATCTTAAGTTTGGTAATGACACATATGAAATTAAAAGATCAGAAATATAGGATGGCGCTAAACGATGCAGTGATTTATAGGTAATCACTAAAATCCTAAAATTTATCCCAAGATGAACAGGAAACCAATGTAGAGATGCAAGACAAGGAGTAATGAGGCTATACTACCCAGTTCTAGTCAGCAGCCTAGCTGCATTTGACATGTGTTGCACCTCTGCATCTCTTATGATCAGTTGGAGCACTAATATTAAAGTTTTGAGTGTCTGTTTAACCCTACTGACTGTCACTGCTTAATCCAAGCAAAGAAAAAAATCTCTTATCATCTCACTGATAATGAATTTATTCACTTACTTTTCTCTTATTGCTCCACTTCTTCTTTGATCAGTTTCCCCTTACATCTTTGTATCACTGTCTATTTTCCTTCAGGACAACAAGAGGATGAGGAGGACTTTGGAGGAGGAGCAACGAGCAAGGAAAGAGCTAGAGAAGATCATCAGGAGAGTTCTGAAGAGCATGAATGACCCAACCTGGGATGAGACAAATCTCTGAGAATAATATTGTTGATAAGACCACTTTCTGAATTTTAAAAGACCAAGTAACTTATGACTTTTGTTGATTTTATGTGGACAGAAGCTGCCAACAATCCATTATGCTATTATACACTTCTTCACCATTTCCACTTGCTTTGACCTTCACAGTGGACTTTGCACCAAACTCTAGACCAAGAGATAATTCCTACCTGGCCTCAGCAAATCCATCCCAACTGGCCGTAAAGCTGTGAAGCCAAATGAACTGGTTGGCATAATAATATCACAGACGCGACAAAAAAACCCCAAAAAACTCTTTGTATCATGTCATCCTGGATGTTCATGTGCATTAAGTAAAAAAGTTCACCTTTGCCGAGAAAGTATTTATTTACCTGCCTTGTTGCATGAATAACAACAATATTTAGATTTATACATTTTACTGAGATATCAAAGCAGTATGCAGATGAAATTCCTCACTAAAACCTGCAATAGGCTTTCTTTTCCGTGTGGTCATGTCTTTAGGAGCAATTTTGTCTCCACTCCAAATCTTACAGTAAACAATCATAATATTATAGAAGACATTTTTAAAATTTGTAATTTATGATATAGCATATTGTATGTGGATGAAATTCCTCACTAAAACCTGCAGTAGGCTTTCTTTTCCCCGTGGTCCTCATGTCTTTAGCAGCAATTTTGTCTCCACTCCAAATGTTACAGCAAACGATCATAACATTATAGAAGACATCTTTAAAAATTGTAATTTATGATATAGCATACTGTATGTTAACAGATTCTAACAAACTTATGTACAAAGTTTGGTTTGTTATTTAAAATACGTTTGAAACTAAACATAAACTTACCAGCATTTAGCAGTGACCTCATGAGTTCCACTAGATGAGATAAAACTTGTCAGCATAGTGTAAAAGTTTTTGCATTTACATACCGCAGCATGGCTTCAAATGTTTCAATTTGACTTATTATTTTTGTATTTTACTAAGTTTCTAGAAACAAATGAATATAAACTACAAGTGAGGTGTACCACTGCACTGGACAAAAACTAGGCAGCTGTGTTAAAGTAATGGTTGGCTGCACTGTGACCGTCCTGCTTCTTAGTCTTACAAATGGTTGTTTGGAAGCTAGAAAGACAGAGATAAACTTAATTTTGATTTGTTTCACTGAAGTGATGATAGACAGATCTTAGAAATGTGTTTTGGGAAAATCATCTTGGTAAAAGGAAGCTAGGGGAGGATTTTCTCAGGAATAATCATCAGGAAGTTTCAGCTTCAGATCAATATACATTTCAATTCTTATATTCAAAGCAATATTCAAAGGTACAAGAAACTTGACTTGTAATTGTGTTTTTCTGAATCCATGTGTACTGTGCCTTTAATGGACAATCCAAGATGCAAAATAAATATAGAAGATTCTGAAAATATTGCAAATGATCCTAAAGCCTCATTCAACAACAAACCCACATGGTTTATGTTTCTTTGGCAATAGGCATAACATGTCCCGTGCTGCAAAGTTAACAGAGGAATACCACAGCCATAAATCATAGGTTTGAGCCAAAAGAGTGTCAGCCTGAGCTCAAAACACTATGTTAACACCTTTGCTAAGCTGAACCCAACAAGAAAAACACAAATAAATGTTTTATTGACTATGAACAATTACACTGCACTGAACTTATACTGAGGTATTGAATTTTACATGAAGAGAATGCTGTTTCACAGCAATGACGTATAAATACCATTACACATAACTGTTCATTTGTCTTACATTTTTGTAGGAGTTGTGAGCCAGCTTATTGTTTTCTTTTTTAGGTCAAAGCAATACGATGGTGAAAAATGTTTTTTAATGATTATTACTATGTCAATATACAACTTACTGTAAAAGTATTTCTTATTTTTATATCTATAATTGTTTTTTTTTTTTATTCTTATCAGCTGATTTTGATTTGTAACACTTGTGTATGTGACCAGGCTGATCACATTATTGATGATGTGTACAGAAAACAGCATATTTCTCGTGAGCATTAGTCGTGCCATGGGAAGCATCACATTTTTTGTTAAAGCTTTTAGCTTAATTATTTCACTTATAAACAAACTGTGTTGAAATTAGAGTCACAATAATTTAAGCTATGTAATACAGTATGCCAATCAACTCTAACTTATGTATTTAACTTTAAGTGACTGATGTAAATGTATTGTGTTCATATATTACCAGTGATAAAGATGCTTACACTAACCAGGAAAAGCCCCCTCTATTTATTTCACCCATCTGTGTGAATAAAAGGTTTAATAAAACAACTTTATCTTCAGTCTTCAGTAGATGTTACTCAGTGACATGTGTAAAGGTAATACTTGGATATCTCTTTACATTCTACTCTATACTTAAGCACATCTGAAAATGTTATGTAAAAGGAACTTTCACTTCCTTTTAGTTCAGAGAGAAAGAGAAAATGTCATCAAACCCTCCAACAATAAAATCATCACAGATGGTTGTGTCAGAGAAGGATTGTAAAATGTTGACAGTGCACTTTAAAATCACGATGACGATGGAAGGGGGGTGTAGAGTATTGCAGTACATATATTATTATTACACCGTATGTTCGCAAATTGGTGAAACAGCGCCCCTCTGGGCTTTAACGACTGGCTAATGTCAACCACCCTGTGTGGTTAAAGGTGGTACTGCGCCCTCATCACCGAAGTCCCTTCCTTTAATTAAACTATAGTTAGGTCAAACGTTTGAACTCAGTCGTTGTCGTGGTTTCATAAAACTTAAAACGGCCACGTCGCTGGAAAGGAAGCTCCGAAGTGACGTGTGAAGCTTGTCACTCGTTGAACACACACACACACACACACACACACAAAAACAAACGTATAAAAAAATGTAATTCACAAGCGGGAGGGGTAACGTTAGTATTACAGTGTTAGCTCGTTTCACAGTGTTTTTAGAGACTGATCAGTTATTAACAGTGAAGAGATAAAAGACAAAGTAACGGATATGACGGATACTTCATTTTTGTGAGGTAAAGGAAAGTGGAAGGTAAGTCAACTACAACCTCTGTCTGCCTGTGTGCTGGTTAAATGTTTGTTTTCTGTACCTCTTGCTATTCTCTGTATCTTGTTTGCCGTGATGTGTTGTTTGCTAGGGTCTTTTCCTGAGACTTCAGAGGCTGTGAGTAATGTTAATAGTTTCTCAAAAATCTAATTTATCTGTTACTATATTGCTCTTAAAAATAAAACTCAAATTGTGTTGAATTAAGAGGAATAAGCTGTATATGTAATTACTGCTGCAGGCTTTAAGTGTTTATGTGGCAATTATTATATAGATGGGAAAAGTGGATACTTTTCTGTAGCCATAGAGGTTTAGATGTGTAAATGTTTTTATGGTGCATTCTGTTCAGTAGTTATCACTGATCAATGTGTAACTGATTAGAGGGTTATAATAGCTATGTGTATATTTTTGTATATGTTAAGACCACAATCACAAGGTTTCTGCATGTTTACAAAACATTTTCTATATATAAGAGATTTTATGTTTGCAGTATGGGTTATTTCTGTCTTAAGTATTGCGTAATCATCTATAGGAAGTGTGACATCATAGGTTGGACTACAAAAAGCGTTTCTCTTTAAATGGATGGTGCCCTGATGTAAAGTACAGAAAGATCAGGAAGAGACCTCCTTATTTGAGAATTGGAGTTTGAATTTACAATTTGATGCAGTTTTTTCAATTGAGACAAGATTGTTTTTGTTTTCATTAATGCCTATTATTCATGGAACTTCCGGAACGCAGACTCCAGTAAAATCAGTGGTGTAGCTTCAGTGTTTGTCGTGGTTGCACAGTGAACCGAATATCCATGTGCATTCAGAAGATCTGTAGCTGTTGTGGTGGCAGCAACAATTTTTTTACATAACTACTATTTTACATAAGAAATTTTCAGAAAAGGTTTGGCTGAAGGACACTTGTTGAGATCACTGTAATGCATATGAAGTTACCTTAAAATTAATAGTTGTATTAGACCATGTCTCAAATCACTGAATACAGTTACTGAAGGCTCTTAGTACTTTATGGCAGTATTTGATATAGATAAGTTATTCCCAAACATGGTACTCAGGGACCCTGGATCAGGTGTGTTCAGTCAGGAAAATGTTGTCCGATAACAATTTGCTTTGTATTTACCAACCCCATCGTGATCTAAGATGATATGTTGGAGATAAGATACCGTTTTAGATACCACTAGAATAGTTTGAGAAGTAACCAATGATCTTCATATTATATGTAATTTTGTAAAGCACATTTCTTTAGAAGAACCCATAGTGTATTTCTTTTAACATGAGTGTTACAGATGTAACACTAAAAAAGCAGTTTACGTAAGTTGTTGTCATCTCTACCATCTGCAGTATTTACAGTAAATGCTGTTTACACATTAGTCAGGTTTCCATTCCAAGTGGTGTAGCACAGCTTTTTTCCAGAAAATCAGAAAAAGCAAAATATGAATTAATGTGTATCCATTCAGTACTGTTTGTACTGGGTAATGGGTGCATCAAGACTAGGTAGCTGGTGATGCTTATAATTCAGTCTGGTGCTGAGTGTTCCCTCCACCCTCTGTCGTTCCAACAATAGCTTTCTTGCTCATCATATTGTCCTGTAACCCCCTGACACTCCCTACATTTTTTTTTTTTTTGCAAGTCTGTCAGTTTGATGATGTCATGATGATGTCCTTAAAATTTTGGCAGTGAAACATCCCATTTTGGAATGATGTGAACAAATTGCTACTTTCACAAGGAATGTTACATTCACCTAATTGTTCTATAATAATCTAAGGTTGATGCATGGGAATAAATAGATGCTTATATGTAAATCTTTATTTAGTTAGCAAGTCTGTTTCCCTTGCAGTCTATCACACTGCCAGATTAACATGGGTGTGTGGAAGAAGCTCTGCTTGATAAGTTGTAGCAGAATCTTCAAAGTGGTAATTTAGCTATGCAGTTTGAACCTACAAAGCTTTGACCCATAGTTTCAATGTTCATTCCACATTGCACTTACACTGAGGCTGGTAGGGACAATGTTAATTTGGTTAGGAAGAGTTGCACTATATCATTTTCACTGTCAACCTGTTGACTTCCTTTTGGGGCTTCAGACAATGAACAGCTGCAGGGAAACAGAAAACAGTGAGATGGAGCAGTAACTGAATTAAAACCATTACATTGTCACAACAAACCAGTCCTTTACCTGTTTTACCACTCCACAGAGTAGATTTTATTTGCAGCAGTTACCAGTGGCTTCTGGCAGCTTCATTTTGTTTGAAAGGAGAGACATTGATGTACAGATGTAGTAACTGTAAATCTATATAAAGACGTTTTTTGAGTAACTTCACATATATTTGTCATGTTACAGCAGAGCTTAATGGTGTCCATGGTAGACGTTTGTTATCAATGCGATCAATACGATCACATGGCCAAACTGGGTTTTGACAAGACATGAGTGAAAAGCATTATTCCTATAACAACAGAGGAGAAAGGAGTCTTTGTGGAGTTGTCCTTAATAAATTGACAAGGCCTTTTACAGCCTTTGATACAAGGCAGGCTGCCTCACACAATGGAAGGCATATAAATTTGCAGATGCCGTCTGGAAAGCTCAAATGTCAACGCTTTTCACAACAGCACCAGGGCCCTGCAAGAGGAATAATTGATTGGTTCACCTTTTGTCTCAATCCAGATATTCATCCAGCAGGACAAAAAGAGGCAAAGCAAAAGATGAAAGAGTATCTTCTGCGGTAAGCGTGTGCTAATGCCATTCATCTTTTTACTTTTAAGAAAAAAGTGTGTCATTGGGGTCAGTGTCTGCAAAAAGTTGGCCTTAAAAGTAGTCACTGTTGCCATGAGTGCTAATTGCAGGGTAATGCTATCTAGATAATTATTTGGCCAATAAAAGGGATCCAGGAGTGTGTGCATTTATACATGTTGTTAATAGGTGTCACCTTGTTTTAGTCAAAATTGTAGTGTAGTGGCTCCTTTTGTTGAGGAGGGCTTCAGTAGCATCATTCAGATTGGACGGGGCAGAGTAATGTCACTCCTAGTTGTGAATGTTTCTTCTCCTGGCAGTAAATGAGAAGTAAATGTCTTTTGTTTAATTGACTCAATGAATGTAAATTTATGTGTATTTCATGTAAGATATATCTATTTAATTCGCTCCAGTTTTTTTGAATTTTACATGTTCTAAACTTTCATACCAGGTTTACATATATTTCATATTGTGGCGGCTTGAGTTGAAAAAGACGAAGTTATGAGTTTGTGTTACTTCTTGTTCTTACTGCTGTGATTCAACGTTCAACTTTGACACTAAAAGGTGAATAAGTTGCATAGCTATTACTTTGATGGCTAACAGCTACTGTGAGCTGTAGCCACACAACTATTAAGTATAGAAATGAGTGGTTTTTTTGCTTATTTGAAAGAGGAAGACTACCTTGTTTGATCTTTAAAAGATATCAGGAATATATGGGTGTAAAATGTTATGGTGCTTGTAAACGGGAACAAAGAATAACTAACTTTGTATGGTTTGTTTGTAGATGCATACACACATGCACACACACACACACACACACACATTATTGCACAACGTCAAAGCCCTCTTGAGCCGTACAGTAGCTTGCTGTCTCCTGACTGTGTGCGGTGATCATTTAGATTTGACTCATATTGTTGCATTGTGTCTCCCTCTTCTTTCTTTCTCTCTTTCCCGTCAAAGCCTTGCCATTCATTTCCAGCCTCTGCAATTTTCCTCTCCAATAACCAAAAGGAGCAAAAGAAAAGGACAACACAGGGACTTCTCTCTTCCTCAGTCCTGTTATTGTACAAAATAGCCAAGCAATAATTTTTTGTCATTGGTTTACTCCTAAAAGCCCATTTGACGTCGGTCCTGAAAAGAAAGCAATAAAGAAACCTTTTCAGTGGCACTGAATGAGCGCGAAAAGCAGGAATGAATCCCTTTGGGACGTTGCGACCGGAGAGGCCTTTTTATTTTCTTTGCTCTGGTAATCAAATGGAGCTGAAATGAAAATGGGGTTTTCTATGAAAATAGGGGCCTTTGTTGGCTTTGGAAGGCTGGTAATTCATAAACAATAAGCCAGCTTCTTTTGTTTGGGTTATAATATATTCCTGCTGTTCTGAAAGAGGTCTCTCCACGCACACACATACACACGCGCACACACACATTGAAGCCAGGGTAAAAGCCAAAGCGAGGCAGCAGGGGAAGGGGAAATATAAAAGGAGCCAGAGAGGCAGGCTTTTCATTCATCCTCCTGGCTGGGAGACGGCAGGATGCTCGACTCCTCAACCTGTTCATCCTTTACCTCTCTTTCTCTTTTCTCTCCATCAACCTCTTCTCTCTGGTAGTGCTAACTCTGTAATTCCTCTCACACCCCCCAGCCTTTTTTCCCTTTTCCTAACCAAAAGTCAAACTTTTATGGGGTTGTATTGGACTGCGAACAGGTGTGAATGGATTACCTTTCTCTCAAAATGTAGCACACTTGCCATTCCAAGGAGAGACTTTGTCGTTCATTAAGATTATGGATTTTGTGACCTGAAGGTGGATCATAGTGGCCTTTTTTTCCCCTATTTTATTTTACTAATTTTACTAAATTTTGTAGGATTACAAGCAAAAGAAGACGCAGAAGACCAATGGTGTAGGTTGTGAGGTGACAACAAACTGTTGCATTAGCAGCAGGATGGGATGACCCCACTAAGCAAAAACAGGATTTTTCCTGTTTAGTATGTGGACAGTTTGTCACCATGGATGTTTTTGCTCACCATGGACTGAGAATGAAAACTGCTGGATTAAATATTACATTACTGGATTATTTTGATGTCTTGTCAGTGGAGAATTTCCAGTTCTTTACAACATGAAAAGGGTTTATTGCTTCCTTTTACAAATGAATTTGGTCACAAATGTAGGACCTTCTAAGATCATCTTTTCCTGCTGTCTGAAAATCCACTATGAATGTTTAGACGCAGCCTTTTTAAGGATCAAACCAGTGGAAGAAGCTCAAGTCAGAAGACAGGCACACTTATTCTCACACTCTTCAGCCTCAGTAGGAACTTGGTGGATGGACGCTGAGCTGTTTTAAAGAATGTAAATATGAAGAGATGTGAGTATTTGCATAATGTGGGTTTGGATTTAGGCAACATTTAAGTGTGAAACTATTAGTATGTCAGACAGGCAAAAAAGAGATTAATAATTTTACTGTACAGCCAATGTTTAAGTCAGCATTAATGATGGATTAAAAATGGCTCCTTATTACATATCAGATGGCTAGTTATGATATTGAACCTCAATGGGTTGCCAATGATCAGTTAAGAAACATGGAGGCTGGAGCCATTACATCTTCGCACTGTGTGTTTTTATTTTTAATTTTGATAGGCCCACAGTTTGAAAGGGCTGCTTTATAGAATTAGCTTTAGGGTAGGAATTGGGGTTAGGCACTGCTCCGTGCATAAGTTGTTGGTGTATGCTGGGTGAACAAAGTGTTGGACTTTTACAAGGGTGTCCCACGGTCCCATGTGTGATACTGCAGATTTAGGCTACATAGAGATTTTGATAAATGTGACAATTGTAATTTTGGGCTCATGGATCAAAGTTTATCAGTCAGAATTTGACAACACGTGAAATACATAGTGTCACCAGTGCAGAAGTGTCTTCAGGTTTGCAGTTAAATGGCAGAAAATGTTCCTCTGCTGCTCCCATCTTCTCACAGAGAATACAATGTTGTATTGTAACAGTAATAGTTTGCCTATATTTGCATCTGTGTTTCAATATACAATACAAAACAGTAAAATACAAGTAGGTGTATATTGTAATTTTTAGCTAATACAGGAGAAATAGTCCACACAGACCAAAAAGAAACCAGAAGATTTTACTTGATGAAAGATTTGGTCATTAGTGAATAAATATGTAACTGTGGTCACAGTCTAGTGAATAGAAATGGCAATGGAGAAATAACAATTTAATATAAACTGAATATGGATTTGATACAGCTACTGTATTTAGGTATGAAAAACTAAAACTAAGTAGTGGTTGTAGTAAGTCTTAGGCCAACCAATGCTGTAATGAGCGCATGAATTAGAGCATGTAGGGCTGTTTTTACTGCCTAATCAGACAAAGGTTAAAGTTAGTCCACTGTCAATTTAAAACAGCAGCAGCAACAAAGAAGTTAATGTCAGCATAGCTGTGTTTGGCCACTTAGATCAGCTCAAACACTACTGTTCTACACAAAACTGAACAAATCATCTAGTTTTTGTAAGTCAAAAACCTATTTTATCACACAGTTTAGATCAGTATCTTATTAATCTCAATCTAAGAAGCGAATAACTACTGCAATTTAAAATGAAATCGTTGTGAATCTTGTAAGTTTTTACTGCAAGATTTGATAAATGATCAATGTAAAGATTTCCTCATTTCATAATTTGCTCCATTGATAGAATTTGTTTTATATGGCAACATGTTACATTTAGTTGCGGACAATGAGATTTCTATTGGTTTTGTATTTGTGACACAGTCTGACAGGTTCAACTGTGATTCCACCAATTAAAGGGTCAGATGGTGATTAAAATGTTGGAGAAGTTATCAAGTTCAACAAAGGGTCACTTATTTTAATAGCGGCATGTCTTTACACCTATTTCTTATTGTAGAACAATTAAAGAACATGATAACTTTCCGAAATGGCTAAAGAGCAGTGAATCTTTTAAATAAATGTTCATTACTTGGATGTTCATTACTTGGAGAAATAAAGGTTTTTGTGTGTAAGAGTGAGGGAGAGATACTAGAAAGAAAATGTTCCTGTTTCTTACAACTCCTGGAAATCCAGCTCACGGCCTTTAAGTGTACATTGTCTGTCTGTAGTGATTTAAAGCAGCCAGTTTTATGTTAGTTTAGTTTAAAGGAATATGTGTATGGGTATTTTGAGTCTCCCTGCTTTATGGGTAGTAGGGAGACCTCTTTAGGTGAGTTTACACACTGGCTCAAGTCACACACACTGTCATCAGTGTTTATTTATAATCTGTCTACCAAACAGTATCCTGTTGATTGTTGCTGCTGAACTTTTTTTGTACTTGTGTACCATGTTAGCTATCACTGATCAGGGTAATAGCTATCACAATAAAAGTAAAATAACATGTAAATGCACATTTGTAGCCAAGTGATTGAAGTTCTTATCATATAAGATAAGATCAAACTTCAGTGATCCCACAGCGGGGAAATTCACTTGTTAAGCAGCTCACAGGGACAGTGTACAGTATAACTAAATAACTAAAACAAAGAAACAAAAACCCAAACCAAGAAGAGAATTTACAGTAATTAAAGTTGACCAGCGATATTTTCCATAATACATGTTAGCTTGGCTAACATCCTCCTCTCACCCACGTCCTCCACAGAGTCCAGCGGGCAGCTCAGGACAGAGCTGGCCTCCTTACCAGCTTGCTCAGTCTCTTCCTGTCTTATTACCTGTAAAAATAACAAGCTTTCGTCACTGATGAAGGATTCTTGTAACTTGAGTTGCAGCTTGCTGATGGCTTTGTTATTACCAGATCATTCAAAACTGTGTTTCATATATACTGTTTAGTTTTCCACAGATGAGATTGCATTTTCAATTAAATCAAATCTATTTGCATTTTCAAACAAATCAAATCCAATGCAGTGTCCTCACAATTGCAAGAAATCCACTTTCCCTGATTGCTTCCCCTGGAAGCTATAAAAGTTGGAATAAATGTTGCAACTCCTCATGAAACCACTAGATGGTAGCACAGTCAAACAAACAGAAAAGCCATAATAAAAGCCATATAAGCCACATTTGTCTGGTTTTGCTTGAATTGTCTTGCATGTAAATTTGCAATCAAACATGTTATTTCACAGAAACTATTAATAATGTTCTTTTTGTGATGCCTTTAATCAGATATTAAGACATTTTTTTAGTTCACGTGTCTCTGTTTTGGTGACACAACATTTGGGATAGTGTGTTTATAAACCACTGAGCTTTAGAAGTACTGAAATGAAGTGTTACCGTCACAAAAATGTCCCTATGCAATTGTAATTGGTTTATGATTAATTTTATAATAATAGAATTTAAATGCGTAAAAATGTGTAAAACTACCTAAACTTATCTTCAGATTGTTACAACTCACCAGATTCTACAGGACAATACAGAGGGCATGATCTGTGGAACCAGCTTTGTCCTGTTGTTTGTAACGCAGATGGTCAAATGCCAAAAGTACCATCAATATTAATACTTTGCTTTAATAATGAGAAATGTTACATCATAGCCAGATAAAATCCTGTAGTTTTTCCTACAGCTCTACTCTTTCTCTTATAACTTGCCTTGAGCATGTGACCTACAGCAGACAAAATGCAGGACTTTGTCCAGTAAAACACTGCGGCGTCTTTTACTTAGCAGACGAGAGGAAAGTAAAACTCTCCACTAGAGGGAGCTGACATCTATCTTTAGAAGTGTTCTTTTTTAATTTCACAGAGGCCTCTTAAACCTTGACTGCTGTAGTACCCTGTGTGTATAAACTCTTGTATTGCATGTGTAACACTGGCAAACGCCTGTTTTCAGGTCAGTCGCTAACATACTGACCCGAATTGTCCATGCTCAAAAACATATTCATTTTGTCTATAAATCTGATAAATATTTGTATTACGAAGGAAATTCATGTTTTGATACAGACATGTTTTACAATAAATGATGGCTTATGCTTGATTGATTATATGTCCTGATAAAATGTGTCCAGAAAGTGAATAAACAAACAAAAACAAATTCAGAAGCTCCACAGCTCCACAAATCTCTTTTTGATCATGTAATAATCATGATAATCTAAATCCCTGATCATGTTACCTTTTAAGCACATCATAGGAAAAGATCCCCAAGTTTGACCATGCCTTAAGGGTCTTATAGCTCAAACTACTGTTTTCGGATATTAATCACATCTTGAATCTGGCAGCACTCTGTAAATGCTGAAATAGTCAAGACTGTATGGGTGTTTTTCCAGAGATGGTAAATTTAAAATATGAATAGGCAGGTAGGAAATATCACTTCCTCTCACTATGTGCACATTATGCCATTTCTTCAGCAGTTACTTAGACTAACTGCGCCATAATGGCCAAATGAGCTTGAGTGGAATAAAGACTGCCATTATGTGAGCTCAGAGCCTCGACCTGTTGATGCGCCATTAGCTTCAGATCTCAAATGTGACTAGATTGTTAGTGTTTTTCTCTCCTTGCAGAGTATAGGGTTAACTGGATGAAAGGACAGGAAGAGAAAAATAAGATGGTATGTTGTGGCATTGGACAAGATGCTGCAGGAAATGTCTGAGCTGTGACTTATTGTGTTTGTATGTAAATTTTACAACACAACACAGTTATAAGTCAGAGCCTGTTACGATATCTTTAAAGAAGAATCGGCCAGTTTTATCTGCATTTGTAGATAGATTTACACATGTGTGTACCACGCAGAAGTGATGCCACGTTATGTTATGCCATAAGTTTATATTTCATTTAAAGAATCAATGTCGTTTGCTTTCAATTATCTTTAAAATTTTGCTAGTATTTTTAAAAAAAGAGTAATGTAGAAATGAGTTTCACTATAGGATTTATTAACAATTTACTTACAGCTTATAAACCTCATGAAGACTTATCAAAATTGAAGATTTACATTAAACTGACAAATATTCTAATCCTAAGAATCCTATTACATTATTGTCCTGAGAATTGAGCCAAGCCTAATGGCCTTTATCACCATACCAGCAGTAGATTGTCAAAGGATGATAATATTACACATGATTTTAAACAACTGAACATTTTGTGGTTTCTGAGTACAATCACATAGTGATTATGATAAAATAAGAGTGAGGTTCAATGATATCTGCAACATGTTTTTTTTTTGATAGTGTTTTTAATTCATTTTTTTTAGCACATATTTGAAACCTAATTCAGGTCGATCACCTCCTTTAAATTTGTGTACTATCCCTGTGCAGACTTAAAGGTTTTTTATTATAGACCTTTACTGTATGGGCATCCTGGCTGTTGTCCACCAAAGTGTACACAATAATTGTCTTGAAATTAGCTGTAAAATAATATAATAAATATATAATATTACAGAAGCTAAGTAGAAATCAAAATGTCCACACAAAGTAAAGCTTGTAGGCTAGAATCATCTCAACGTCCAACTGTCTGCTGTGAGTGTGTTTTATTTAGGAAAGAGGAAGGCAGAAGTTAGTATCCCCAGTGATTACATTGATATCATTTAGAGACATTCATTATTTTGGCATTTTCTGTCAGTTTTGGGATTTGCAGAAGAAAGAATCTAATGTTGCGCCCTTTTAATGAGCTCTAATCAAATCATAATTTTTTTTTATGACAGGTTAAAAACCATTCTCTAGACCCAAGCTGATATTTCTGTAAAAGAGGTAAGAGCAATAGCAACAAACAAAGTGTAGATTTCAATAAAACAGCCAAATCTATCACGAACACAACTGCACCAAAATTGTTTTCAAAAATAAAGCTGCAAACATAAGTGGCGTGAAGCTGAACCATTTGCAGAAAAAGCAAGGACCAGTGGGATACAAGGGCCTTCCTGTGGACTGAATTGCCTCAAAGTGCCAGGCTGCTATCAAACCGCATTAATGTGATGGATATCCGGCATTCTGCATTCATTCACCATGCAGTAAACATGGGAGCTGACAAACAGATCCTGGTGAGAGGGCCCCCAGCACAGACAGCCGCTCAGACGCTCTCTGCCTCTAATGCATTGACGAATATAGCCTAGGTTCAAGTACATTTTATGTAAAATGCACTCAAATGGACACACTTTTCCTTAACCCAATTTTTGCAATTTTCCAAGAGTAAGCCACTCATTGCTCTTTTATCTAAGGTATTCTGTGTGAGGATGATAGTGAATGTGCTTGTTTTCCTTGCTTTCAAGCAGAATGGAAAAGGTGAAAAAACTTAGCTAATTTGTTGGCCAAACGGTATTTATTGGATATCCTGATATCTCGGTATGTGAAAGGAAAGAAATCCAAGCTTAAGGTCACATCAGATGTGTAGGAGATCATATTCGGTGAGATTGGTTTGTTGCTTTTATAATTATACCTTTGTCTTGATGAAAGAAAAGGTATGTATTAATAAATAACTTTTTTTTCCCCTTAAAAGTGTCAAATAAAATCAAGGCTGGATGAATTAACTCATTAAAATATATCTTGTCTGATTAATGCAGAAATAACTGTGTAGGCTTTACAAAACAAATATGGTGGGCGGAAGTCATGATGCCAAACATCTTAACTGTGGTAAATTTGTAAGTCCCAGTGTCTCACTATGCACCAACTTATAGGTTGTTATTATTGTCGTTCTTTTTTTTACTTTTTTTACTTTAGGTGTCCTTTTAGAAACAGAAAGGGGAGATAATAATATGAATGTTTAAAAGGCAAAAAACAGAAATATTTGGTTTCATCTTGAAGCCCCAAAACTGCATGTGAAACTAAACTTACACTTAATTGTTAAAGATTGAATGTATGATATACAAAAACTTTTTAAAACATTTTAAACTGGTAATCTTTTGTATTCTTTGATCACAAAGTGTTGCCATAGGGTCCCTGTTCCCTGGATGTTAACTTTGTAAAAGTGGTTGTTGCCACTAAACTCTAATAATATTTAATTAATCTCATCTTTAAATGCTGCATATTTTGGTTTGATTTGCAGGCACAACAATGACGACATGTCAGAAATCCTAACTGGCAACACATGAGCATAGGACACATGGTCTTTCTTACTTTTTATTGGGCAAGAACATTCTTGTCCCAAATAAGAAGAAGCCTTGAAGCTTCTTAATGAAAAGTTACCAAGCTCTGCACTTGGGACAAAGTTGAAACATCTCACTATTTTTTGGACATCTGAGCACCAATATTGATACATAACACCTACAGAGATTGCAAAAAGGCAAAATTGGATGGCTTTATTTGAGGCTTGTGCACATATAGACCTCTGTGATATGTCGTTTATCTTTCTTGAATTTGCCCTAATCACTTTTTTTCCTTCTACAAACTTAAGTGTTCATTTAATACAATACAAATCATCATTTGACACTGAAGTTGCTTGAATTCTGTCCTCTGATTTAAATAATTGTAAATCTCACACAGCAGGAGGATCTATGTAAATATACAAAGTGAGAGATGACCTGTGCACTTTTCACACATGAAACGGCTGAAACCTAATTATTTATATCTTTGAAGTTTTTTCACAAAGGGAAAAGTTACTTCCATTGATTTTTTACTCCTTTAGTTTCTGAAAGGGACTTTAAAACACGTAAAAGTACCAACAACAGCACATCATTAAACCAAACATTACAGATGAGAACAGGGCTGTAGGATTTTACAAATACTAAGGTCATGGTTCACATTATTACAATCCATCTCAAACTGTCTGTCGCTGAAATTACAGTAGAAACATTTCAAATTAAATTTCTGTTCGATTTTCTGAATGCTCTTTCAGGAACTTCTTTGCAGTACCCGAACATTTTTTGGGAGGATGGGCATAGACATGGTCTGTTTGGGTGATTAAAGGTATATAATTTTCTATTTTGCAATGAGTTATGGGCTTCAATATCTACATCTTTCAAACTCCATGCTTCCAGATTCTACCCAGGCTAGCTGTTGAAAATTGGTAAGGTAGTTGCAGTATAATCCTGAACGAGTGGGATCGCAAAAACTGCTCATGTGTCGTTTCTGAAGCTATTGTTACATCCCTCCTCACCATCCCCATGAGACTCTGACCTGAGGTGGCATGGACTCAACTCTTGGAAGTCCTGTAAATTTCTTGTACCGTTTTTTTTTCCAGCACATACATCATAATCTCGAAACACATTAAGATCCCCTTTATCTGGAGGTCAAGGAAACGCCTTTAATTTGGGTTCCTCAAACTATTGTATTCCTAAAAACATTTTCCACTGTGGCAGGATGTTATGCTAGTGAAGGAGGCCAGTGCCATCAGGGAATAATGTTGCCAAGATTGTTGTACTTTGTCTGTAACATCCACATGATTGACAGTTAGCAAGGTTTCCCAGCAGAACACTGCACATAGCATTACACCTCTGCTGACCTCCCTTTCTTTTCCTTTTACATTGTGCAGCCTGGTGCAGGTAAATGACATACATTAACCCAGCTGAGCACAAGTTCTAAAGGAAAGCACACATTCATCACACAAGGCCACCTACTTCCTCTATATTATGGTAAGAGTTTGATACTTGTAGGTGCTTTTGTTGTGGACAGGTGCCAGCATTGCTCCCTGACTGGTTTGTTGCCACATAGCCCTGTAAGTAGCAACTGCAATGGCTGTGTTTTCTGGCTCCCTTTGATCATGGCCAGCTTCACAGTTTGCAGCCATTTGTACTATAGTTCAGAACACGTCTCTGATTTTGACGCACATAACCGAGCTTTCGGTACCCATGACCGTGCCTACGATGTTCAGTTGTCCAACAATTGTACTTCTGATTCAATTACTTGTCACTCAGTTGCCTCTTATTTCCTGCTTGCAACACATTGACTTCAACTGACTATTCACTTGACTTCCCCTTGACAGATGTCACTATATTAATATCATTAATGGTATTCATTTCACAGTGGTTTCAGTCAGTGGTTTTAATGTTGTGGTTATCTGTGTTCTTTTTAAATAGCTTTCCCAGCCACCTGCAAGTTACTGCTCCACCCATTACTCAGACCCCCACAATATGAAGGAACTACGCTGCCATCATCACACCACTACAAGCATTACACAAGATATTCAGTCAGACTAAATGGTCCAACCAATTACATTGATTTTAGAGGAGCTATGTTGTTTGCATTAGCGGAGGAAAATGGACTGCCATTTTCCATGTTGTTGGGTGGAAATTGAGAATTGAGCTCTCTTCAGGGTCTATAATGGATGGAATACTAATCAGTCAGTTTATGTAATTCTACACGCTCTCTTTTTGACCATGTATCAAATCATGCACTTACACCATTAGAAAGTCCTTTCAATACATTTCTAATTACATGATCAAATGTATTTTTAACCGTACTCATGAGTGTATGGGACTGTATGCAGTGTTGATCGTCGGTTGTCCTATTTGGTTCCAACCTGGTAAAGGTTTATTGTATAAAAGCTGTACAGTAAAACACTTTAAACACTAATATTTTAAATCAATGTTCACATCATAGTGGGCTACATACTGCTACTGATACTTTATGCTGCATACATGTACAGTATATTTGAAAGTTAAACCAACTTAAAGTAATATTTGCAAAACAGTTTCTCACAGTTGGAGAAAAAAAAATCTATTTGAAAAAAGTTAAATCAGGGAAAAGCAGGGAAGAGACCTGTCTTTTAGGATGTGTAATGGGTGCAATAGATGGATATTATGCAAATTTAATTGAAAATGAATTTGGGAATTTGCAGCACTAGAGCATAGTAGCATTTAAAATAATGAAGGGTGGTTCTGCTCACATTTTCCTCTTGAGTCTGAAGACAAAGCTAAGTTTTCAGTCAGTGGCTTATATGCCTGTGCATTTCTAAATGAATGCATTTATGTTGAGGAAGCATTCTAATCCTCAAACACTGTATAAATCATACCAAGTGGGAATAATAATTTATATTAATAAATTTATACAGCCTACACAAATAATTTATACAGCCTATCATTAAATAATGAAATATAATTTCACTTATATTTTCTGAGCCCTGTTATTTCAGATACAGTACAGTTTACAACAACATACAACACATGAAACCCGCACAAACTTTTTGTAAAATAGAATAACACAAAAGCTGCATTACCTTGTTAAAGAGCTGGCATCATAATTACAGTGCATCACCGCATTTAACCAAAATAATTTTTGTTGAAATTAGATTGGGTGTTCTGTTAAAATGTGGTGTAAGGGCAATAATTCAGTAAGATCGGTAAACTGACTTAAGTTACATTATTTTGATTAACCACAGCTATTTCTTGTTCTGAGGGTAGTGTAAGCAGTGTGCCTTACTTCCTGTTACAGGTTGTACCGGGACATCTGACTGTTCTTTATACCGACCTAAATACGAGAAAACCTTTAAAAGGTTTTAAGTACTAAGTGTTGAGCAGCTTTCAGGCCACAAGAGTGCAGGCCATGCTAACATGATGTTCTGGTATTGAGTGGAAATGAATTGTTATGCATTATTACCCTCCCCAAATTTTAAGCTGTCATACGTAAATCTGTTAACGTTTGAAATCAATACAGTAAAGCTATTTAAACCTCCTGTTAGCAGCTTATATTATCATCTGAATTTGGTGCTTTTCTTAATGTTTACAATCTGTGTGTGTGTGTGTGTGTGTGTGTGTGTGTGTGTGTATGTTTATGTGTGTGTGGACAAATTTGAATTAGAATATGTCACTTTTGTCCTCTAGGAAATTGTAAGGAGACTTTTTCCTTTTCTGGCACGAAGGAATTGTCCAAAAATACAATTGTCACATTAACACCAAAAGTATCTTAGTTGCAGACCTAGTTCAGACAAGACTCTTAAAAAAAGTGCTTATGTGTCTGATGCCCATAACTCTAATTACAATTCTGATTCTAAAATTACTAACAAATGTCATTGTTCATATAGCCACCACTTAGATGGTTAGATCTCTCTCAGTTGCGACCCCCCCCCATCTAATACACATAGACAAACACACTCACAAGCATTTCTGAAGCGGAGTGCTGCTAAGTAAGAAATCAAATGTCTTTGTCAGCGCCAAGTCGATTTCAATCTCTATTTTCAGCCTTTTTTAAAATCTATAAATGGAGCTCTTAACACAGGACTGAGAGCTGGGTGAGCAGAGGGTTAAAGGGGGTCTGTGGCTCTGTCAGGCTTGGGTTAACTGCAGTGTCAAAGTGGCTTTTGTCCCCTGAACAGCAGTGTGATTACGAGGGTTGGGGGTGACCTGGGGGGGGGGGGGGGGGGGGGGTAATTGCACAGTTAAGGTTGCTGGTTTGAATCTACACAGAAAATGGGATACGTTTTGTAGCTCTTGAGCCTCGGAAATAGCCAGAGGCTGTTTTTTTATTTTTGTCAACCATTTTTGAGAAGCAAAATTATCTTTCATTGGTTTAAATGAAGCAGAGGGATGCTTTAAAGGCCTTGTCACTCTGGTTGTACATGTTGCTGTTATAGGATCAAAATGCATTCTGCCTTTATACCTGGAAATAACCATAACAGAAATGTCTCTCCAGCCATGTATCATAGCTGTCTCACAACAAGCCTCGCCTCAAAATAATTTCTTAATCCATTAATTGGCGTGGAGCAGCACCAGGGCAGGGCTTTTTGTTCAGTATGTTTTTCAGAGATGCATACTAATCATATAAAGTGATCCTTTGTACTCAGGTTGACAGCAACAACGAGGGCTTTTAGATGCACACGCACGGCGAGGCATGTGTCTGGGAGCGCCGACGGCAGAACGAGTGTATTATTTTCCCTGAAGAGTGTTATTTTCCTGTCAAGGCTTGATGGCAACGTGCCAACAGATGTGACAGGGAGCGATCATCCTCCTTCATACAGTACAGAGAGAGGTAGAGAGAAAAAGAGGGGATGCTGGGGAAGATGGATGAGGATGGGAAGAGGAAGACAGTCACACTAGCTGGGTTTCCATCCAGGCATTTTTATGCAAATATGAAAAGCAGCATGGAAATGTCTAATTCTAATTGAATTTTCTTGCGAAAAGTTTTTTTTTTTCCCTCAAGGCTGCAAGTTTGGTGTCAGAAACTGTAAATGAAATAAACTTATCAAAAACATTCTGAAAATGTCTGTCCAACATTGTCTCACAACAATAACGGGCTACTGTTATGCCCAGGTGAACTTCTGCTGTAGTTTGATGCTGACAAAGTGTCGCTTGGCAAACCAACACCAGCAACCAAACATACATAAGTAAGTAATTATACTGTACATTATCAACCTAATGTTTTGCTCAGCTTTATAAGCTCTCTGCAAGATATTTACTGTACAAATGATCAAATAATGATGTTAATGCAGATGATCATGAATAATCAAACAATAACAAAATATCTTGTAAATATTTGATAAAATATCTCACTCAAACTGTAGTTAATCATTGAGAAAGTAAATGCATTACCTTACTAATTACACAGCTAATTACACAACATTACTTGTTATACTTTTGTTACTCAGCTGGCAACACTGTCACAGGTGCCCTCAGCAATTCCAAATCCTCCACACCCACCTGACTGTCCAGCAGCACTAGTACTCCAAAGAAGTCCAAATCTCATAGGTTTAGCTATGTGTCCGACAACTCTTAAAGAGGGGTGACACCTGAATGTATGAGTACATGTGGCTAACACTTTCCAAATAAGCCAAGAACACACAATTCTGGCCCATTCCTAGTTTGTTTTTGTTGTGTCTAATGCCTACCTGGCATCTGAATCTTAGTAATGTCCAGGGTCACTGGACAGAGAGACCAAACTGATATCAACCCTGCCACCAAACTGGCAAGCAAGACCCCAAACAAGCTGATCTGAAAATGTCAAAGGAAAAGAGCATTTCTGGGATTAGTAACTGTAATGAAATCAAATGACTACATTTTATAGGCAATACCTTCATATTTCATAAAGGTAACTGCAGTATTGTGATTATAACATATTACTAAGGGTTTTGTTAGTGCTCTTAACACAGAACTGTAGTCAAGGAAATTGTACTTTGAGCTCTATAGACCAAAAAATTGAGAATAATGAGATAGGGGAACTATTAAAGCTCTGCAAAAACAAATTTGCAAGAGAATTTGGGTTTAGCCTACGTACACATGTCTTTAAGTGTTTTAAGAGGACTATAATCAGTTACTATCAATATGCTGGAATTTTTCCTTCAGTCATTGTTACTGGTTACTACTGCACACGTAATTTGGATTTCCACTCCAGATCCTGCTTCAGTAATCTGATCTCCTGAGCCAGCTCATCCTGAGAGGCAAAAAGTGCTTTGCCCACAAGCACTGCTATCCAGAGCTACCTGATAAATAACAGCCCCTGCATATCAGATTATAGAGTGCATGTGTGTTAATGGTACTGTTCTCTTTTGTCATCTGGGAAAGTCTGTAAGTAAACTGATTCTGTTATCTCACCCTTTCTGTTTCTCAGTATCTCTCTCTTCTCTGTGCTCCTTTACCCTCTTCATTTACTTCTTCTCTGACTAAAAAACAAAAGAAAAGGCAAAACAAAGCGAAAGGAAACAAAAGCAAAGAACATGTCATTACTGGTTTTGTTTCTACAGCAGCACAATACCCTGACCACTCTCATCAAATGATAGAGATTATGTGTATACAGGCGAATGTGAGAGAGGGAGAGCTAGAGAGAACCTCTGTGTGACGAAAAGGCAGTTTAATTTAGATAATTATCTCACAAATTAACCACAAACTCCTTCCCTGTTAATTACCTGTCTTAGGGAGCAGTGCAGGAAAACAAAAAGCAGAGCCAGGGAGGCCTTTGTTCAGATCTACTTGGGTGGGCCATAAATTGGTTATGCCCCTGCTGAAAGGCCTGATAACCCTTTGAGGGAACAACCACTAAAACATTTGATAGGCTAATGGGGAATACTGTTAGCATTCACATTTGTAATTGGACGCCGTAAATCTGGAACAGGTGATGGGGAAACAAAAGATGGGTTTTGTTTGGGTGTCAAGGCCACAGCGAGACTTGTAAATCCTGCCCCCTGCTGAATGGCGCTATCTGACAGCCCCTATATGGCTACACCACAGCATGCACAAGACTGCATCTCTCACATCGATCCTCTGAGTGTGTAGACCATGTATGTGTGCTCAGATGCACAATTTTATGTATGTATATACATGTGTGTATCTGTCCCAGCAGTGCTAATAAAGACCTTTTCTTATCTTGGTGTCTGCTGAAGGTGATTCTGTCAGCAGCTATTAACCTTGCCTTCGTAGTGACAGCTCGCCTGATTAGTTTCAACACTTAAAGCCTTGACATTTTCAATTTTACTGTATTTTTCTTCTTTTGGTCTTTGTCACAGTGGGGAAATACATTCTGTACACCTTTTGTCTTCTCTAATAATGAGCTATTTGTGTTATAAGCCTTCCTCATGGAAGAACTTTAAAGCTTTGCTGCTGTCCATGACCAAATATAAAAACGGTAAAAACAAAGTTCATTTGCCAACATAAACTTTAATTAGTAATACTTATTTTCAGCATGGCTAGAGGAAAATCAAAAGGTAAAATAAATGTTTTATTGAATTTGAAAGAGGAAGCCCCAAATAAAAGCACAGTAGGTGGCCAAAGCACTTAACAAATCTGTGGAACAGATTACATTTAACTTGTGTGAAGAATTTGACACGGTTAGTAGTTTGACAAAAACTTATCAGCTTAATTTCCCTTTATGTCTTCTCTTAAGTGCCTATTAAAATAACTGACTTTATCTTTGGCCAGTGTCAAGGATGTATTTTGTTGTCTCCTGATTCTGACTGGAAGGTTTGGACTTTGAAAGGCATTCTAACCAACAGAAAAACATGCACTGGTCAAGTTATTTTATTTTTTTCTTCTTCTTTTCTTTTAGACAAGCAGCCTTATCAGACAGACAAGTTGTCTGTACCTTGAAGAGAGCTTCGCCATTTTGACCATTAACTCATCAACTATGAACTGTGGCAGCAAAAGAGTACTTTAACCACTGTGGACAGCACACAGTGTGCTATTAATGACATAAACTCATGTATTAAACACCATAAAATATCTGCTCAGATTAGCCTTTGGCCATGAAATCAACGATGATAGCTGGAATTCAAATAGCTATATTCCATTATAGCTGATCTTTTAGGAGGAAATGCTGTGTTCCTTTTCGCACTTCCAATGGCCATTCTGTAGTTCCCACAACTATTAGAGGTATTTGTAAGTTAAAGAACAGATGATTAAATATGTTCTATTTTTAGAGTTACTGGAAACACCTGAAGTTGTCAGTTTTCTTTTTTAGCCATGGTTCTGATCAGTCATCGGTCCAACAACCTCCTTTTCTTCTTTAGTTCCTGACTTTCTGTGGAGGATTTTAATTTCTCAGGAAAGAAGAACCAAAGCTTTATTCATGTGCATGTGATGTAAGTATAGATGTATGTCAGAATAGGAGACCCAGACTTCAGATTATTGTCCTAAAGCTTAATTTATACTTGTGCATCAAGTCTAACTGCCATAGGTCTCGTGTTGGTACTGGGGATCCCTACACCATAGACTTGTGCACGTTTGCAGAAAGAACACATCAGACTGTAACTGTGACCCACTCAGTCCTTCTGCCCCAGTCCTTTCAGTTTTCCTTTAGACAATGTCCTCCGACATCTGCAGACTTTTCTGTTTTGCAGTAATTCTTGCAGTAATTTTTGTAAAAGTTACTGCTGTTCGAAACCTGTAAACTCCAATTTAGGATCTGCTTGGTTTTAGTTACTGTTTGTTAAACAATAATAATAATAAAAAAAAAACTCATCACAGTGGCAAAGAAACTAAACATAGTAGCACAGAAACTCACATCCGCTACTTATTGCCAACTACCTGTTTGGCTGATTAACCAATATTGCCATGTGGTGATTTTAATATAAACGAAATTTTGTTTTTTACAAAATTAGAATCTAATAAATGCTAAATATTATTAGTTTATGACATTATATTCTGATAGGTGGTCAATCTTTGACTAAATTGTACTTGTTTTGCCACAATTACTATACCCAGCATTTTTAAAACTACATTTTATTTCTTAGTAAAGTGCTTTTACTTTTATACTTACTAAATAAAACGTGGATAATCTGTTTAGTACTTCTACCAGAGTAAAAGATTTGTGAGTGTGTGTGTGTGATTGTGAGTGTAAACGGGTGAACGAGAAGCAGTGTAAAGTGCTTTGGGTGCCAATGAGCTAGAAAAGCATTATACAATTTGCCAAGTATTTTATTTTACTTGTAGAGGGGGATTTTTTTTTAGCCCAGTACCTGAACCTTTATTTTATTTTCTGAGTTTGTATACTTCCACACCTCTGCATACAGTGTATCACATTTTGTTGTGCATGTGGCTGTGTAGCTGCAGAATTCACAGAGTGGCCATGGTGACCCTTGTCCTCCATGTCATTGAGACCACCAGTGTTACTGGCTTATCGGTGTAAATGCTTACAACGGCTTAGGCAGTTTGAGTGTAGAATTAATGCAGGTCCATAAATCAAGCTCAAGATTCACTCTGCATTTTGTACCAATGATTCAGGCTTTATCTGTGTTTCACGATGCACCTTGTTGCTATTTGTATGTAGAAACTGCAATAAAACTGCCACCTTACATGCATTTGTATGGATCTTTCAACCATCTTTTATGGTCCTCATCAGGAACTGAATTCTACACATCAAGTTAAAACGTCAAGCTTGGCTTACAGACCAATGCGGGGTGAGTAGGATCATGTGGGCCAAGTGAGTTTGATTTCAACTGACCCAAACAGGAAAATCCATCTGTTAATGATGGTGTTATATGGTTGAAAGCTAGTAAGTGGACCTTGAGCTGTGATCTTGTTCCTAGACAACCAAACTGTATTTTTGTGGCTTACATCATCATAAACAATATTAAAAATGAAAGTACCCCACATACTGGAATGTAAGAACACAATCCAAATTTAGGAACACACACATTCTCAAACACCTAACACTGTATGTGACAACACTGTAACTAGCCACTTTCTCCAAACCAGGTGTGAGAGATGTGAGTGTGTGCGTACACACACTCACTCACTCACACTCTCTCTCTCCCTCCCCTCATACTTAACACACACCATAAGGGGAACACTGAAGCTGCACCAATATTTGTGTTTTGTGGCTGTCACGTATTTGTCTAAGTCCTTGTCTGTGCTCTCCACGTCTACTGGCAGCAGGTGTGAACAACTCTTGTGCTGAGAGGGACACACTCTACTGTCACCCTGTCAGAGAGAGACAGAGCGAGAGAGCTGTAAACACACACACATGCAGACACACACTCAAGCTGGGGGAGAAGGTAGGAGGGAGCGGGTGAGGGGAAAGAGAGAGAGATCAATAGTAGTGAGTGTGGAGTTTGGATAATTACAGTTGTTAGCAGGGAGAGGAGAGCAGCTATAGTGGCCTCTCCACTCAGAGTCTCTTATCACTCTCTGGCCTGTCATTACAGCTTTAAATGCTGCTATGGCAAAGTGGCAACTGTGTGTGTGTGTGTGTGTGTGTGTCTTTTTTTTCTACCTCTGTATCTCCTCTTCTGGTTTCCTTTCCTCTCCTCTTTGTATCTCTGTTTATTTATCCTCTCCCTGTTTTTAGCCTCCTGTTTATTTTTTCATCTCTTCTGTTTCGACCATTCTCTCCGGTATATCGCTTGTTTCATTCCTCTGTTCCTTTCTCCTCCGATCCTTATTTGTCATTTTTGTTTCACCTGTCCTTTAATCTTTAATCTCCAGTTTCCTTCTCTTTTCCTTTGTTTCTCCTCGTTTCCTACCTTCCTATCTTTTCCTTACTATACCCTGTCTTCTGATGTTCTACACTTTTCCTTTTTTTAATTTTTCTTCCATTTTTCATTGTTTTCCTCATATTCCCATAATCCTATTTCTTATGTCTTAGTTTGTCGGTTCTGATTCCTGACATTCTCGTCTCCCTTGTTTCCCTTTTCTAACCTGTTCTATCTTCAATCTCCATTTGCACTATTTGTATGGTTCTACTTTTTGTATAGCAGTTTCTGAACTATCAAAGAAAGGTCCCTCATCTCCCATAAGGCAGCTAGAAATACAGCCTCCCATGCAGAGACAATGAGGCTGTGGTTAGAAACAGGTTATAGAACATACAGTCGCTGTTGTTTCTGTCAGGTGGAGACAGTGTAGTTGTGTGGATGACGAGGATTTTAAGTTTAGGTCAAAATATGGTTTTCATACTGTACCTGGGAAATTTTATACTTAGGTGTCAACCTGTGTAGATTTATTTACTTTTCAGTTTGCAAAGGTCTGTGTTTTTATGAAAGAAAATTCAGATTTATCATGTAAATGTACATCATGAAGGCATGAGTTAAAGGTGAAACTGTAGTCAGACTGTGACAGCATTTAGTCATGTATTTTTAACTGAAATGTGTTGACATTAAAAGAAACTTTGCTTTCTATTTCTTATTATCGGACCACCTTATTTCTTAACTTCTGTCTCATCTGTTATTTCCATCACCTCTTCTCCTACAATTTATTGCTTAATTTAGTAAACTGTCTGCATTGCTCTCTCTTTCTCATAAGTTACGTCTCCGCTCATAGGTTTTCTTTGTCTCCCCTCTCCCACCCAAAAATCTTTACATCTGCAATCTTCTCCCCCCACCCTTCTAAATTCTTTGTTATCTCACTTCTATCCCCTTCTCCTTTTCTCACAACATTAGCTGAAAGCCAGAAAGAGGAATTTATTCTGGAGATCTGTGTTCTAATTTCTCAGAATAAGACATGAGAGACGTTTTGACTGTCCAGCCAGACGGTATTTTCTTAGTTGTTGAGTCTTGACACGCGACACTAAAATAGGCCTAGAGGAAGTGGAGTTAAATCCCCTTTGAATTGCTGTGGATGATATACCATTCTCTGTCCACACACCATACACACACACACACAAACGCAAAACACACTTGTGGTTTAGGGTTTTTCTGATATTGAGGAGCATTGTCAGACATAATAAGGAGATGAGAATGATGGCGAAAAGGATTAGATGGGTGCAAAACAATGGCGGTTTGTCCCCTGTGGGCTGTTAGCTCTGATTTAGATGGAGCAGGATTAGCTGAAGATGCGGAGATCAGAGGTGTGTGTGTGTGTGTTTGTGTGTGTGTGTGTGAGAGAGAGAGAGAGAGAGAGAGAGAGAGAGAGAGGGACTAAGAGAGAGTGAGAAAAAGAAAGAAGTGGGCTAGTAATATGTAGATGCTTGAGGCAAAGCTGTCAGATATATTTGACCAATTTTTCTTGGGTTCTGTAGGTGTTGCATACTGCATAACGTACTATAAATATTTTCTCAAAAGTAATTTTTTTTCTAACAATGATTGATTAAAATGTTCAGAAACTCAGGCCATAATGTTCTTGTATTATAAAATTGCACTTGCCTATAGTTTGTTGGATTTGGTGTGTGTGTGTGTGTGTGTGTGTCTTTTTTTTCTAACTCTGTATCTCCTCTTCTGGTTTCCTTCCCTCTCCTCTTTGTATCTCTGTTTATTTAACCTCTCTCTGTTTTTATCCTCCTGTTTATTTTGTGTGTATGTATGTGTGTGTGTGTGTGTGTGTATGTGTGTGTGTGTGTGTGTGGGTGTGTGCGTGGGTGTGTGTGTGGGTGTGGGTGTCTGTGTGTGTATTATTGAAACCAGTGGGGAAACGGAACTCTGTGAATGTGTTTTTGATTGTAAGGAAGTGCTAACATGGTGTCTTATGAATCCAGACTGTCAGCTGTCTTTCAAATCTTCTGGGTGTGGGTGTTATGAGCATTGAGCATTACAATGAGACAGGAAATCACTGCAAAGATGAAAATTCTCCTTCCCTCTCTCTCTTTCCCTCCTCATACATTACACTAACAAATAACCCGTTAATCTCTGTCTCTGCCTTGCATGCCATTCAAGGCTTCTTCCAATTAAAAAGCATCAGGGAGTCGAACCCACTGTGTTATTTATCATATTAATTAGAAAGTCCCCTGACAACAAAGAGAGGCCTACAGCTGTGAAGCAGGGGAGAGGCCTGGGAAATGAAGGACAGTTTGATTTGTTGTCTTGCTAATGTGACACCTATTATACAGGTTAGGCTGCAGCATATGGTAATTGTGAGTCTGCACACGGAAGTGTGTGTGGCAAATATGTTGGTATCAAAGGATCTGCTTTGACTAAATACTTTTGTATTTAGTTAACCACAGCTTTCTGTTTTTCATATGGGTCACTCCTCACTCATTAACCCAGCAATAATTAGGCAGTAGCTAAATGGCTGTTATGGAGATTTAAATGTATAAGAACTTGTTAGCTTTGTGTCATAGCTTCTTTTCAGATGTGTACTGTAAATGTGGCTTACTGTTTGTAAATCATACAACAAGCCCGTTTTGTTGCTAGCCCAATTTTGGTAAAAGTTGAGACTATCTTTATTCTGCAGTTGTAATATGTTTATTAGATAATTAATTGGGTTTTGAATTTGCCACGTCTCTTCTACAAAAGGTGTCTGATCGACTTGTCCATGGCCTTGGTCTTTTTAAAGAATTGAGAAGCTAGATAAAACGGTATGAAGGGTCTAGCCAAAGGGTTCTTGGCAAACTAGAAGACATCCTGACCACTTAAATGGATTATCACTCATCTGTAAAGCTTTATTAGATTATTCAACCATGAATAAAGCATTAATATTGAGAAAAAGAGCAGTACTAAAACGACTGTGTCTGACGTCATTTCATTCCGCCTGTAACTTTTTTATTTTATGTTTATTTATGTTATTATATTATACTATATACTTGTTTATGTACATGTATGGATTTGTCTTTGTGTCTGTGGCATGGTATTTTTTTTTCTGAGTAGGTGTGCATGTTCTTTAAAGTTATATAAATAAAACCTGCTATAGCTCTTTGTGAATCAGTATTACGTTAATTAAGTTCTGCCTTACCAGCTGATGGACATTGTCCTATAAATAGAAGTCAGATTGTGTCCATTATATATATTTCATCTCTGGATATGAAATTCTGACTTGATCTGACTTGTTGCAGATACCTATAGGACTAGTGCCCAGTTTTACCAGCCAGAGTGAGTCTGCCCTGTCAGTGTGTTAAAAATTATCTCTTTAAAATATTTGGTTTGAGTCAAACCTACATTAGAGTGAGGGTATGCCTTTGGGGAATGCTTATTACAAAATTAAAGTTAAAATATTAAGAGAGTAAATAGGGTGCATGAAGTAGACGAGAGAAGACAGGCTTTCAAGGAGCTGGCCAAGGTGCTGAAGCTCAGACTGTAGGAGCTGTCCAGTTCTGAACCGGTGTCTCTGATAGCTTACTGTGTGGACCACGTCACCAGCACAGGGTTTACACTGCCTCTTGCTCATTTTGCACTGTAGTAGGCTTCAGCCACCATTACCCGGCATACAGTATGTGAGTAAAGATATCAAATAATTTATTTATGGATTAGTTAATAGACCTTCTGTAGTTTATTTAGCTCTTAGGAAAGAGCAGGAGGCAGGAAAGATGAGAGAAACAGAAGATAGAAGACAGTGGTGAAGGCCGAGGAAAGTGTTGGATGGAGGTAGAAATGAGTGTTTAGCTTGATTGTAGGATGAGATGATGATAAATGGGGTGACAAGCCGCTTATTTTATCTTTCCTTACAATATTTTTTTTTGATAGACATAGTCAAGTCTATTTGTGTGTGAGTGTGTTTCAGTCCAGCCATCTGGTTACCAGGGAATTGTTTACTCGGTCACAGTCCTATATTTGCCCATTCATTTCTCATCCCACTGCAAGCCACATGTGTGTGTTTGTGTGTGTGTGTGTGTGTTTTAAATAGTAATTCACATTGTTTGGCTTTTTTAAAAATAAGTAAAATAAGGGTCTAATTTTTAATTTAATGTTGCTTTTCTGCAAAGTGTTTATTGTTAATTTGTATAAGTAAACATCAATTTTATATTAAGTTTAAAAAGGCTGTTAATACAGAGACTGAGATGGCCTTTTCCTCTGCGAGTCACATTTATTCGACCTTTATTTGCTAGATGTTGTTAGTATTTTGTCATTTGTCTTTCTTTTGGGGATCAGATGGTTAGCTGACTCAATCTTCCATCTTTTTTGAGGAAAACCAAGGCTCAGTGAAAATGAGGCACAAACTAAATGGTTTTATCATTTGGATTGAAGCAATATTATTAAGTACAGTTGCGTGGTGTGCGTTTCCAAACAGCACTACCACTAAGGCTTACATTCATTTGAGTGTAAGTTTACTTCCACTATTTTGAAATATCAAAAGGAGTGAAATTTTTTTTTTCATCAACATAATATTTAATGCACATTCATCTAGTAAAATTGTTATGTCAGTTTGCATCCCCCTCAATGCCATTTAAATGTAAGCGGATACAAATGTAATTCTAAACCTAACTTAATAATAATTTTCTAAGCTAGTAAGAAATGTTCTTTCATCACCAGAACAAAAATGGTCAAGAATGTATTAAAAGTTATAGTACAAAAGTTTGCCTTTCCCTTCATATATGAATTAAAATATAACTTAAATTTGTGATTAAGAAACATTTGTACTAGTCTTTTGACATTATAACTATATGTAGTTATAGCCTCTATGATAGTGTTGTACCAGACTGTGTTATACAGTAAGTGTTTACAGTAAGTTGTACTAAAAATGATTTGGTGTCGTGGTTTGCTAAAAACTGAGTTTATCTGAGTTTTCAGCTACTCTTACTAGTAGCAGAACAGTTTAGTACTCATGTCGGTACTCTTTATCAACAAGTGCTCAAATGTAATTAATGGTACTTGTACACATTATGGAGGAAAATGTGGTACCAGGGCATCCCTCCTCTTCAGCTTTGTGGTATTCTTACCAGCAACTTTCTGTTTTAGTGGGTCCAAATCTCAAGCTGTTTTAAAAGTTTAAAATGAAATGATACATGGAACACATTTTTGAACTTAATGGGAAGTGAAATAAAAAAAGTGCCCTTGCTCTGGCTCAACTTTGGCCAGATTACAATGTGTCACAATCCATACATGTACAATGTGTCAGGGGTGTTGTGGAGATTAGTGGTGGAATTTAGTGAGGACCTAGTGTAACCATTTTTAAGTTTAGAAGCATTTTTTTTTTTTTTTGATGCAATGTAGCTAGACAACCTTTTTATCCGGGTTCTCTCTCTCTCTCTCTCTCTCTCTCTCTCTCTCTCTCTCTCTCTCTCTTCACTCTTACAAGCATGCATGTGCGTGCATACACACACACACACACACACACACACACACACACACACACACACACACACACACACACACACACACACACAAAAACACACAGAGTTCCTTAGCTATTATTTAGTTTCATTTGTTTGTGTAAGCATATAACACACACCAGGCTAAATGCACTGCTTTGACATATCTCAGTGGCAGTGCACTTAGCACAAGAAGGGATATCTCTGACATAGATGTTATTTTTCCCATGGATCTCCATCTGTCTTTCTACTGTTGGAACACTTACTCTTCTCCTTCCTTTCTCTCCTCGCTCTTTGCAATATGCTGCTCTTACCCCCTCTTCTGTCCGTTCCAATTCTCCATTTGCCCGTCTCTGATCTCTTGCTGCCGCTTCAGCATCAAAGGTGTTCGAGAGGTTTGCCCATCTCACCTTCTTTCCCATGAATCCCTTCATCTTTTTCAAACAGAGTAAAGTGCAAAGGCTAACTGTGGGTTTCAAAAATCCTATGTTCCATCACTCTTTCTTCCTCTATGTCTCACTCCACTTTTGTGGCCTTCTGTTGTGGCGACTGTGGTGCAGGAGGTAGAGCAACCGTCCATCAATCCCACAGTTTTTGGTTCGATCCCCGGCTCCTCTGTTCACATGTCAAAGTGTCCTTGAGCAAGACACTGAACCCCAACTTAGTTGCTCCTGGTGAGAGTTGGCCAGCTGCATAGCAGCTCCCCCATTGGTGTAAGTGTGTGTGCGAATGGGTGAATGAGAAGCAGTGTAAAACACTTTGAGTACCAATAGGTAGAAAAGCGCTATATAAGTGCAGACCAATTCCCATTTATTAGCAAAGAATTTAGAACTGCTCCCTGGGCATACATGCAGATCTTCAGATTTAGACTTTCATGACCCTCGCCTTTAGATCTACATGGAGTTGATTTGTGTTTGAGTGTTATGTGGTTGGTAAGATAATTAGCTTTGATAACATTTTACTATAATAAAGATGAATGTTACTGTGCTAATGTAAGCAGGATGTAAATATATTTAAATGGTAACTGATTTACCAAACTTGAGTGACAACAATTATGCCTATGATTATTTTATATAAATATATAGTAGCTCACACAATAACAGAATAGACACTAAACACACAGTAGATCCAAAGATTTTACCAGTTTTGTATAAAGATGGCACTGACATCAAATGGCCATTCTTAGCCCGTAATTAAAAGAGGTAAGAGCCAGAGCTCTTATTTTCAAGTCGTCAAAAAGTGCTGCTTTTTGCAGTCCTTTTCCTTTACATATCGACAATGAAGGTAGTAACCTTTTGCGTTGGTAAGATGCATTGGATGACACATTTTTCTGCAGTTTATGTGTGTAAAAATATTTTTTTCTCTATTGCCAGGATCTCTGAGGTGGATTCCTGAGACATTGTGGTTTTAGTATTGATCAATGCACAACGTTAGACAGGAAGAAAATATGTGCGCAAAGCTTTCACTCTATTTCATATGTAATATCTCTTAGTTTACCCTGAAGTTTTTTTGCCTAACTATAATGAAGTTGTGTCTGTCAAAAAGTCAACAGGAGGTCCGATCATTCTCATGGCATAAAATTAAATAGGGGTGCTCCTGGGGCATCCAATAGTGATCCCAAAGGGTACTTGTGGTGTCAATATGAGACGCTAAAGGACATGACAATAGTAGACCTGAATTTAAACCAAAGAGATTAAAAGGCATAATAACTTGATATTCTTACATTTCTGAAATTTCACTGGATCTTCTTTTTAGATATACAGTACTGAATTATTTTCTTTTCACTCTGTGTGGCTATATTATGGACAGAGCAGCCATGTGTTTGCTGCTTGTACTGTATGTGCACCTGTTTGCACAGTAATGTTCAAACACTTTTATTATTGAGCTGAAAGTTTAAGTGGAAATCCTTTAGTACCTCTGTTTTTTTTTCTTCTATTTGATCTCTATACTTGGTGCTAATTGCTCATTACTGTGATGATTCTGAACTGCTCCTTCAAGAGATGGGCTGTCAGTCAAGCAGTATGGGTTGTAAAGTGACCATAGTTTGCCAGAGATCAATAAGACGAGTAAAAAGGGGAATAAAATAGAGCTGGTTGTGTAGTTTAAACCAGAGTATCGGATTGTAGGACATTTAGCCAATCTAAACCCCTACAGTGTGATGTTCCACAAGACCCAAAGACCAAACACACACTCACACTCACACACTCACACCGAACTTTGATCCTAAACCCATTCTTCATCTCTGTAAAAGCGGACTCTGAGTGAATGACCTTGTTAAAGCCTTTTTAATGTACTCATTGTGTGTGGGACAACTCTTGGTGATGGGATGGGGTGGGGGTGAATTCCCAGTGGAGACATGAGGGAGAGGGACGTAACAGAAGTAAGCTGGGATAGTGGCTCATTGAAAACTAACTGAGCAGAGAATCAGTGATTACTCATCCCAGAAGACATTTAAACACCTTCTTTGAATCCAATAAATTATGAGTGACATTTCATTAACATAAATACCTCAGCTCACCTGTTGTGATATTTTCATAGCACAAACATTTAGTGTGCAATAGCATATGGATAAAAACTAAATAACTAGTTTCATTTTTGAGACTGTCTGAATATTTAAGGAGTTTCTGGGGTCCTAAGTGTCAACTAAATAAATGAAAAGCCTTCATTTTGCACACAGCTTATAATTATGATTGCCATGAAAGCTTTGCCATTTGCTGCTTACCTGGTTTCTGGCAGGTTTGTGACTATCAGAGGAATGCTCTTCACATCAAAACCTCATTTTGTTTCATTTCTGTTTTCCCTCTCTGAGATTATCCAACATTCAGTGGTTCCAAGAGCTTGAAATAGCTCCTGCACACATGCATGCACGTACAGCCTTTTGGAGAAATACATTGAATTATGTTACATAAAAAAAGTTAGAAACAAGACTTGCAGGGTTTTTCACACCATATAAAGACTTATGCGCAGTGTGTAACTGTTTTTGGTGAGCAGCTGTAGCAAAATGAACATTGAAGTGGCTAACTTATTAGAATTAATGTAAAAACATCACTAAAATGTTTCTGTGCTACCCCCCCCAAAATTGGAAGAGATTACTTATTTTCAAACAGAAGGTAAGAAGGCAAAATGAATGACCTGTCAACCAAGAGTGTTTTGAAAGAACATTTGCGTGCTTGGTGTTGGACTTGTTATTTGACAAGATAACCGGTAAAGGCAGTCGTCCACGAACCACAGGGTTAGTGGTTGGATCCCCGGTCCCGGCTATATGTCGAAGTGTCTCTGGGCAAGACACTGAACCCTTAACAGCCCAGTCCCCTCCCCAGCTGTGCAGTGCCGGTCCAAACCTGGTAGAAATTGGTTGCGTCAGGAAGGGCATCTCACGGGATAAGCCAAAAGGACAAAAAAACAAACAAAAAACAAGCAGCTGGTTGGATATTTTTTTGTCTGTATGGTCAATTCAGGATGTAATTATGATCGAGATATCTTGTCATCTTGTTGTAAGTGGACCTATTATTTGTTCCTTTGTTGCAGGATTTACCTGTACACTATGTCTGCACAACATGGCTCCCTTGCATAGCCTGCCTTGATTTGGAGTGTCACTTTTGCATGTCATCGGAAATTAAAGCTACACTTACGTGAGAGGCAATCCTGTGTATTGCTGCTTGGCTGGTGTCAGACGATCTCAGCAACAACTTTAAAGCACAACAGTGGAAAATTTGGAGGAAAATTTTATCGAGCTTGTTCACAGCTAGCACCATCTACATATGCTGATGCAGTTTTCTCCTTTGTAAACTCAACATTAACCTTTTTAAGTGTTGCCATGGTTTCTGTTTATGTTGTGGAAAAGTAGAAGTTCAGGAAGAATAAAAGCCTTTCATTGGTCAGGATTTAATAAGCCTGAGTACTGTTCTAACCCAAATGATGCCATCTCAAGTTTCCAATAAATCCAATAAAAGCTGATCTAATATTTCATTTAAAAAATTCAAACCACATGTACTAACACATCTTGGACTATGAACACAACAACTGTAAACTGTTATGTAAATCTTAGTGAAAATCTTTATTTTTAATGACAAATTCTAAACTTGTTGTACAGTACACATATATACGATTTTCGTATGGAAGGTGTTGGTTTGTCCAAGATGAATGCTACAATTACAGGTCAAAATAGGGTGACTTGTTTGACTGCATCGTTCTTGGGAAGCTGATATTTGCCATTGCTGTGTATTCCTCTCCTGTCTCCTCTGCAGAGTGTGTGAATGAAGACATTTATTACAACAGAGACACAGAGGATTAGCAGAGGGCTTAAACCATTCTCATGGTAATGCATTGAGCTGGGAACGCGCAGATAAACGCAAACACTCACCTTATCAAAAAACCCAGACCTTAAAGACTACCCCTTAACAGCATCGACAGACTGGCTAAGTGACACTGACAGAAACCAGGAAGCAGATTGAGGGAGAGAGAGAACGATGTCAGTTAGCTGCCGCACATTATAGCCTCATTCAGAAATATTGTTTGGACAATAAAATCATTCAAGGGTGGACTGATCACTTCTTATCACACTTAAATGCAAAAGGTATAACTCCATTGTCCACGTTAATGCCAAAAAAAATGCCAATGGGCATCAGTTGGCTGCAGCAAAACTGGACACTTAAATTTAAAATATGTGGTAGTTTTTGTCATTTAAATGGAGCATGAACACCAAATGTGCTTCTGCTTAACAACTCAATGCACAAGGAAACTGGGAAGATTAACAAAAAAAAATTCCACACTAGTTGACACATTGCTTTATGCTAAAAAGCTTGTTTGAGAAGTTTTTTTTTTCTATTTTGAGGAGATGTTGAACATGTTGTGTCATGTAGTGGATGCTGTCCTCTTTTAGGTGCTCCACTACATTTTACTTACTTACCTTGACTTTACTTGCCTTGTTTGGTTTTCCATAGGGCATATTACCTGATACTTTTTTGGTATCACCCAATGTTAAAACACTGCAAACTACAGGTTGGTCAGAGAAAATCCTCACTACAACTACCACTATATTAGTAATGGAAAACAAAGCATCTGCTATCAGAAACCTTTAATTGCCTTTTATTCGTTTTTTTAAAGGAACTATCTAACCAAAGCTGTTTTGATGAACTGATATCTCAAGTGATCATACTATGTGCACACATGTGAAACATTAACGGCATTAAGCTTTCTGCTACTGTAATCCACAGTATCCTCTCAGCTCCAGGCAATTCACAGTGTTCCCTTGTACCTTCTCAACACTGTAGTCTGACAACAATCTCAGCCACCAAATCCATGTCTCTCGAAATCTTCTGTCTTGGCGTCAGGATTTGTTTTTTTGGCTCCCTTAAAAGCAGGCAGTCAAGCAGCTAAGCTCTAAGGATTTTTATATCCCCCTTTTCAGGAGACTCTTTGAACATTGCAGTGTAACAGAATATCAGACTACATAGACACTGACATTGATGACTTCAGCAAACATTATTTTGTAACTGTCACATAGCAGCCCTGAAAGGTTTTGTCTTGCAGCACCTGTTTCTCAATTCTTAAGTTGTGAGAAACTCTAATTTCAGAACACAGGAAAGTCATTTTGACATGTAAAAATACTCTTCAGGCTGTGCTTACGCATGTAAAGTGCAAGTGGAATGCGAGCCAATAAATGGGTTGTGTGTACAGCTGGATTTACGAAAATTGTGTATTGGTTTTGTCAGACGCAAGAAGAGACGTGATTAAAAAAACACTGCTGAAATTACTTCTGTGTAAAAACGATGTCACTCCTCTCACTTTAAGACAGTTTAAGATCTTTTGATTTTTAATCACAATTTCAAATTGATCCTTTCAATGGAAGTCTTGAATCAATCATCAATCCATCAGTTCAGTCCTGAGTTGACTGTTTTATAGAAAGTCAAAGTAATTAAACATTGGAGACCATGTCCAGGTCTTTTAATTCAGGGACATTTTTGTTGAACCCTAGATAATATGCCTACCAGTATATTAAAAATGTTGACAGAGTTTGCTTTTTAATATTACAGTCTTGGTTATCACTTTCCACATTGGTGACTGTAATTAGCAGTCCACTCCACACAAGATGTGTTCCTGTAACCCTGACAGTGCCTACACTTGAACCACTGGACAGGTGGTTTTCGTTCTACCTCCTCTTCGTCCCTCCTGACTGCCAGTCTTCCCTACAGTGACAGAGATGTAGCTTTCAGATCTCTCCCCTGCCACCTCTGATTAAGGCTGCTGTGGATGAGACACACCTGTACAGCTGATGGGAGACAATGCCACTGCTTCCTCTCAGAGATTGATTTTCTCCATTAAAACGGGCCCTTTGTCTAAAAACCCTGCACCCGCTTTGTTATGCTAAAGAGAAGATGGAAGATTGCCAATTCAATTTGGGCTGAGCCGAGGGCCGGTCAGCAATACGGGCCTCCATTGTCCTAGCCGAGCCCGCTGGGACGCCACTAGCGTCTCCCAAACGCCAATTAAGCTGGACAGGAAGACAGACAGGGGGATAATTGACAGGCAGGAGAAAGGCACCCTTCTTCTTCTCTCATCATTGAAAGAGAAAATCAAAGACAGAGCGGCAGAGAGGAGGAGAAGTGAGGAGTAAGAGGGAGAACAAGGAGGAAGGTAGTAATAACCTGTAATATGTTTCCCAGAGCAAATCCGGATTACATGAAGTGTTTACCTCATGTACACAACTTTTGCCCAGAAACACCCTCAGGGCCTAGAAAAGACAATAATAGCATTTATTAAGAGCAAAGACAAAGCACTGGTGTTTCCTTAATGTTGTAGAAAGTCGTTTAAATTACCCTTTCATGAGGTGCTAATTTTACCGTAGTGTTCAGTATCTTCATCCTCCATCATTAGCCTGTCACAGGTCCTCTCACATGTTAATTACCTGAAAATGTATCTAATTAAGCCTGAATTAGCTTAAGCTGCTAAATACTATTAAATACTGTTAAATGCTACATTTCAGATGTATTGTGGTTTCAGAGGAGTTAACTGTTAACTATGAAAAATGTTCTCTATGTTTAAAGGAGAATATCCCATTCATTTCACTTTAAGGACCCGATTGCTCTGTGAATCTGTCGCTCAGACATTTTTTAATCTCCGTTCTTCTGTGTTCTTGTGGATTTGTAAAACATCATCATACTAATAACTGGAAATGTTCTCACTCCTCCCATTTTATCAAGAACTCTTTGGCATATTACCAATGTTTACGTGTGGTAGCCAGGTATCCGAGTGCCTTGCACACCAACCAGTAGTCTTTGCAAAGATTCTAAGCTAAGCTCAGAGCTGGTAGAAATTTTATCATTGTACTACTATTATAGCACTTTATTTTGTGTTAGAAAGTACCACTTAAGATTTAAAAGATGTGGTCCATTTATTCAATTTAAGTTTGTATGGGAAGTTTGTAGCTCAGTTGGTAGAGTAGTTGTCGGCAAACCAGAGGGTTGGTGGTTCGACTCCCAGTCCTTGTGCCTATGTGTTGAAGTGTCCCTGGCCAAGACACTGAATACCAAAGCTGTCCCTAATGTCTGTTACTTAGTTGTAAGTAGGTTTGGATAAAATGTTCTGCTAAATGACTAATTGTTATTGTTAATTTAATCGGAACTTTTCAGCACCATAAGCAGCTTGCAGGCCACCTTCCGAGAGCCCCATCATCCTGAGAGGCAACAAAGAACAGATCAGAAAGCTGTTTGGTAGTTTTAACACTAGCTCTGTTGGTGTATTCTTTACTTTAGAAAGTCATCTCAGGGTTAAAATATATTGCTTACAGTTTGTCTGAAGGAATATTTAATCATTTTATTGGCTGTTACAGATTACCATGGACTCACAGAAACCAATATAGAAATACATACATGCACATATAGGGCTATATCAATGGTTATTAAAAGAAGTAATGCACTGTAAATAGTGAAGATGACCTGATGTTAGTGAGAAGAGTGTGTCTGTACTGCCTATTTTCAAAGTCATATAGATATGCTGTAGTTAGGGGACCTGCTGCTGACAGTACTTGTGTTGTATAGCATTTTCTTTATTCACATACATGTTAACATTATATTTGCTCAACTGATTTGCACATGTAGACCCAAAAAACATAGTAATTCTCTATTTTTTTCCATTTGTTATGGAAAATAAATCCCTGTTTACCAGGTTTTTAGTCTATGTTTACAGTTTATTGTGTTATGTGAAATATGCACAATTTTATATTGAAGAAAGCAGCAGTGTTGCTCTGAAAACAAGTTCCTGGAGACATGAGACTTTTCAGTTTCTGTTGGACTCAAGATTTATATGATTGGCTCTTGTATGGATGTTGTTTGTGCTTTATGTAAGAAAGAGAAAGTTAAGACTTTTTTAACCTTTCCCCATAGAGTTGCTGGACTCCTTTTGAATCTGTTGATGTGCTCAAAGCTGCAAAGTCAGGTCTCATTCACAACTGATCTCATCTGTCACAACCAAGGTGTTTGAATCTGTCTGTGGCCTGTTGATCTTTCCTTCTGTTTTTTGAGTAAACCCAATAAAAACCATCATCAGTTGGCTGGCTCTTGAACTCTGTTTGTATTTTGGAGTCTTTACTGTAAAGATTTCACCTTTTTGTTTTGTCCTTTTCTTATGGCACATTAATTTTTTTATAAAAGTAATTTACTTAAATACAGACTTAATGTTCATTTGAAGGGATACACAACTCAAACAAATATTAAAAGCTTAGTTTCACATTGTAGATAATTTAATGGAAAATGTACTAACTTAAGAAAGTAGAGAACATTCAAGTCATTGCTTACACTTCTACCGATTCCTCTAATGTACCCTAATTTTATTATCCGTAAATGGACTTCACACTTCTGTTATTATGTATTTATTTATTTTTATTGTCAGCTTTGTGTGTAAAGCTAAGAAGGCGTATCTCTATTTCATGAGAGCTGCTTCTGTGTTTGATCACCTGAGTTTGAAAAGGTTTGAATTCTTTCTTTAAAAACTCTGAAGATTCCAGTGATACAGGCACAAAGACATATAGGACCTGCTCTTCATTTCTCCACTCACAGCTTTCTGAATGTGCAGACAATCTAAAAGTGAATAGCTACTTTTCATTAATGAAGTCTTATAGGATTTATAAGTAGTAGTCTTATCTCAACTTGGCATTAATATGATTTTGGGGGAAACATAGCATTCAATAACTGAAGAGCGATACAGTAAAAAAGCCAACAATTTTAAAACTTGTAGCCATGAAAGGCATTACCTTACAGGAGAAAAGCAGAGGATTGAAATTGTATTGAAGTTAGTTTTGTGTACACAGTGGCTTGTAGCCACTGGTAAAAAGGGATCCTTTCTTCATTTTTCCAAACCTCCCTTTTCTCAGTGTATCGTACTGTTTCTCCCTCCATCGAATTGTATTGTCTCTCAGCCTCTCTCCCTCACTCTCTTCCTCGCTCTCTCTCTCTCTCTGCTGGCTTGTGACAGACGGCCTAATAGGATTTAATAAGCCCCATTTGCATGTCAGCCTTTTAGATTTTCTGTAAGAAAGAAAGGCAATGGGGGGCAGGGAGAGGGCGGGAGTATGGTGTGAAGGAATAGAAAGAAGAGAGGGAGGGAAATAAATGAGCATGACGATGGATGGATTGGTTTAAGGACCATTTTCTTTTTTTGATGAAGCTAGAAAAGTATTATTCCAAGAGGTTTAAAAGATGGTGCCAATATTGTCATTTTCTTACAAATATGATATCATGTGTTTAGTTATGTTTATTATTCTTCATATTTTTGTACATCACATATGTGAGCAAGTACCTTTTTCAAGTGTGGTTTGCGAGTGTTTGTTTAGTTTTATGATGTTTCAGAAGTGTCTCCACTCTGACAAAAAAAATCAGATTTGTGTGTAAAATCTATATTCAGCTGGAGCTGTAGGACTTTGTTGCTTATGCCAATTAGCTATTATTTTTATTTGAATTTAGTCTGGCATTTAGCAAAAATGTTTGGAACAGTAAGTCAAGATGGATCACAGGACAATGAGGTATCTAGTGTTGTCATTATCGTTTTTGGTAGCTGAAATGACAACAGTAATGCTCTAGTAATTGTGTAAATTCTTATAATAACCCATTTTTACATTTTCCCTCTGGCTTTTACTAAACATTGTTACAGTTATAACCTAATAGAGAGGAGGCTTGGGTAAAGATTCTCATGTACAAAGCAGACAAATGATCTCTTCTTCATACTGGGAAGTGTTTGATGTGGTAGAACACAATTGCTGCATTTCCACAAATTGTTAGCACTGGTTTCTGACACAGCTTAAACCACATCAGATTGTTTGCCCTAAATTTCAGATATACTGATAGATAAGCTATTTTTACAAAACTAAGTCTTGCTCATACTATCAAAATGCTTGTTCTGTTTGTAGGCTCATATTGTGATGCATCAAAATTGCCTTTTTATCATGGGGAGGACAAATGATGATGATATATACAGTTTGATATGATACAATATGGCACAGTGGAAATCTTTTGTTTTTAGGATTTATAATCACTTTTGGTTAACTTGTGCAGTACTATTTTATAGCTCAGTAGGACAACAGTATCTTTTCTTCTGCCTTTAACTTTAGATTTGAGGAGCTTACTATTGTCAGTACAAGTCCAAGCCCGGTAGAAATTGGGGGGGGGGGTTGCGTCAGGAAGGGCATCCGCCGTAAAAACTGTGCCAAATCAACATCGATGCTGAACTCACGGGATAAGCTAAAAGGACAAAAAAAAAACAAAAAAACATTCCTTGTCTTTGCTTATGATAGTCATCATTTTGTAACCCATCCACTTTGAAGAGATTTGAAAAGATAGATTTTTGAGTGTCTCCAGGAACTATAGAAATGCTCCGAATAACTTTTTTGAGTGTTTTTGGTCAGAGACATTATTGATATGAACTTTTTTATGTAACATTTAACTGATTTTGGAATTTCCTGAGATGTTCCTTTTTTGACATATCAAGGTGGATGGTAATGAAAACCTAGGTGTGTGTGTGTGTGTGTGTGTGTGTGTGTGTGTGTGTGTGTGCTTGTGCGCATTTACGTATGTGCATGAGCTATAGAGAGATTGTTGCTCTGTAAGGAGGATAAAACGTCCAGCCAAAATCCATGAGTGTTGCACAATCTCCACACACACTCACACACTCCGTAATCCCCATGTTGGTAGCTCATGTTTATTGCCGTGTAATAGGATCAGGATGAGGCAGTGTCAATATCAGAGCAAACATCTCTCTCGCTGTCTCTCTCTCTCTCTCTCACACATACACACACGAGCACACACACACACACACACACACACACACACACACACACACACACACACACACACACACACACACACACACACACACTCAATTGCAGATCAAACATGGCCCAGGAAATACTGTGATCCAGGAGAGATGAGAGGACTAATCCTTTTAGCCTTCTATGAAGACTCTCCTCCTACTCTTTCTCTTCCAGGCTTGCTTCCTCAATCATTTTTCTTCTTTGACTCTGCTGTTCTTCTTCCATTTGCTTGACAACATTGTTTAGTTCTTGCTCTTTGCCATTTTACTGACAAGGACATCAGTGAGGAAAGAGAGAGGGAGCCACTGAGCCACTGAATGCCACTAAATATAAAATAATTAACTTTGTCATCAAGTATAACTGAGTGTATGGAAATGTTATCCTCCTGAAATTAAGTTGATAATACAATGCATAAGGAACTTGAAAGAATGAAGCAAATGTACATATATTTGAAAATGAAAAATGCCATAGTATAGTGCATATCACCTTCACTGGTAAATGCTTACTGCTCTGTGTGTGGGTAGGTGTGTATGTTTGGATGTGTGTGTTCAAACAGAGCTGTGAGTGCTTAATGAATTTACTTAGCTCTGATTGGAAATTAATTAAAACAGCCTCAAACAGACAGCTGCCCACAGGGAGCCACTGGCAACACACTGACAGGCAGATTAGTGCTCTGAGGAGGCAGGGAGAAGGGAATAGAGTTTGTATCTATCTGATGCACTTCCCACAGCTCTGTATGTCACAGATTATAGCCACCTTAGCCACAATGTTGGTGTTAATGGTGCTATCAGATTCTCAAATGTGGGTGAGCAAGTTTATTTTTCATCAGTGAGATTTTAATGGGCAATGTCAGGTACAGTACAAGGCAAAGTTTACTGCTTAAGGGAAACTAGCATAAATTATTCTCAAGACATATTTCTTTAAATGGATGATTCCTTAGAAAAAAGCTCATCTGTTTCTGTACTGCATAAACGATGACATGATTAAGAGTTCCTCTAAAGTGTCATATCAGCCTCTCTGATTTTTTTGAAACAGTTCATTATATATTCATTCTTCATTCTTGTATTTTTGACTTGTGAAAAGTGAAACTCTGTGTTAGAAAGTAAGGAGAAAGCATTGATCTAAGGTATGACACTGTTTTAGGGTACATTCAACTGACTAAAAGATTTTCATAAGCATTCTCAAACTACTAAGGACCAAGTTGCCATTCAGTCTGTGCTACTATTACAGACTATTCAATTTAGTATAGCAATTTAGTCTTGAGCTTCCATAACCTTAATGGACTTGCAGGAGACAGATTTAAATAACAGTGGTCTTAAAATTAATGTAGCAGAGCCTGAAATATATATTGGATTTTTGTGCAAAAATCATACCTAATTGGTGTTACTATACAGTACTGTACAGTAAATAACATTCACATCAACCAAAGTCAAATTTACAAAAGCTTTAAGGTTGTTTTCTATTTATATGGCTGTTTCCAAAGTAGTATTCCCCATTAGGATCTTTGCATAAAATCCATAGCGTAACCCCTTTAGCAGTTCGTCTGGATCTAAAGCACCTGGATGGCTGCTACATAGCCCTTAACTGCTGGTACCAAGTTTAAATGTGAATTTCCTATATAAGCCTTTCAACCAGCAGAGACGAGAAGTCCATAAACCTGCATTAACCAATTTCTATTTTTTGCTGAAACAGCCTTCTGAAAATCACTATAAAGCTGTCTGACAATTAACATAGCATCATCTACAAATGACTATATGACAGAAACAAAAACTAACAAATGAACCTTGAGGAGAGTTCAGAAATGATGTAATATATTGGAAAAGTGGGAAAAACAGAGTAGAAATAAAATGGTTTCCAATAAAAGCTACTCCACTGATGTGTAACATGATGTACTTCAGTAAATACAGTATATTCCATAAAAATAGCTGAACCTCTTGCTCTGCCTCTGGTTCAGGAAGTGTTAACTGGTCCAGTTCTCTCAGGCAGACAATGATGTTAAAGACTAATTGACGAGCACTTTAAATAAGTCCTAATTAGAACACAGCTGGTAATAATTGGGCAGGCGTTCTGAGCACTAATTAGGGTTAAAAATAATAATAAAGCTGTGTGTATGTGTGTGTGTTACCATGTGGATGAATGATCACTGCAGGGGGGCTGATGAAGCCCATACTTTCAAGAAGCAGATAGTGAGAGTGAATGAGTGGGTGAGAGAGGTAGAGAGAGAGCAGAGCAAGAGAAAGAGGGGAGATAAACTGCGGCCCCTCCTCGATCTTTTGTGATGGCGTATGGTCTGCGGGTGGCCCTCTCTGCATGGGAGTGACATGGTGAAGGGCAGGTGTGTGTGTGCGTGCGTGTGTGTGTGTACTTGTATACATATCTTACTATGGTGGTGAGGACAAACTTGCTCTAAACCACCCTTATGAGGATATTTAATGTACATTTTATGCTGTATTATGCTGGTGCTAATCAATCCAGGCTTCCTTAAATACACTTTGAAAGAGTTGAAAGAGTAAACATAAATTCAACAAAACACAAATGGCTCCTACAGGTCTTCACAACTATATTAAGGTGTGTGTGTGTGTGTGTGTGTGTGTGTGTGTGTGTATGTATGTTAGTCCTAACAAGAATAATTGATTTTGGAGCTTCCCTTTATCCTTCCCTGTCTTCCCTACACACACACACACACACACACACACACACACACACACACACACACAGTTTTTTCTTCCCCTCTCTAGCTCTAATTGTTTGTGTTAAGAGGCATCTAGAAAACAGCAGTAATATATTTCACACCTGCTGCAGAAACACATTAGTAACACACTCAAATGTCTTGTTTGCCCCTCTCTCCCTCCCTGGTGTCATCTGTTCATTGTTTACTGCATGTCCTTTCAGCCACCGACCCAGGTGTGCTGATACCTTCTCCATTTCAATCTAGCTGCATATTTCAACTGCAGCTAAGGCACTATCTTTTTTATGAATTTTATGTGACTGAATCTTATCTAGGGTTTTTGATTGACTGTGATTATTTGATTATTGTTAAATTGATTCCATAACCAACCCCACTTTGTTATTGCTGGCAGTTTTTGTCTTAAGTGGTATATTTATCAACATACTGTCCATTTTGTCCATCGAACTGTTCAGTTCTATTTAGTCCAATATGATTGTTCTACCACATTTTCTTACTGCATTTTATGACTGTACTGTTCGTTGTTTGTCATTGTCAAATAGGCGTTAATTCAACTGTATATTGGATTATATTCACCAGTGTTTATAGAAAATATAAGTTATAAACAATTAAGAACACCACTCAGTATAATTTAATTCAAGACACCTTTAACCAGAGAGAGAACCTCTCTAAATAAAAAAACAAAGTTGCCCATTTTCACATTTCCAGCTATTTCACCACATGCTGAGCCCTTATTAAGTTGTTAAAGCAGGGCTGTTGCATAGGAATAAATCAAATTGTGCAGGTGTACCTGTAAAATGTAAAATTTTGAGTGTACAAATGTACCTAGAAAGAAGAAGCAATGAAATGTGTTATTGTGGATCAGACATTTTCATGCAGGAATTATAACTGTACATTAGGTTCTGTAAGAAACGATTTTGACTAGTATGTAGGTTTGAAAAAAATTTAAATTAAAAAAGAATAGAAAAAGGAAATGAAGAAAATACCCCTTTTCATTCACTTATAAAATCAAATTATCTTAGCAAATTAATGCTTCTTATTCAAACTAAAAGTTCCCCAAAACATTTTTTTTAAAGTCGTCTGGTTTATCCTTGTGGCTTTGAGAAAACTAGATGATCAACAAAGTTTGAGAGTGGTGCTAGCAATGTGCGACTCAGAAGTAGACAGAGGTAACTGGTTAGGGTTTGGGTAAGGTTAAGGTCAGGTCACACATCATGCCTTCATCGAACCGCTTGCCTATTTTAAGGGTCGTTTGCAAAAACGAGCATTAGTTTTTCTTCTCAGGCATGCACCTTCCTACACAAGCATGTTGTTTGCACAAATCTAAATGTGAAACAGTCATTGAATTGGATTTTAAAGTTAATCCTGAATGGGACCATATTTAATGGCACTTCAATAGTTCAATAGTTGTAGAGATGTTTCACTCAAAAGTACAAAGGTCAATTTCATGATGGAACATGAAGAAAAATCAGGGAATTACAAAAGTCAGATATTCATTGCCAGGAAACTATGACTTTTTCTACAAAAGTTTGTGCCTTTACATTATGTAGATATTTCCATCTGGACTAAAGTCGCAGTCTAATGGACTATCCCTAGTTTCTTGGTCAGTCTGTTTAGATTGGACATACTTTGACCAGTCATGGTTAAAGTTCAGGTAATTTTAAACTTTGATCACAGTGGGTAAGCGATGCACAGCACCCAGGGTAGTCATGTTTTAAGGCTGCTAAGTGATTCTGCTGATCAAGCCCAAGAACAAAGTGTCTTCTGGCTTTAGACACAGCAGGATACATAATTTAGACAGATTTATAATTGAAAATTACTTCAAATTCTAATTAATGACACAGTACAGCCAGACGGCTAAAATTGGCTGTCTAGTTTGAACATGCCAGCAGTATAGTTGTTGGTCTCTAATTGCTGGTTAATTAATTAAATATCCAGTGGATTAGAGGAATTATGGGCAATTGTCCCTTAACAACGCTTAATGAGGTCTTGATTAGTGTCTTCAGCCATATCCTGCGGCTAAATGATCCTTCAATTAGTGATGGAAAGCTCATGAAGAGAGAGCCTTGATAGATGAGAGGTCATGATGGACAGCATGCAGGAATTAGATTTTAAAGCTGTTTCTTTTCTTTCCTTTGCTTTAAAGTAAGTTTAGAGGAATAGTGAACATGAGGTTGGTGAAAGACTTAAGTTGAATTAGTAGAATTGTGATTTGTCTAGTAAAATTAGTAGATTTTTTTGTTTGCCTAACCAGTGGCAACCAGCATCTAACCACTTTAAGTACAATTGAAATGTACTGTACAGCACATTTAAGCACATTTGCACCTACAATACACAGTTTTGGTTATGGATCTACACTGAATTTTATGCATCTAGTGTAAAACAAATTTAGGAACGTGATGTCATTTTTGGGGGTGTGTGATTGTGTGTGACACAGTGATGGGAAGATTTCCCTGGCCTCTGCAGCCTTGTCAGACAGATTAATGTCTGACATAACCACACACAGGCTGTATGGAGATAGGGAGGTGGCTGACATTTGTGGTGCTTTGGGTGAGGACATGGCCTTTTCTCCTCACTTCTCCTGGCCAATCACCCAGACTGAAAGGGAAAGGGAAGATAAGGCCTTTTGTTTGCCCTGACAATGTCCAGCTGATACTGCCATCGGAGACCATTCTGTATGTAATTGTGTGTGCATGTTGGGTCTATCCCACCCTGTAAGACAGGGAGCCTCTCCGAGAAGTTGTTATATGAGGACATTTACCATCAGAGCTGCTGCCTCCAAGGATCTTACACATAACCACATGTAAAGTACAGCTGTAATGCAATGTAATAAAATGGCTTTATTAATTTTCTTACGACCACCCAATTCCTTGCAAGAATTGCAAGAATCAGCCAATTTATGCATTGCTTAAAATAGCTCAGTTTGTGCTTACTTTTTTCTGAGGTTTACACTCTGGGTTTACCAGTGGTTTGTTCAGAGTTTTCTAAGCTGTCATAATGATGTGTCAATGAAGATTTGGTTTAAACCTCTAAGAAAAGGCAGTGAGTGATCTTTCATTTGGAAATCTTGTAGAATGTTACCAAGATCGAGAATTAACTATCATGCTTAATTCCTGCTCTCTTTCAGAGATAATGAGGATTTCAGGATTTGCCCACTTTGCATTACATATTCAAACTGGAGCACACTTTGCTAACCACCTCTCATTTTACAGTTCAATCAGTTACAGTGCACTAAATGACATCAAAGGTCCTGAACTGTGTCTAACCTAAAAACTGGAGGTAGGGCTGCACCAAAAACATTTTTCTTAATTATATATTTTTCTGTGTATCAATTTGGCAAGTAATGAGTGAGTTGCATTTGTCTAAACAACACTAAACTATTGCTCTGTAGAGCTTGTTGGGAGCTTTTTCTGGGAGCTAATTCTAACAAAGCAAATGAGACCTGTATTTCCTTTAAACCAATGGGTCAATGCAACATTTTTCTGTAATATTTCAACAAATGAAAGTAGACTGATTAGCATTATTATGGGTATGATTGGCAATAGATGCCATAGATACTTTGTCCTGAACTATAAGAGTTATCTAACTATGTTTCCCAGGAATATAGTTGTAAATGCAAATAAAGTTGTGTATTTGTATATAACCTGAACAAGTAGTCACTAGCCCTATACAAATAACAACAACAAATATAAAAGAAAAAAAAAAAGAAGTTAAGTATTAATGGATATTCTTCATCGTGGAACTGCTGAGGTTAGTTAGTGTTGGTACTTTGCTACTTGCTTGTAGCCAAATAAGCTACTGTGTGTAAAAACAACGAAGTCGATTGGTGTGGTTGAAAGGTGTTGAAAAATCTAGTGCTTTAACCTTTAGGTAATTCAAAAAACACATTTTTTTTCTTGTCTTACAGTGCTTGCAAAATGGGTGAATTTTTTTCTGCATAGTACGGCGGCAACAAAAGCTGGGTTGTTACTGTTGAGCTGGAAGTACATTTCCACTGTCTGTGGTGAAAACCATTATCTGTCTCTTTAACATGACAGTGATTGGCAGGTGACAGCAAGCACATGATGGCTATTGAGTGAGTTTTGGTTTGTCTTTCTTGAAATGACTAAAATGTGTGAATTTGTTGCTGATCTGACAGATTGAGCCAGTCCCTTTTTTTTCCTTTTGAAGTTTGTAGTTGGATCATATATTCTGTATACACAGAATATAAATAAAAGAAATGCAGAGTTAACATGTTTAACTTGATATATGAGGGACTAGTTTAACATCCTTGGGGCACGACGTTAGCCACATGTCATCGCTCATCTTATTAGACAGCTAGATGTTAACTTGTTCCCAGTAAATGGTGTTGAGCTAGTGTCAGCTGGGATAGGGGAATGCACTTGTTTAAGACGATATCACTCCCAGAAAAAGGTGCAGCAGCCAAATGCAGGAGGATTGATAATTTTGTCAAATTGCCTGCAGCACTTTGAGGCCCCGCTGCCAGCTGCCGAATATCTTTAAGATCCTGGTATAATATATGAAGCCATCTTCATAATGTACCAAAATTGAATGGCTGCAATGCCACTTAAAGTAGTGGTAGTGTAATTGGTGCTCAAAAAATCTTAATAGGATCGTATATGTTGAGCTGGGCTTTTAAAGAGATCTTGCCTTGATCTATCTCCATTTCCCTCACTCACACACACACACACACACACACACAAAGGATAATGCATTCAAGCCATCATTACATCTTAGAATTCCCAAGTGTATTGGGACACCATATGCGATAATGATCCTCTGTAAAATGGCTTAGTTGGCCTGCTAACTTGTGTAAATAGTGCAGGCAGAGACTAATGTACTGTCTTGTAATAGGGGGAAATTACCTCTCTATTTCAGCTAGACCCTCCAAGAGGGTAGGAGAGGAAGATAGGAGGTGCCAGACGAGAAGAAGGAAGACTACAGGGGAATGAGTAAAGAAAGATGATGAGATTGATGTGGAAGATGAAAGGAAATCTATAAAGAAACAGGAAATATAAGTTTGTTCTGCGCATACTTGTGAGGATGCTTTTGATGTAGACATAGTCTAATAGAAGTAGTTTAATGGTATTGTGATAAAACCTGCTCATGATGAATGGCATATATTTGCACATAATTACAACCCAATAGGATGCCTGTTTTAATCTAGCATCCTTTCTCTGGGTTTCTGAAGGCCTTTCTCACTCTGTGTCCACAGGGTCTTTGGGAGCTGGCTGCGTAATCAGAAGTTACCAGTAGTGACCAGTAGTGAGGAGGGAGGAGTGCTTAACCTGAAGAGAGCATTAGTTAATTAATTATCAGTATTTAAAGATGGAAAGTGTTGAGGGAAAAAATGTTTCCATAAAGGCCTCAAAAGTGCTAATCAAACAGTTGCAAAGAGCCATTCATGGTGATTTGGTTAATTTGGGCCTCATTCTAAACAAAATATGAAGCCTCACAAAATCTCCTTTTCAAATCGGGATTTTGTTTGCAGACAAAATTCATGGTTTATAATACCAAATGGCTTGTTTTGTCATGCTTGTTTAAAGAAATTAATTGAAAATCTCTGCAGAGCCGGTTGTAATGCACACTAATTTCTTTCTGCTATTGGTGCAACAAAATTGTTTCACATTTGCATTATGTGCTCATGTGAATAGACAGTTTAGATAGCTGTTTGTTAACAATATTTGTTTGCTTAGTTATTGTATTCATGGAGACAAATATGAGGCATGTCTTTTTATGCAGCTTCATTTCTTGTTAGCAGTTTGCTATTATGATAACAAGGATCCATTTGAAGATAAAAGGCCTGCTGACATCAAATGAGCCATTTAAATGTCTGTGTGTGTTTGTGTGTGTGTGTGTGTGTGTGTGTTTGTGAGTGTGTTTGTGTGAGATCATTACATTTTACAAGGCCCATTGACATTTCATTTTTTTCATACAATCAGGAATTACCAGCATTCACTTTCTCTGATGCTGTAACAGTATTCAATTTATTAGTTGTTGTTCAGATACATAAATTCACCCTTTTGTCCAATTCACTCTGCTCGGTTGTGTACTATGTAAACAACAGGCCATTGATACAGGAAATTATTCTCTAAGATGGCAAACATTAGTTTTCTTATTTTAAACAACACATTCTATTATTTATTTTTCTTTAACTGCAACTTGCCAGTTGCTTCACTGAACATATTTTAGTCTGCCAGCTTTAATGCTAAAAACTCCAAAAACTGTCAGAAATCGTTGTCAAGTAAAACAAGTAAAGACTTAGAAGTAGAAAAATAAAATTTTATCAAACTAGAAAACAAACTGTCACCTCATTGCTCGTTGCTCATACAGTACCATGGAGGCTTTACATTTACACGACATGCTTTAATATAGCAAATGCAGAGTGAAGTTTGATATCATTCATATGCATGTACTGCCCAAACTAGATCCTGAAGAGGTCATTTGAAAATCAATAGAGTGGAAGATACTGATCAATTCAGAGATTGATTTCAATGATAGAAGAACTTGCACTGCTTTATTTTACAGGGCCTTTTTAATCCAGATAATTTCTAGTAAGGTTTATTCACAATTTGTATTTAAAAATAAATGTCTAGGAAACTGCCTATAAAATTGCAGCATGATTGCTAAACTACATAGGATTGCTAAATAACATCCCCTTTCAGCCCTTGGTATTTCTTGAACTTCTCATGTTCCTTTTTACTGATGTTGCTTTCGCTTAGGATTGCTACATCTACCACTACAGCAACTTCTGTTTTTCTACAACTACTATGTCGGGTTGGTTGACCATTACCAGGTTGTCAGTTTGTATATGGACGTCCCACAGGATCCTAGCTCTGTCATTCTCCACCATCTTTGAGGGATGTTTCGGTACACAATGCCAGCCACGTGGTTATGGCGTTCCATGTATGCCCTGCCTGCTAGCATCGTGTACAATGCTGTTATGTGCTGGATTGTTTTAGTGGCATCTTTGCACGGCACCTGAGTGAAGGCACTCAGTGGCCTCTATCTCCTCCTTTGGCCAGCTTATTACGCCAGTGGGGTATCTTATGACCGGGAGGGCGTAGGTGTTAATCACCTGGACTTTGTTCTTCCCATCCAGCTTGCTCAAGACTTGTCTTTGTTGGTACTTGGTAATAGCTGCTTTTTCTTGTTGAAATGGTTACCACTCGGTTGTGGGAACCCAAGGTACTTGTAGGTATCCTCAAAATCTGTTATCTTGCTTTCAGGTAGTACATTTCCCTCTGACTACCTTTTCTCTCCTTGTTACCATCTGACAATTTATTCAGTCCGAATGACATTCCAATGTCCTGGCTGTATATCCTGGTGGTATGAATCAGTGAGTCAATGTCTTGTTCACTCCTGGCATACAGTTTAGAGGAGGTGGCTGATGGTCGCTCCATTCCATAGTCAATATCCATAATCACTCTTGGTGGTGTTCAGACCAGAGCATCTCCTTGGTATATGCCGCACTTGATGTTGACTTGTGTCGTTCACTTATAGTTGGTCTCTATGGTTGTTTTCCACTTTCCCATTGAGTTCTCGATGATGGTTCTTAGAGTCCTGTTGATCTTGTATAGTTCCAAGAATTCCAGGATCCACGTTTGAGGCATTTAGGCATAGACTTTCTTGTAGTCAATGCAGGCAGTGCATAGGTTGATATGCCTGGTCTTGCAGTCTCGAGTGACTGCTTTATCCACCTATCTATCTAGCTGGTGCTTTGCTCCTCTGGTGTAACTACCAATTCCTTTCTGGGCTCTGCTCATGTATTAATCCATGTGCCTGCTCATCCTAGCTGCTATGATGCCTGACAGGCATATATAATTAGCATCATAGTGCACCATACACAATGTATAGTACAGCTGTACATGTACATGTACAAATCCTTCCCATCTCTATCTCTCTGCTTCGACACCCTGTACAAAGCCACCTGTCACTCCTTTGTGTCCAACCTAGCATACAAGTCCTCATATGCTCTTTGTTTGGCCTTTGCCACCTCTAATGTTTTTCCGTGTATACACTCCTAAACTTTCTTGTTCCACCACCAAGTCTTCTTGTCCACCTTCCTCTTCCCCAATGACACACAGAGTACCCTCCTGCTGTCTCCCTGATCACATTAGCTGCAGTGGTCCAGTCATCTGAAAACACCTCCCGACTACCCAGAGCCTGTCTCATCTCCTACCTAAAAACTTCACAACATTCTTCCTTTTTCAATGTCCACCACTTCATCCTCTGCTTGGCCTTTGTCCTCCTCATCTTCCTCACCACCAGAGTCATTTTGCACATTACAATGTGGTGTTGTTTGGCTACACTCTCCCCTACCAATACTTTGCAGTCACTGGTATCGTTCAAGAATACACTGTTGGCACAAGATGTAGTCCACCAGGGTGCTTCTACTTCTGCTCTATGTCACCCTATGTTCCTGCCTCTTCTACAGCCATTTCCATCCTTTTTGCAAAGTCTACCACCATCTGTTCTTCCATGTTCCTGACCTGAAGACCAAACGTGACCATCACACTCTCATCACCTATGTTCCCTTCACCAACATTGAAATCTGCACCAATCTCCACTCTCTCACCTCTGGAGATTCTCTGCATCACTTATCAAATAGAATTTCTCCTTCTCTTTCAACTCACATCCTACCTGTGGGGCATAATCGCTAAAAACATTGAACACCATGCTTTTAATTTCCAGTTTCAGGTTTGATACTCTTTGCATCTCCAGAACATTCTTTAGAAACTCCTCTTTCAGGATAACTCCTACTCCATTCTTCCTCCCATCCACTCCATGGCAAAACAACTTGAACCCTGCTCGTACGATTCGAGTTGTGCTACCTTTTCACCAGGACTCCTGGACACAAGTATATCCACCTTCCTTCTCTGCATCATGTCAACCAACCCTCTAGCCTTCGCTGTCAAAGTCCCAACATTCGAAGTCTCTACTGTCAGTCCGACACTCTTGGCTTTCCTCTTCTGTCTCTCTGCCTATGAACTCGCGTTTCCTTCTGTCCTCCTTCGACCAACAGTAGCCTTGCACCCTGTAGGTCAACAGCACCGGTGGAAGTCATTATTAACCTGGGCCCAGACTGATTGGGTATGAATGTCCGATTTAGTGTGGAAGTCATGATTTGCATGTTTAATTTGGCATGTGTTTCAAGTCGGATGCCGTTCCTGACACGACCCTCTGCATTTATCCAGACATGGGACTGGCACAAGAAGACACTGGCTTGTGCCCCCTTGTGGTTGCATTAGTTAAGTACAAACTGTATTAGTTGAAAAATGTACTTAGTTACTATCTGCTTATGTTTAATCTGCTCTGGTGCCAATGTTGCAGAGAATCTCCTGACAGCAGACTTTATCCTGTCAGATTTTTGCCTCACTGACTGGGTGATGTCTGCTTTTAAAGCAAACCTGACATTGGCTCTGTGTCTTGTTGTAGTCTAACCTTCATGGAGAGAGTGCTGTCTCTGCCTCTTTTCTAGAGTGGCAGATAAGCTATAGGGCAGCCCTCCCAGTGCACTACTGGTAATTTAGGAAATCCTTACTGGCAGGTTGAGATGACAAGGCCACTGTCTTTGTGGCTGTGCTCTGTAATTTGCTTGTTTTCCACTCCGCCATAGAGCTGACGCACTGCAGGAGCAGGCAAGCCAAGGAGCACTTCTCTCACTCACTTTCTCTTCTTCTCTTGCTTGCTCACCCATCTGCTTTGGGTCTGCTCTCTCCTATTGTTGTCATTGTGTTATTCAGCTCAGCTCTGTGGCCTCCGAGTTAAAAAGAAAAACACAGGCTGGAACCACCACAGAAATCAGAGCCTAATGTCTGACAATGATGACATGTACTGTATGAGTGAAAACACAATGCTCTGACAGTTTGGAATATAGGGATATTTTAAAGGGAGTGTAAAACATAAAAGCTTACACAAAGAGTAAATGTGCATGGAAGAGCAAACCCTGCAACTGCCAATCATCAGTCGCTTGTGAAATTTGCCATCCTACTGTACTCTGATGGTAATGTGATTTCAAAGTTTCTAAATGTGGAAATCCCACTGTAGAATCAGTGTAGCTGTTGATTATGTGTTTTGCTGCTTGTTGTGGTCTTTCCACGTGTTGTATGGCTAAAACTGAACAGCGTTTGATACTTTGCACATACTTTTCAATCTTTCAATTATTCTAATAAATTTTAAATCGAAATCACACATTAATTTACATTAGTTTCCCTGAACTGAGTCAAATCATATACAAATAATCTAAATAAGTGTATGGCACATTTTTCCAATTGTTGGTCATCAATATCTGATTTAAAATGTGAAAAATGTGCTGGTAATTTGTTCTGACATATTTTTAAATGTAGCTGTTAAAATCAAATGGCAACTTTGTATGTAATGTGTGGCACTGAAATGACGAAAACAATAAACTTAAGTTTGGTACAAACTCATTTGTGCTAATGCATCATATTGTACATATTATATATATATATATATATATATATATATATATATATATATATATATATATATATATATATATATATATATATATATATATATATATATATACACACACACACACACATATATATACATTTTATATGCTTCTCCCAAGACATTTGTGTGGCTTAAAGCATCACAGGGATATGTATTAACATGATTAGTTTTATATAACCAAAACTGAAAGTGTGACTCAGGGGCTACTAGTCATATTACAGGAATATTGCATGTTGTAAATGTGATCAAGGAGTGAATGATCCTAAAAACTCCTCGTGCAACAAGTAAGGGAGAGAAGATAGATTTTTATTTTCTTTGAATTCCCTTCTGACGTAGCATACCGTTCTTTCCTTTCGATCTACCTTCACTAGTCTCTGACTTAAACTGTTTGAATTGTAATTATTTTCTGAGAAAAAAAGGAAAACTGGACATGGTGTGTGTGTGTGTGTGTGTGTGTGTGTGTGTGTGAACTGAAAAGAACTTTGTCAAACAGCCCTGTTTACCATGGCGACGCCGTGGCCTGTGTTCTCCCGTCTCTACGGTAACCGAGGCCTTGAGCTCTCTCTTATTGGCTCAGCCATTGAACTCTCAGCTAGAGACAAAAGAGAAGGACCCTTTGCTGGTAATGTCTTATCACCAAATCCCATTAGGCTCAGGATTTTTCTGTGTTCTTTTTTTCATTAACCTACACAAAAGTAAAGTGGAAAACACCATACCCAGTCAGCTCAGCCCCTACTGTGAGCCTGACTAGGCCCCCTAAGAAAATCACTGTGCTCTAGCACGTGTTGTGTTAATATAAGAGACTTGCAAAAAGTACATTAATAGAATCAACTCAAAATGAAAAATAAAAAGCCAGTGTTGATTTTCAAACAGCAGTACATCGTTATCACATTAATCCCCGTACCTCTAAAAAATGTGAACAATAGCTAGTAGCATATATTATTTTAGTGATATTTTCAGAATGTGCTTTGTTAGTCCAAAAGGGAGACTGCAGTGTTACAGCAGTCAAATGGCAGATACAATGTGAGAGATTAGAGGTTATTTTCACCTCAAAATCAGTCATGAGCATTACTAATCACCATGAGAAGTAAGGTTTTACAAAATCTTACCTGACTCTGGAGAAGCTTGTCCTTAAGGTTTTAACAAAAGGACTCAGTGTTTTAAGAGCATGACCCATAATAGGGACTACAAGTAAAGATCTGGCCTCTGCCGCTTTCAGATTTTCACATCTTTTAAGTTTTCCTCTTTTTGGGAAATTACTGGCATACTTTAAGGTTATATCACAGATCCAAAGACAGTGAATTTGCTCCACACAGGGGAATATAACTGTATGTTGCACTTACAGTAAATGTAACTAAAACATTCCCCTTAACGGTGATTAATTTAGAATAATTGAATGAATTTAGAGCTACTGTGACACTGGCTAAAATCTTGCAACAGTAAACCTTTAATTCAACAATTTATTGAGTGGCTTCCTGTGCATTTACATTGCTTTGATTTAGTGTCCAAAAATGCATAAAACCAAATGAAAGCAAAATCCTGGATTTGAATTTGCTTATTCTGATTTGCATTTGCATTTCCTGACACACTGAAATGTTTACTATAAAGTAGAGGGGAGAAGGGAATAAAATTATTATTGCTTAAAAATATATCACCTTAGAAATGCCCATTGAGTGAGGTCTGGAAAACAGAGCCTACTAATGAATGCCTTTTGTGTGTGAACGTTTGTTTCTTTGTTTTGTTTTGTTTTTTTGACATTTTACATGATCCAGTCATCATTTTAGCCCTGGTCTGCAGTTTCCATCTTTCACCTGTCACCCTTCCTTCAGCCAACAAACTGCCATTCTTCCATTCTGTGTGTGCATGTGTGTGTGCGTGCGTGTGTGTGTGTGTGTGTGTATGTGTGTGGGAGACGGCCCTGGCACAACTAGATCTGACACCTCTCAACATACTGAATGGGCCCGATTATACATAAGGCCATAATCACTGTGGTTTCTGTACGAGTGTGTGTGACAGTAGGTGGTGGTTATGTGTATGTGCGTGTGTGTGTGTGATAACTGCCTCTATGAAGTCGGATTGACAGACAATGGCCTAATCGCTGCTCAGCTTCAGCAGCCAAACAGTTCAGAGGAAGTATTGACCCAAAAGCACCATAATCCCCCTCACCTAACACGGGCAATTTCATGTAATACCTGTAATAACACAGATTCAGCTCAAAGTAGTCATCAAAAGAGCTCTGAGCATCTGATTTTGAGAGGTGAGCTGTTTGAATAAAAGGGATGTGAAGAGTATCAATCTGTAATAACAACATTGTGGCCTGGACTCGCTTTCTTTTCAACTCTACTTATCATCTCTCATTGGACTTATTTTTACTCTCATTCTTTCAGTCCCTTTGTTTCTGCATGTGTTGCTCACGCTACTTTAGACTTTCTGCTTTTGAAGCTGTTTTTAAGAAACATATGGAGTTTCACATGGTAGAGATGAACTGTGTCAAGAGCGGGGTTCATATTCTTTTTCTGTGTGTTGGCATCCTCATATTTGACATTGGAAATTCCTTTATTAAAATACTTAATCTCTGCTTTTTCTTCTCTGCTTGTCAGTAAAGTTCATGCACAGTGTTGAAAAATTCATGTGAAATATTGTAACATAATGATGAGATTCAGAAGTTGTGGATACCCAGAGGGGACATGTGTCAATAAAAGGTCAGAATACATTAAAAAGGTGCTAAATTTTCTCCTTGTGACTTCTTCATACAAAATATTGACCACTTTTGGTTTTCTCACAACAATTTACTTAAAATCATCAATAGTTATGAGGAGGTATCAGGTCAAATGGCATGACAATGTTTCATTTTAGTCACCAGTTTTTCATTTTTGCTCATTAACCTTCCACATCCTACAGTACATATTCACAGACCTCACAGCTGACATTCTTTCACTTTTTTCTCAGCACTTGGAGTCTGATTTGTGTTTTCATGCTGCACAGAGCATGTACCTAATGTGAGGCTTAGCTAGAAGAAGTGGTGCACATGAAAGAATATGTGGTATTTTCTGTCGGTTTTAGGGCACACACACACAAATGACAGTAAAGATCAAAAAATTTATGTTTTTGTACCATTGGGGATCAGTTGTGACTTTGGAGACTTGGGTCTACTAATCTATCTCACTAACCAGCTATAAGTTAGGCGTTTAGAGGTGGTTGTTGAGGTTGTAGTTAGAGGTTAGGGAATGCATTAAGCTGATGAGCATCCTCACAAAGACAGAAGTTTAAATGTGTGTGAGGGGCACATGTTTGACAGACAAATGAGAGAGGCTGCTATCACCAATCTGCATATTAGCGCTGGACCATCCCTTTAATTTCCTACAGCAGTTGATAACCATCACCTTTTCAGGGCTTCTTTGTCACTCCCACACAGTACTCTGAGATTTCATGAGTATGTGGGTGTGTGAGACGGTGACCGAGAAAAAAGAGCTGTTGGCTGACTACTACTGCTGCTTATTTGCTGACCATTACACACACTACATGTATAAGTGTGTCCGATGTATAAAACCAAATAAATAAATTGATGATAAAAGTTTTTTTTTTTGAATATAGGCTGACTGAATATAGGATGTACAGACACTCCCCTAAATTTAGTGTTATTAAAACTTAAGTATTTGGACAAACTAACATAAGCAAATGCAACACAATTATTTAGTGTTGACTGACTGTCAGTCAAGATGGAGAAAAGGTGTGTGTGTGTTGGTGTGTGTGTTACCAGCTACATATGGTAACAAAACTGTGTTTGAAAGCCCCACAGTAATAATTGCTTCACCTTAATTAACTCTGTGAGGTTTAGGAAAGTGGCCTTGCAGCTGTGTGTGTGTGTGTGTGTGTGTGTGTGTGTGTGTGCGTGCGTGCGTGCATGCATGTGTGTGTGAACTGAGCCACATCATCTCAAGGAGGCGAATGCTAATCTGCCATTTACCATTATTCTCCAAGACCTTGGTTGAGACGAGAGGATGGAGGTAGAGTAGGGGGAGTATGACAGCAGCAGAGAAGCAGAAGTAGATGGGAGGTTATGAATGAAGCCTTTGTGTGTGTGTGTGTGTGTGTGTGTGTCTGTGTACTGGCGGTACAAAAGAGGTAGTAAAAATTTGAGTTGTGAGGAGAGGGTGCCTGCATGAAAGAAAGAAAACAAAGTGAAGTAGAGACACTCAGTCTGAAAAGTGTTTTGTAGCAGAAATGTTTGATCACATTTTTATTCTGCATTCATTTTTTTACTTTAAGGAAACCATAGCTAAGGATAAAGGTGTAAACAAAATCTATTATTCGGGTTATCTCTGGTGAATCACAGACAGTTTACACTGTTCAGCTGGTTCTTAGAGGTGACTAAATGTTAGAGAAACAGGCTTAACGACAAAAGATCTGCAGTTCGATTTTACTCCCTCCCCCTCCACCAGCACAATAACTGAAAGTGTACTGCTCCAGGAGCTGGATGTGAACAAGTTCCACTACATTTTCTCTTGGCATGCTTGTGAAAATTTGCTTACTTCAGCTTGTAAGAATAGTGATGATGAAAATTGCTGTTGATTGTTGATGTTGCTGTACACATCCCATTTAGACTGCTGCAGTAATATCAGTGATGAGGGTTCCATCACAGTAAACTTAAAATAACAAATGTATCTCTAAATACCTAAACACATAAACAATTATAACCCATGTGCTGTACTGCACAATGTTCATTTGCAGTGAGTGTTTAGTCAGTTATTGTTTTTTGCTTTGAACACTTATTTTACAGCAGCCTCCTGTCTGCAGCCATACAGTGGTTCTTGCTTATTTTCACAATGTCCCATACAGAGATTGGTTTACAATTATCCTCCTCACCATAAAATGTGAGGACTGTTTTTTGAACAAAACATGGCATCCAGTAAAGTAGTGTGGCTTACAGATGTCTTTTTACTAGTTTATGAAGACCACAAGACTACCTATTTGTAGTATTCTGGATTAACAAACATTACAGTAGATTGAAGATTTTCATTTTTGTCTTTTGTCTCTATATAGGATGCTTTGAAAATAAAACAAACAAACCCAACACTGGAAAAACCAAAATTATCCTCTAAGCCTAGATAGAAACCAGTTGGGTTACAGTCACACACACATACTGTACCTGGTAAATGGCCACTTATATAGTGCTTTTATCCAAAGTGCTTTACAATGTTGTGTCTTATTCACCCATTCACACACACTCAGACACCAATGGCAGTGGCTGCCATGCAAGGTGCTCACCTGACCCACTGGGAACAACTTGAGGTGCAGTCACTTGCCCAAGGACAAGGTCCCATGTAGACGACTGCCTTACCTGTAGTTTTGAGTGAAACACCTTTTCTTTGCTTTCATTCCTCAGTTTTTCAGAACGAACATAACATGTTGGCCAACAGAGTTGAGACAGACCCAGAATAATTCTGTAAAGATGACATGGCCTCAACTCACATCCTTCCCAAAGGTAACAAATGCATTAGTGTTGTGTGGCCATGGTGCATATTTCTCTAAACCTGTTTTTGTTCCTTGTCCTTTCCTCCCTGCTATATTAGCTAGGTCACTTAAAAGTTGATTTTGTATTATTTACAATAGATCCTTAAGTCCTTATTCCAAATAAAATGTGCATACCAATAAATCCTGTATGCATAACAATAATAATACAATAATACTTTAAATCCTGATTTAGTGCTGTATATTACTTAAAGTCTCTAACCATAGATCATAGTTATTTAATTGTAAGAAACAACTAAACTCAAACTTTAAAAGCTATTTTATAGAGATGTGGCCGTTTGATGCTTGGATCTTCTTTCTGCCTGAAGTTTTCGTTCATCTCTTTCAACATTTCCAAGGCTGTAACTCATTGTGGGTGTGTGTATGTGTGTGTGCCTGTCTGCGCTTTCAATTGGATAAACACTTGAGCTACAGATATACACAAGGAAATCTATAATGTTTAATACCAAGGTCAGAGTTATTGTCCTCTCTATGCCTACACACTCTGCCACAATATTTTCTTCCCTTCAGTAAAAAAAAGGTTTCAATCAAATCTTGCAGCTGAATGAGTGCATGCAGCATGGATGAGGTGAAGTGTCAGTACCTCCGTCTGCACCTTATATCAGTGGCTAATAACCAGAGGTCCTTTGAATAAGGACTTCTCTTAGTAGGATTTGGATGAGACTCAATTTTCTTGATGTTATGTTTGATTGACAGGACTTAAACTAAAGTGAGTTTAACCCATGTACTTTATCAGCACATTCACAAAGTAAGCTTGAAGGTAGTGACTTTGATAATTTTTATATTATCAAAGAAATCTCATGAAAAGACAACAATGAATTCAACCTACTTTGAAGTAAAGCTTGATATTTTATGCCTCTGCGTCATTGTTGTCCAAAAACTTTTAAAAACATATTTTTGAGCCACACTGCTGCACTGACTGACGTGTTCCTTTTTATAATACAACCCTCACAACTATAAGTACAAAGATTCCTGCTGCATTAAATAATCAGCACTAATTGTGTATTAATCTGCAGCTGCAAATAGTCCGTTTACGATGACCTGACTATCAGAGGATAACGATTAATTTTTGGTATTGATTTTGAGGGAAAAAACAAAACATCTCATGTTTCATGAATTGGAATGGAAGGTACCCAAGGCTGCAAATAAAAATGATTTGTATTATTCATACATCTATTTTCTCAATTGATCAATTGAGTGCCTTGTTACTGTAGATGTCACAATATTAAAAACACCCACAATATTATGGTAACATCCAAACATACTCTATTTATCATCATATTCGACAAAGTAGTATCAAATCTTCATTTAAGAATTTGGAAACAGAAAATAATTGGGGTGGAAAAAGTTCTTGTTAGAAAAAAGCTGGTAAAAAGGCTGTTGATTTCCATCTGTTACCTTAACATGACATTTTTTTTGTATCTTAAAATTTATATGCAGTAGTTTACTGCTTCTATAATTGCTTGAGGTGTTCTAATATATTTGGCCATTTTTCAAACAAAAAATGGCAAGTATTCCCTGCTCTGTGCATCTCAATTTTGAGCCATCTTTGGATTGAAGATTTTATTTTCCCCCATAACTGTTGAATAACTGTTGAATATCTTTTATATCTACTGTCAAATGTGGGAAATCATACCTTTACACAATTTGATATTTTATCGATTGCATTATTAGGAAATATTCAAGAAAGCCACTGACCATGAAAATTATTGTTAGTTGCAGTTGTACCCTTAATGAGAATGGGATGAGAACTCAGCTTTGAGTGTCATTGCAGATTGTAAATCAATGCAGACCGTACAGACAGTACAAGTTTTAGCTTTGTGGTAGTATTTAAAAAACAATTTTAAGAAGGCCCACATCATTGAATAACATACAAACATTTTTAATATGAAAAAATGTGGGTTGTGGGGGGCAGAGCAAGATGTTCGGTACAGTGTAAGGACGATTTATGGAAATGTACACCACAACTTTCAAGCTTAGTAAAACCCCCAGAGGGACCCAGTGAGAGGTGATAGAAAGGAAGGCCAGGGAAAAAAAGAGGGGTGGAGCACAGAAAACAAAAGCTAATGTTTATAGTCATAGGACAAGAAGAAGACTATTTGATGTGATCACAAGCAAGGACAACCCCATTTCTCTTTGGTAGGTCCAGATATGTAATCAGATATCAGATATGTAATCATTCGGCATGTCCTAAAATACAAGCTCTGCAGCAATGCTAGGACTGAGTGAGTGATTTTATGTTCCATAAAATATGCTTATGTTGTCTGTCAGACTGAAAGAAGCATAATGGAAATCTTATCTGTGTGTGTGTGTGTGTGTGTGTGTGTGTGTGTGTGTGTGTGTGTGTTTGTGTGTGCGCGCGCAAGCACTAACACATTTAGGACAGGAGGAACAGACTGCTGACAACACAGTGATGAGATGATAATGTGTGTTCTTCGTGCTAGAGAGAGAGACAGGGTGATGGACACGGCTGTATCTTGCTCTCATCTTCATCATCTGTCCACTAACTAACTGAGCAGTGATGCTCTAAAGCTTTCACCCTGCATTCACTCGGTCATCCTAAAAGAACCTGAAATACAGGTGGAAAAGGGATGGCGTAATGTCTGATTAAAATTCATACAAGCTTGAAGAGGGAAAGTGAAGTATTACATCAAGTTAAAAGTCAAGGACTCTTCAGGGACACTAACACTGGGACAATTTACAGGTGTGTCTTCTGTAGCTGAAATAATTCAGTAATTTGTCACAGCAAATTTTCCAAATTTCATAATCATCCTTCCTTTAAAGCATGCTTTCTGTATAGTGGGTTTACATGCATATCACAAAAGTTTTTACATAATAAAATTTGTAGCAAAGCAGTTTTATTGTTTGGACTTTTGTCCATGTGAAATATAACAACTGCTTATGAACATGGAAACTGTTTTCACAAGCATATTTACAGTATTGCAATTCTTTTTTTTTTTAATTGAATGAAGTAGTGACATCCCATGTGCCTCAGATATACTTCAGTGACAAACATTAGACCAGCTAAGGATCAGCATGCAACATGTAGCACAACACACAACTATAATACAGCATCAGAGTATGGCCATTTTTAGTTAGCAAATAAAAGATGTTAGATGTCTTAACAAGATGTGTAGGATCCAGGGTTTTTCCAGCTTTTACAGCAGTGCCTACTCCCTTATTCCTCCTGTTCTCCTGTCATGCTCTAGTTCCTTTCATCACAGTCCCATCACATCTGTTATCTTGTAACCCTAAGCAACCTCTGTATCTTTTTGTCCTGCTGCTGCTACCTGCCTCTTTGTTGCTCTGATGAGGGTCAGCAGGTCAGGTGGAGGGCTTGTCATTAGCTGGGAGTGTGTATGTACATATGTAGTGTGCACACAAGATAATAAAATCCTTTAAGGACAACTGTGAGGAAATTGTAGCAGAGAGGGAAAAGTAGGAGACTTTTACCGTAAAGATATGAATGTAAAGAATAATTTCTTTTTTTCTAAACTGACGTAGACCATGGTGCTTTACAAGGAAGAATTAGGATAGTTAAACATATAAAAGTTTTAAGATTTTGAATTTCAGAAAAAAAAAAGCACTAGCCATTAAGCCGGTCCAGGAAAAAGGCATCAGGCAGGAGTCATGCTGCTGGATTTTTAATAGCTGCATGTGAACCAGGGATGACTCATATTTCAAATTCAATTCAATTCAACTTTATTTATTTGTGCCAATTCACAACAAAGTCATCTCAAGGCACTTTACATAATAAAGTCAAAATTATACAAACATGTAGAGGAAACCTATCAAATCCCCCTTGAGCAACAAATCACTTTAACGGAAAAAACCTATAGCAGAACCAGTCTCTGGGTGGGCGGCCATCAGCCTTCACCGGTCGGAGTGAGTGGAAAGTGGAAAGAGAAAAGACAACAACAAAACATTGGGCAGGTTTGCAGGAGCAGTAGCTGCACACTGGAAAACACAACTCCAAAGCCGGGGATACCTGCAGAAAAGGACAGAGAGGGAGAAGCGCAACTAAGGGACAGAGGAGACTCAAAGTTAATGTCATGCAGCGGTGGCATATAAATGTATAGAGAGAAGAGAAAGGAGGTGCTCATTGCATTCGGGGGGTCTAAGCCTATAACAGCATAACTAAGATCTAGTTCAGACTGAGCAGCTTCTCCTTAAACTTTTATCAAAAGGAGTTTTAAGTCTAGTCTTAAAAGTAGAAATGGTGTCTGTATTGGCAGCCTGTTCCACAGGAGAGGGGCTGGATAGCTAAAGGCTCTGCCTCACATTCTACTTTTGGAAACTCTGGGAACCATAAGTAGGTCTGCTTTCTGGGATCTAAGTCTAATCGGACGATATGATACTAAATATGATTGAGCTTGAGCATAAAGAGCTTTGTATGAAAATTCTATTATAGATTTTATGGGAAGCCAATGGAGAGAAGCTAATGAAGAAGAAATATGATCACTCTTGCTAATTCCAGTCAGTACTCTTCCTGCAGCATTTTGGAATAAAAGGTTTTTGGGTGTTATTAGGACACCTCCGTAGTAGGGAATTGCAGTAGTCCAATGTAGAAGTAATAAATGCATGGACCAATTTCATTGCATTACCTTGAGACAGGATGCTCCGAATTTTGGCAATGTTCTGGGAGATGGAAGAAGGCTGTTCTAGACATTTGTTTTATGTGTGAGATAAAGGACTTACCATGGTCAAAAATAACTCCAAGGTTCCTCACAGCAGTACCGGAAGCCAGAGTTATGCTATCTAGTAGCTATATTGTTATCATCTGCATAGCAATGGAAGTTTATGGAATGATTCCTAATACTATTGACTAGAGATGACATATAAAGAGTGAAAAGTATTGGTCCTAACACAGAGCCCTGTGGAACTCCATAACTAGCTTTTGTGCACATAGAAGATTCATTATTAATTTGGCCAAATTGGAATGTGTCTGATAGATACGATTTCAACCAATGCAGTGCTGTTTCATTAATCCCAAATCCATTTTCCAGTCTTTGTAATAAAATGTTGTGGTCAGTGGTGTCAAATGCAGCACTAACATCTATTAGGAATATAGACACAAGTAATTTATCTAAAGCCAAGAGAAAATCATTGGTGACTTTTACCAGTGCCGTTTCTGTACGGAATCGAAATCCTGTTATTCCTCTCCAGGTGGTCACATAATCAATTTGCTCAAATAACTACTTCTTCAGGGATTTTTAATATAAAGGGGAGATTGGATATCTGTCTATAATTGGCTAAAACACCTGCATCAAGGCAAGGTTTCGTAGGTAGAGGTTTGATAACAGGAACTTTATGGGCCTTTGGTAAATACATACATGGTAAGAGATGTATTTTAGTTAGCTAGTTCAGTTAGCTCAGCGAGGACTTTGGGTAAAAAGCAGTCTAAGAATGATTGGGGTCTTACTGATGACTTGAGCTGCTGCACATGAAGATGTATCATGAGGGTCTGGTGAATTTTTTCCCTAATAGCTACAATTTTATTCATAAATAAAGTCAGGACGTCATTGCTGCTCAGTGTTGAGGGAATACTAGGCTCAACAAAACTATGGCTCTTAGTCAGCCTGGCTACAGTGCTGAAAAGAGACCAGGGGTTGTTCTCATTTTTTTTAAATTTTATTAACAATGAATAATAGGCTGTTCTGGGATTACGGAGGGCTTTTTTAAAATACATTATTAAACAGTTTTTCCAGGCTAAATGGGGTTCTTCTAAATTAGCGGAATGCCCCTTCCTTTGTAACTTTCCTGATGCCTGTTTTAAGCTCCGCATTTTTTAATTGTACCATGGAGGTCATCTTCTCTGATTCACTGCTTTCTTTTTTAGAGGGGCAACAATATCAAGTATCGTGCACAGTGAGGCTGTGGGATCATTAACACGATAATCAACTTGTACGGGAGTAAGGCTAAGGTGGCTCCTCTCCATTGTATTGCCACACGGTGGAGAAAATGATGAAGAAATCATTTCCTTAAATTTGTTCACAGCATTTTCAGATAAACATCTGCTGTAGTGGAATTCTTTTCTAACTGCTGTATAGTCCATTATTGTAAATTCAAATGTTATTAAAAATGGTCAGACAACAGAGGATTATGGAGAAATGTTATTAAATTATATATCCAATACCGTATGTGAGGACAAGGTCTAGGGTGTGTCTAAAGAAAGGTCCAACAGAATTCATATTATGTTCATTTGCAACTTAAAAAAGCCTACATGGAAAAGAGAATCCCTCTGTGTTGCTAGTCTTTTGCTTCAGCACAGAAAACACTGTCTGGGAAAACAAGGAGTGTGAATATTAACTTTGCAAGATAGGCACTTGAATTAGCTGCTGGAAAAGGTCATTTAGAAAACGTGCTAAATATAGGCTTTAGAAAACAAATGCAGAATACATCCCAGGGAATCCTAGGCTGTTTAACAGGTAATATTTGGAAAGAGCAGCAGAAAACGGAGTCAGGCTTTTTCTTCTTTCTGTTGCCTTCTATGCTGACCACTTGCTCTCTCGTGCCTCATCTGTATCAACCAAACAATGGGCACCAGTAGAAAACTGCTGATGCTGCCCTTGTTATAGTAAACAAACAGTATCCAGAGCTATCCACCAGCCTCCAGTTGTGTCATTTACTGCTCTCCTGGCTGCTCTAGTTAAATTTGGACATTAACATTATCAGTGAGCCTATAAGATGTAAAAAAAAAACTACTTATACAAAGCCCTTGAGATTAAACTAATTTTAGCGTGCATCTGTGTTTTTGTCTTTGTCAAATTTGGTTTTAAGGCCTATGTTGTCAGACCTCACGGGTTCAAAGGCTGTGTCAGGGTAAAGGACAACTTTGGTCACTTTCTAAATTAATTGTCCACAATCACTATACAGATTCTTAAGCCAACATTGAATCCTCTCTTCTCACCCTCGCCTATTTCCCACCCTGCAGCCACGATTTGCTTATTCATTCATTCCATAGATCTATTAAAAACAAACAAGCATTTCTTTATTCAGAAAAACAAGGCCCCTGTAAATATTGTCCACCATCTTCAGAGCTATAAATGAATCTTAAATGTTAAGATTGCATGCTCAGTTCATCGGCAAGAATACAACGAAGTGCCGAATCGGAGGTTAAGGTCGCTGGTTTTGGAATGAATAAGTCTCATTCAGTCAAGTGCTTTCTCTGATTGATGTCCAGAAACTATTAAAAACACAACAACAGAGCACTATAACACCAACATATTAGTTAATCGAGGCTGCAGTCTGACCACAAAATTTGAGTAGGGAAGCTTCAACCAAGTATGATAATTGTAGACAATGTGATCGATTTAGAAAATGACCAAAATGATCCTTTAAGCCTTTAATTAGGGTTACAATTAGGTTTAGGTTAGGCATTTAGTTCTGGTTACGGTTACGATAAGAAGCAAGGGAATGCATTATGTGAGTGAGTATCCTCACAAGTATAGCGAGACACGACGAGTATGTGTGTTGAATAGCTCACTGGCCTGTTCCTCCAATGTACTGTGGAATTAAACTCTCAGTGGGTATTTACAGAGTACCTCGTCTCTCTGTGTGTGTGTGTCTGTTTGTGTGTGTGTACACATCAGCTTATTGTGCTGGCCAGTAATGAGAGTTGTTTGGCGTGTGCTGCTACCATAGCTGGGCTTGTTTGTTTAGGTGCTGGTTTTCTGTGTGTGGGGGGGTATTTATATACATGTGTACAGCTGTGTATGTTTGGATGCCTCTATTTATTCAGCTTCACCTGCATTTTCAAGGTTGGCTCATCACAGCCAAGAGATGAGTATAATAGCACTGTGTGTGTGCCTAGGGGAATAGAATCTAGAATAAACACACGTGTCTCTCTCTTTTCCAGGTGGAGTTGCATGAATGAATGGACTGACAGTTATATTGACAAGCCAGCCACTGATCGTGTGTGTTTTGTGTGCGCGTATGTGTCTGTCTGTGTGTGTGTGTGTGTGTGTGTGTGTGTGTGTGTGTGTGTGTGTGCATGGGCGCAAATGTTAGAGAGGGAATCTATTTCTCCAAAACATGGCAGGGAAGGAAAGGAATTGTTTGTGAGGATTGTACATACTTTTCTTTATTTCACCAGCAACAGTTGTCACTCAAACAAATTACATATTAATAATTTTTTTCTCTTGCACATGCCAAGTACTAATATTTTAGGTGTGTTATTAAAGTCCAAGAGGTAACAATTTGTTTCACTGTGTGTTTCAAAGTTTGTCAAAAATTGAGTTCTGCAAAACAAAATAAAAAAAACGTAATAGTTGGTTACAGGTTACAGACCTAATCAACTCCAAATATTAGCCGGTTATAGTGTAGTGGCTTAGGGCTGAAGGATAGAGAGAACCATATTCTACCTTCACTCTGAAGACTCTGTTGATCAAATCAAGATTGTTTTTTTTCTTTTAAACTGTTACATTTTTCCTCTTACACATTGTAAAACATCAAGTTACTATGCAATAGACACATCATGCTCAGTTTATTACACTCTGGGATTTAGTTCATTATGGTGCAGATTTGTTCATTACTGTTATCTAAGTGGTTACTACCCACATCCAAACCACAGATTGCATTAGTGAGCAAATCTGCACTAGAACAAGGAGGAAAAAAAACACAACTGGCAAAGCCTTAAATTTTGCATTATTGGAAGTGTTCTCAAACACCGTGCTAGACTTTTATAAGGGAAAAGGCATAAAGTGTCATGGAGACTGCAAGGCATCCAATAATGTCCACTTTTCCTTATTGATACTCTGCCACTTTAAGTCATTTAATGTGCAACCAGACCTGCACTTATCTGGCTTCCTACGTGCACCGTTCCTTGTTTTCCTTTCTAAAGTGAAGCCTGAATTCTGACATTTTGTTGTCATACCATATTGTAATAGTAGCCAGCCATGCTATTTGTTTGGGAAGATACTCTTTACTCTTTACTTAAACATTTAACTTCTCCTCATCATGTAAAAGTAAGAACTTGTAGCATTTTTGATTAGGTGAGAATGATCAGTGCCTCACCCCTACCTCCCTCTACCAGTGCAGAGTTAGGTACTGTACCTGAGTTTGCCTTCAGGTAATGTGAAGTTTGTCTTGCATACAGAATATCAGTGGCCTATTTGACTGATATTCATAAAATTATAAATCATAAATAAGCAGCTTCAGAATGAGATTACGATTCTGTAAGATTTAATAAAACCCAATCTCTAATATAAAGCAGCAAAAAGCTACAGCATAATGTGTTGGAGTTATTTTGCTTGACTTGAAACTTTACGCCCTGTAATGTAACTGCATATTCGCAAGTTGCAATGATGATGCTGAAACGATATCACGCAGCCCTCCTCTCCACAGTCTAATTCCAGAAGATTCTATAGCCACGGGGAAAGGAGAGAGAGGCAAAATCACAGCTTCCTGTTTATTATTTGAGAAACAAAATCAGTTCATTCATCAAAAGGTTATCTGGTGAACTATGAAGTTTGTTTTTTATTCTCTTTGTTGCCACAAAATATGACTCAGGCCCATTTGAATGCACTCAAGTTCAAGTAGTTTATCTAAAACCACATGCTTTGGAGAGAAAATTAAAACGTGCACCAGTGGCATGTTGATTTTAATCTGCTTATACAACTATATTATAGTAAAGTAGATAAAAATGAATTCAGTCTGTGCACATTTCAATTATTTTACAGTCACTCCTTTTCGAAAAAGTTGAACTAAGCTGGGATTTGTTTGTGAGTCTGATCAGGGGTTTTGACCTTCTGATTTCTCTAAAGTTATGGTGCTGTGTATTGGTACTGACAGTAACATTACAATCAAAAGTGGTCAAGTACACCCTCGGTAGCATACTATGTACACACTATGCTAAAATGATAGCTTGTAGTACAGTTACTACAGCAAATACATGTAGTACATTGTGCATGCATTTGTTCCCTTTTTATCTACCAAAAACTTTTAACATGTTAAACCGGAGAGAAAGAGAGAGATGGTGGATCGAGTGACTCTGATAACGTCTCTCTCTATAACAAGAAGAGGATAAAGGCTCTTTTCTGCAATCCACATGCCAGGCAACTCCCAGAGGCCTCTCTGTTGACACAGCCACCACAAAGGGAACTAAAGGCTTCCCAATGCCTCCCATTATGAGACTAACCCCAGGTCCAGTCGCTGTGCTGCAGGGTTATCCAGTGCAGGCCAACCAGCATTGGCCAAAGCTCCCTTGAATTTTAGCCTGGATACATAAGACTACCCCCACCCCACCCCTTGATGCATTGTTCAGTGTTATTCTGCTTCCACAATGGGACATCACACTTTGGAAGTAATTTTCAAAAAGGGGAAGCCAATCAAAAATAATGGCACTTATTGTTTCTCTTTTGACACACATTGCTGAGCGGCCTGCCCCTCCCTCCCGTCGCTTTCTCTGCTTGTGTTGCCATAAACCCCGGGGTTCATTCACGTCTATTATATGGACAAATTAAATAAAACCCAGAATGGGTTGGAGGGGAGCAGAGAGCCACGCTGGCCGTTCGGCAGTGGTGTTGGAAAGAGTCGGGATTGATAGGAACACCATGAAGAGAAGGCAAAGATGGCAAAGCCTAAGGAGTGAGGACATACTGAGCCAGAGAAGGTTACTATAGGTTCAGACAGAACTAGATGGAAGGAAGTAGAAAAAGGAGACAAGTAGAAAATTACATGGATGCTCGAAGAAAGGATATGCTCAGTTACTCTCTCTGTAATAAGTCATCAGGTAATGCTTCAGTTTTTCTGTTTATGGACACAATGGATTCTGCAACAGATTAACTAAACATGTGATGCTGATTTGAATGGAAATAGAATTTGGGAGCAAGAGGAACTTATATGGAGGGAAAAAGCCCTTAGCCATCTGTGGCTTTCTCACATGGACAGATGGATGCCTCGTGAAAGAAGGGAAGGTATGTTGCTACTTCTGAAAGAGGGAGGGCCCTCTGAGGAGTAAAGTGTCAGACAGGTGGTTGAGGTTCACTGGCTAATGATCAGTTGCATTTATAATGTTTTCTTTTGGTGTTTGTGCAAGAAATCAACTTGAATGTTGGCACTGTTTCTTCCGGAAAGACTAAGCTATCTTTTGACTGTGATACAGGACACACAAATTAGAGTTTTAAAAGGCTTAATTTTAATACTGTATTACTGAAAAAACAACAATTGTATGCACTTGCAACAAGGACCCTCTCGAGAAATGTACTGCACAACTTAAATCTATAGACTGAATGTGAGCTTGTGATATATTAGCTGAAGTTGGTCAGGTTTAGTTGTGTGACCTTTTTGAAGCTTTTAGGAAGCTTTTTACCTGATTAGTGTCATATGAGTGCACGAATAGGTTCGATTGCAATAGTTTTCTTCATTTGAGTTTCATGGTCTGCAGTATTCGAAGCCATTTGAGCCATAAAAGAATCTTTTAAACGTTACCACTTGTAACAAGCAATGGTTTGGTGTTTGCAAATTGAAACACATATTTTATTCTCAGATTGCACTGTTTGATATAATTCACTAGGATGGCAGATAAGACTGTCTGTAAGAAATACTAACCAGATAGATGGAGAGAAAGGGGTAAATGGAAGCAACAGGAGAAGAAACATAAGTGAGAAAGAAGAATGAATAGGGAAGAAGAAAAGGTTGACAAGGTAGGGGAGGAAAGGGCAGGTGGAGGAGAGCTGCTCTTTGGGGTCTTTGAAAGCAGCAGGTCCTGGCTGGGAGCTTGACACTATTTAGTAAGTGAGAGGCCTAGAGAGGAACTGAGACAGAGAGAGAGAGAGAGAGAGTAAGAGAGAGAGAGAATTGTCAGCCTTGCACTTAAAGGCCCTCCACAGGAAGTCCCCATTCTTCCCAGAGCTGACACCCCCCACGAACAGTAGCGAAAGACAAGGAAAAAGCCCTCATTTAGGATGAGGAGAAGAGAGAGGTAGAGGACCCCATCCTCTTCTGAGGGGGTTCCTGATATCAAAACCTTCCCTCAGCAGGACAGGGAGAAATGCCAGCAACAAGGAAAGGTTCAGGATCTTTTATCATTTTATTTGGATGTTGATTTGAGTGTGCAAAGATTATAATCAACCTCTTTGACCTTTTCTTTTTTAACATTTAATTCAAAATTGTGTAATCTGTCACTGTTTGTATGATTAATGTCAAACATTCTACCTGATGCTGATGTAAGTCAAATTATACAATGATTGAAAAAAATATAAGAAATATTACTGCAATTAACACTTTTTCCAGAAAACAATGTAGTGTACGTTGAGTGATTCATCATGAAAGATTATTTTAATTAAATCTTAATAGAAAACTGTTGCTGACAGCCAAATATTACTGTAAACATTTGTAAACAAGCCACTGCTGTTGTCCAAAAGCAATTAAACACATCACCTCGACACACCAGTCCAATGGGTGACATGTTTCTTTATTCATAAACACCTAGTAGAAAAAGATATTAAAGCACAGAGTTACCATTACTTGTACAGTCTGAGGTAAGCTAGTCTGCACAGGCACTCATTGTTCAGAGGAATTGTGTTTTGTTTTTTTGGTAAATATTTTAAGCAAGCATTTTGAAATGACTGGCTCTTCAAGTGTAGGTATTGTTGTAGTTTAAATGTGATGTGAAATTAATTTGTCTTACCACTTGGATAAATTAACATTTGGTTGAATTTCTGATCATGTGTTTTCCACTTGAACAGCAGTTCCCTGTGTTGAACCCTTCACATGGTAATTTTGTTGGCTCATTGGCTTTTACAGATTATTTTTACTGCATCATATTATTACTTGTAGGTTCAACTGAGCCTGACTCAGTTTGTATTGATGTTTGTTTTCTAGTTTTTGTGTTTGTTAGTTTTCATGTGTTTGTCAGACTTTGTCTGTTGGAGGTAAACTGAAGAGAACTCATTCAAAATCTTAATTTTCTTGGTCCTTTTCAGCGGTTTGGTGGCAAATTGAACCCTTGACCTTCACTGCACATGGGTCCAACTGAGCTTTGTTTGCACAAACCCTTTAACAACACTAGAAAAATGTTGAGCATTTTGCTCTAATTATTAATGAAAAGACAGCCAACTTGGGTGTGACAGCAGGTTCAAATTCAGTGTTTTGAATTTTGTTGACATTTGAATCTCTTACTGTGCCTTTTTAAAAGAAAGTCATACAGTAATTGCTCAGAACAATGACCCACAGCAAGGTAGTCTCCCATTAAAAGATCTGCTTAAAAACACATTATACAAAAGAGCGTGTTAGTTTAAAAACTTTTAGAGGCTTGCATTTTTCAACTTGACTATTATTTTCTATAGTTTAATGCAAACATGTACCTTTTTTACAAAATATAACATGCATTTTTCTACTAAATATGCAGCAAAATTAAAGTAACTCAAAACTTTTCAGAGGCCCCCTTAGTGAAGATATAGGAAAAAGCCCCACTTGATGAGCTTAAAACAGCTCTTGTACAAAGTAATTATAGCTGCTGGATTCATGTGTGGAGTCCAAATAGTAACATGCACCCTAAATGTGTACTGTGCTGGAATAAATGTAGTTTGTGTATTTCAACAGTTGTATTGCATTAGCCAGACAGGTTGAACTGATGCAGATGGCTTTTATGTGTTATTGACATATGTGTATTTTATGTATATGTATGTTATGTATGTGCGCATTGGCTGGGATTGACTCAGTTGCCTCAGAGGGAGTATCATTGCTGGTAATCCTCTTTATGGTCGACTAATCATTATTTATTTATTTATTTTCCCCCTTAAGAGTCCACTCCACCTCAGCCCTCCCAGCCTCCAGCTACACCCCCCCGCCCCCCTTTCTCTTTCCCTCCTGACATCCTCTCTCTCACCTTTTTTTTAACCAATCCTCAGCAGGGTTTCTCCCTCCTCATCTCATTTTTCAAAAAGGTCACTTATTTTTTTCTGTCCTCCTCTTACCATATTTTCTTCTCTCTTTTCTTACTCCCCCTCCCCCTTTAGTTGCCCTTCTCTATTTAATAAAGCTAATCTTATTCCACACAGAATGAATGTTTCATCCTATGTTTCCTTCCTTTCTCCATCTACTTCTACTCTGACAATATTCCAAGTTATTATAATTTCAATTAAAAAGAATTGGTTCAAATATACTTCATAGTTTCAGATACAGATTTTTGCTATCTGTGAGGGGAATACTAATATTAATCTTATGTCTGTCTGTGTGGCATAGCTTAGCATGGACACGTTAAGCAATTGGCCCTGTCTGGAGCAAGAAAAATACATCCGCAAACAACTCTAAAGCTACAATATTTACCGAAAGTATCCTAACAATAAACACATTTCAAAGGTTGAGGTTTTTGGTGTTACATGTACAGGTGCAGTCTGACCTAGCCTGGCTTTCTGTGCTCGCTTTGGGAGTTGGGTGAATGAACACTGCAGCAGAGAGTAGGGCTGTGCAATTTATGAAACTTTGATTTCAATTCCAATTATGGCTTCCTGCTATGAAATAAAAATGATGCTCTTGTTTGGTCGTCTTTTAGATCCAACACGTCCAGTGTTCATTTATCTAGGCAGTAATCTGTGGGTTCCTCTAAGTTTTGTTGGTGTTGAGACCGATCATGTTTTGGAGAGCTGTTGTGCTTGGTTAGTAATTCTCCTCACAGACGCAAAATTGTGGGTCTGTTTCAGTTTACTAGTTACTGTATTGGTGATGTGTAATATCATTTTAAATGTAGTAAAGTGTGTTTTATTGATGACCAAAAAAGTACAACTACTCATTGTGAACCATGCACAGCTAAACTATTGTGGTAGTTGAATATATAATAAATTACTTGAGTAAAAACCCAAGGCAGCTACTTTCAACTGTGGCAACTGTGGTTTGGTCTTTCAGAGGGGACAGTTTAAACACTGTTTGTTGGCAAAGTTTTCAGTTCTGTTTCAGCAAAATCAGCGCTAAACTGTTAGCAAAAGCTACTTTCTAAACTTTAGCAACACAGATCATTTGCCACATTTCATACAGTATGATACATGATACAGTATAGTATTTGACTGGCAGTTGTTGACTGTGAGTTGTAAAGTTGTTAGAGGACACATGAAGACTCTTCTAAAAGGTAAATTAAGTTACATTGTAATGACAATACAGGGAGAACACTTTGTTTGTAGCATCAATCCATGGTATTAATACTTTATGAGGTTACTGTATATGTTTGTAAACAGGGATAAGACAGCATCAAATGAGAAATAAAATGACCTGGTCTCAGGTATACCTCAAAGTCTGGAGTCTGGCCACTTTAAGATCGAACACACTCGACCTAGCTCTAAATAATTCCAAAAATAGAAAATCCATGTGTGGCGATCAATGCTGATATTGTGGCAGGACTACACAAATCACTGTTTAGGAAACACTGCAGACCAAAACATTTATTGTTCACTTGCCCAACTGGGCAATTGCATCACGCAGTGCTTTTGCCAGAATATCAAGTTTACTTGCCCTGGGCAACAGGCAAGCGTTAATGTGGATCACTGTGACCTACACTTTGTAGTGTCCCTGAACGTGTTTAGAGAGTTGGTCTGTAACAAGATATGTCTCCTGTACATGTTGTGTAGTGTATAATAGGGCTAATGTAGAACACTTTTGTAAATGTGTCAATTTAAAGCGCATTGCTGTATCTCAAGCAGTGCAGTGTACAATGGTTAGAACTGTTGCCAGCCAGTCCCTTTCTGTTTGTTTTTGTTACTGCGACTCCCAGTCCAGACATGCAAGACAGCTAGTTCTCAAGGGCTAATGTGTGAATTGTGAAGGGTTTTCCATCTGTGTGTCCACCCGCTTATGGCCCACTGTCCTAGGTAATATACAGTTCACAGTTAAAAAGTGGACTGGCAACATTTCCTAGTCTTTTCTGTAAAAAGTTCTTCTGTGGCCGAGCTAAAGAAATAAACCTATAGAAAATGCATTCTGTAATATCTTTACACTGTTTCATAGACTATCGATCTGTCTCCTGTACTTGAGATCGTGAAAGAAAAGGATGATGTTAAAAATGACTAGAAACTGAGTTTACACTGAGCTTATTGCTAAATGTTTAATTATTTTGCATATGTTGAGCAGAAATGAACCTTTCAGGAATATTTCTGTAGCAAAGCAAAATATATCAGAAAATGCATTTTGGAGTTGGTTTTGTCTGTTAGAAATGCTCCAATTTGGCATATATGTATAAAAAATGACAAAATAAATGGTTCTGAAGCTACAGTGTAAATGCAGACTTCTCTGCCTGAAGCCTGGGCTGTCTGGCAGACAGGCAAAACCCATTAGCAGGGCTTTGCGATCGTCTTGTAAACCGAGACCCCGGGCATTCATTAGGCATCAATCAAAGGAAGAGGTGTGATGATTAAATGATGAGTGCAAATGCTTAACAGTGTTCGGTACACCAGGCCACTTTACTCTTGACACTTGAAAATGGGAAAAAATGGATGGAAAAAAGATGATTTTAGTCTCCATGTAGTAGGCTAAAACTGGTTGGAACTGGATGGCTGCAGCTGGTTAATTTATTCATAGGAGTTATTAAAGAAAGTGAATTTCAAAACCTTGAAGTCAAAGCTCGAAGATGCCTCCAAATGCTAGTGGAGCAAAAAGAATTCAGAGTGCTTGCACTGGTTCTCAGTAATTGTTTAATTGTGCTCAATTTAGGAATTCATACTTTATTCCTGTTATACAGTTCAGTTGGCAATAAACTAGGAGATTCTTTCCAAAAATTTAAAAGCTAAAGGACTTTATAAATATATATCAGCCTTAGGATGACCTCACATTTCTAAAAAAATCTTGACACAACATTTACCAGGAAACCAGGTCAAAATATGGTTTCAAAGCTCTTATCATTTGTAGTATGAGTGTATTTGGTTATTTGTATTGTATTGGCAAAATAATTTTTGAAAAGAGCTTTTTTTGTTACCAGCTGTCTGTTATGGTCATTTATATCACAGCTTGTAATAATGTTTCATTTCCAACTGCCACACACACCAGCTGAGGGGATGAATTGTTAAAGTGCATTTTGAAGGTTACTTTCTTTTTTCCCCAAAATGTATAAGCTAATTTCTACAACATGAGAAAGCCCACTGCCAAAGTAAATGCACATTTTTGTGCTTTGCAAAACAAAAGGATACAAATTTAGACAACGCATTAAATTAGGTAGAAAAAGGGGGCTCCTCTACAGCAGCATACTGTAATTAGCATACCAAACTGTAACACTGTTGGTTTAGAAACAGTTTTGTAAATTTAAGTAAAATAATTTACCCTAAGAACACGGAATGGTTAGCGCTGCTACCTTCCAGCTAGAAGGTCCCCAGTTCTAATCCTTGGCTGATTGGCCATTCTGTGTGGGGTTTGCATGTTTTCGCTGTTCTTGCATAGGCTTCCTCCAGATAGTCTGCTTTCCTGCCACATTTCAAAGACATACATGTTAGGTTATCAGGTGACTCTAAAATGCCAATAGGTGTGAATGTAAGCAGAATTGTTGAATGAATGGTTGATTTTAGCAGTCTGAAACATTGCATTAGAGAAACAATTATCTTATAAGCCAGATTATGTTTCTTACCAAAATAGTCCTTATAAACCTTTATCTGATTTCAGTCATTTCTATAATAATTGTATTTTCAGCTATTCCCATAGAGACACTAAACCAATAATCACTTGACTCTACTCACCGGAAATCTCTGTCAACCTGAATATTTTTCATAAGGTTAGTCCAATTATATGGAATCATTATCACTTTCTACAGTGGTCTGAACTAAGCAAATGTCAAATCCGCATCCATGCGATCTCTCTTCTTTCTCCTCCTCCTCCCTTAATTTACTCTCTAAAATCTGGTCAAACAAGTACATTAGGGGTGTGTTTTGGTGTATTTTGTGCTGTGTTTAAACTCCTGATGGCTAGATAGATGTTCAGATTGTTTGCTGCTCTGACTGAGAAAAAGTTAACTTTTTCATTTCATGGTGTTCTTTATGCTGTATAGTACTGTGAAGTAGTGTGTCCTATGACTTTTTTCCTAAACCTTGCTTTGCTTACAGTATCACAGTACTGCAGTGTGTTAATTGATGTTGTGGTTTGACAATCTAATGTGATGTGGATACAGGTTATCAGTAGTTCTAATGTTTTGGCGACCTTTTTAATTTTAAATAGGGTGGCCAAAACATTAGAACCACCTCTTCTTATAATACACTCAAGTGTGACTCCGCTAATCACTCACTTTAATAAAGGCATAGTAGAATTATCTCCTTTCTGACTGTTTCTATCTAAAAACTAAGAAATCCTAACCTTGTGAAAGTAGAATTCATGGCAGAGCCACTGTACTGGATTGCATTAAATTGAACAGTTGGTCATAATGTTATGTCTGATCAGTGTATTCCCACAAAATTGTGGGGGGGAAAAAAGCATCACTCAACAGAGCACAGAAAGGGGAGGGAAAAAAATGGGGCCATCGGTGGGTGCCAATTAATCATTTTGAGCAATGGCCCCCTCATAGATTAATCCAGTCCTTTATTGGCATTTTCACTGTCCTTACCTGTTTACCAGTATTCACATCTACACTTTAAATTTGTAAAATTGTACAGTATCAAGCATTTAGCAGTTCTTTCATAGTACAAAAAAGCAGAAATACTTTGAGTGTCTGTATTAAAAGCATAATATGGAGCAATAGACATAGCACTGAGGAGATGTTTGTCATCTTTTAATTTCATTCCTTTATGAATGGAGAGAAAATTAGGTTTTCAGAAACTATCAATTACCCAAGAGAAGGCTAAACTTATTTGATATAAAAACTTGACAAGAAACATATTCTAATATACCTTAAATAGTGATGTATATTATATAGCTGTAACACACTATTAAATGTATATATTTTCTATAGTTACAAAAACTACCGGCTTCAAAAGAATGCTGCTCTGCTGCTCTACTGTAAATCACTATTTTCAGTGACTTTTACTTCTGTAGTAATGTTTAGATTTGAAGTCTGTTATAGATTTCTGACCATTTAACATAACATAGGTTGGTGTGTGTGTGTGTGTGTGTGTGTGTGTGTGTGTGTGTGTGTGTGTGTGTGTCCGCACGCACGCGTGCACTCCCTGCTCTGTCAGTGCTGCTGAGCTCCACTAGAACTGACAGGTTGCTGTTACAATGAGCCTTAAACAAACCCACTGAGTCGGCTGCTGCACAGGAGAAATGCCTTTGATTCTTCTATGTGTATGCGTTGGAATGGAGATTTCAGGCCTAGTAGCAGAATGTGCTTTCTCTTCTGCTCTGTCTTGAATTGTATTTTTTTTTAAATGGAAGTAGTGATATTAACATGATCTGTTTGGTCACAGGGATGTACTTCAAAGAGCTTATTGATTGTGATTATGCTATTAGGCTCTTAGGGTTTCCAAAACCTAAATTCTGCACAGTCACTGAATGGCTCACGCACAGAACACACCAGAGCTGCAACTTCAGACAGCACATGCTACACGGTATTAGTTGTAATGCTAAACTTGTAATTAACACTAGAGCTAAAGTATTGGTCATACACTTTTCCAGACATTTTTGTTGTTTTTTTAAATAATTCGGATAGGTCACCTAAATGTTTTTTATGTTAATTCTGCTTAAAATGCTCTGCAAAAACCCTGAGGTGTCTTTTGATGATGGCGTGAACACTGATGTGTATGTGCAATGAGTGACCCTTGTGTTCACACACTGAGGTTAACATGTGTGCTGAACTCTGGACCTGTTCATCATTAGCTTATGGGAGTGTACACACTGCATCCTTAGCAATTTGCCATTTTTAGCTAACACTGACCATTGTTTTCACGGGTTTTCTAGGTGTTTCAATCCAGGTGTCGCTAAAGAACATTACTTCTGTGAGTCTTGACCTGGTTAGGGTCAAGATACAGTTGCTGTTTACTACACCTACGCAAAGTAACACCTTCATGTAACCTGAGTTGATTTGGAGCATCAGTTGTGCGTATCCTTAGATATTAAAGAAAAGCGCACATAGATGCATTCCTGCATATTGCTGGTGGGGCAACAATCTCAGCAGGAGGTTCAAATCACAATGGTAAAAGAGGAAAGTTTAAGGGGAACACTTACTGATCCCATCTACAACTACCAATATCTACATACCTGCCACTTATGTTGTTGTTGTCTCTGCTGCAATCTCAACATTATCTTGTGTGTTGCCATGGCTTTGGTTTGTTATGGAAAAGCACACGCTCATTAGGAAGAAACGCAGTTGTTGGTCAGGGATACATAGGCCCGAATCTGCTCCCTTGTGGCAACTCTTTAAAATCCTCCAGACACACACAAACTATGCAAGAAAGTAAGTACATTCTCATAGATAACGTCATTGACATATCATTAACAAAAGACCGTAATGTTTTGAACCAGGAGACTTGGTTTATGGATCAAGCAACAAAGTGCTGTTTGACCCGCATTGTTTTTGCTGTCAGACTATTACTTGGAGTATTACTTTCCCCCAGTTCTAATCCTAATCCTTCTAAATAATCATACTGTATATAATTTCTACAAGTTCTGAAACTTTTTTATTTTTTAAAATCTGCTCCAATAACAGTATTGCTTGTTTGTTGCAGTATGGACACATCTGCTTGTAGCATTAATGTTGGAAGACCTCTGTGAAAAGAAGCTAACACCCAAGCAGTTTCGCGTTTTGGCATTTTTTGGACCCGCAAACTGTCATTGGTCTAGAGTGGAGACAGAAATTCAAGTGAAGCTGCATCTGATGCAAAAGTATTTCTCAAGACCCTAATGAAGAAAATAAATGGGAAACTCAAACTTTGGATTTGTTACAGCAACCAACCAGTTTCATGTACACAAAACCACATCTTTGCAAAAAAAATTGTTGCTCACATTCCCATTCATTTGATGCACATAATTACCTCCAGCTATGGAAATGCACATCAAATTCCTTCAAAAAGAAAGAGACTGTTTAATTATTTCCTGTTGTTTTCAGGTGATTTTGTCAGCTACAAGGCTTTTGTGGGTCACTCATGCATTTTGTGGCTGCCTTAATCTTTTTGTCAGCCACTTTAAACATATGTGCTCTGTAAATCTCAGTTCTCCACCAGTCAGACACAGCCATTGACTATTTAATATAGCCAGCCACACACCCCACACATTTATCCAGCAGCTTCTTTATTTAAAAAGGAAGTAAACAAATTTTAACTAGGGTAAGTAAAGTGTTAATGTCATCATGAATGTGATAATGTGATAGATAGTTCCCCAGTACACACAGTATACGATCACTATAGAGTTGGGCACGTAAAAAAAAACTACCACAAAATTTAAATGATGGACAGCATTAAGCACAGTCATTGTGGCTTCACGACAGTGACGAGAAAGTGTCAAGTAAACAACAAGGTACAGTGCATCTGGGAAACTATTCAAGTTCAAGTTTGGTTGCACATCTGACTAAACATTTGAAGCAGCACACTGGCAAACTGAGACTGGACAGTGTTGGATGTCTTGGCTTTTGTCTTACCTCTGTTTGGGACAGTCTCCACACTTCATAGAAGTAAACTGCTTGGCACTTAACTTTAACAGGTGTGGGAAAAGCTTTAAATAAAGCACATTTGCAACACCTCATGACTCTTTAGTGTTGAAACAGAATCAATAAAGCTTTGAAGCAATGTTTGAAAACACTAATAATTAAAAAAAATCTCACCTCTGTGTAGCCTGTCAAAGTGTGTGCAGTCTCGTCTTCTTGTTCTGGTGCAGATCTTCCCGCCACTGCCACCAGTGGCCTGAGTACGCGGATTGCAGAGTTAACAAATCTGAACCAGAATAAGCAACAGAAATCATATAAGAATAAATGTTGTTTTAATTCATTAGTTTTTTTCTGTACACTTATGACATTTTAAAGTTTCCAGTAAAAACATATCAAAGAAGTAACTAACAGTTTTGTGCTAGTGAGTTTTGCAAACGACGGGTTTACAACCAAATATAAAGTTTCATTTAATTCATTAAAGGCTTCTTGGACTACTGCTTGTTCCAAATATTAGGCGCAGTTGCTTCTGTTTAAGATGGTACTTTGGTGATAGCATGAGCCTCAGATACAGTAGCTACAACTCCTACAGAAAGCCATGCTGACAGTTTTTATATGTGTGTGACTTCCCCTCATTTAATATTAAAAGGCACAACCCAGTGAGGAAACAAGGTACTATGGTAAGTGGTACATTACAGTGTTTTCTCAGTGACACCACATGTCCTCATCTTCTGCATTGTCAGTTAATAATAGAATCAAGTCAATAATAGCTGTGGTTTCACTCATGAGTAATTATCATTTAATATATTTAAGAGTCTGGCCAGTCTGAAATACTTACCAAAGGCATTTTATAAGAATTTTCAAATGTGATACTTATTCCACACCAGTCTACTGAGCAGTCAGCTCATTCAGCCACATTTCCCTTCAGGGAGACTAGGGCACAAGCAAAAACAATGCTCCAATATTATTTGGATCGCCATGACAACAAAAGGTTGTCAAACCCAAGTGTAATAGTAGATTTTGTTCAAGAATACCGACATACTGAAATGTTGACTTGACAGTGAGATAGGCCACTACGTTTGTGTACAAGCTTCACTTAAACAGTGGGTAAGACACCAGCATTTTGCTGCTTTTGTTAGTGTTATTTCAGTTTGTTTTCATCCTTCGTACTGTATATAAATGGCCAAACACACAGATATGATAGACCTGACAACAGGGACGTCTTCTCTTTCTGTTCACTTTACACAAAGCACAGGATTCAAAGCATGGGTCAACAGGCTGTATTGCAAATCTAATATCTAAAATGTACCTGGAGATGAATCACTGTGTTTACCCTCATTAGTTTTCAGCTTTCAGTCTTTCATGAAAACCAATTAAGTATCAGAGTTAATTCATTAAAGCTTCAGAAGGTGACAATATTCCTGAAATCAATAAATGGATACCTAAAGTTTTTTTCACGTGACAATAATAAATATTATAATTATCTGTATTTTGTTTTAACGTGATTTATGCCTCCAGTGAAATCCAGCTTGCTGTATTCCTTGTAATTGAAAGAAACAGTCTGCTCATTTCTGTGACTGTAGGTCTCAGTGTTGGACGCAAAGAAGCAGAGAGAAGGGAGAGTGTCGCATTTTCACAAAACACATCATACAAGCCACTTAATCACACTGTAGCCAACTGGTACAAGTGAGCAAGAGGAAAATCCAGCCATTCCAGCTTTCCAGTATAGCTTACCAGCTCGCTGAGAGGCAGGCAGCACCTGACAGATGCCACTTAGGAGCATAATCCCAGAGGGCTGAAAAGATCCTCCACATGACGGGAAGCTAGCGAAGCAGGAAAAGAACCCAACAAACTGCAAAGTTAAATGCCATTTCTCTCTCAAAATTGCTGCATTGTGCGCAAACAGCTACATGGACCTAAATGTACACATTTCTACAAGCATCTTTTAACAGGAGTTGAGTGATCCGGGAATCTGGAGTGTGTTCTGGCACAGCACAGTTTTGCATATGAAAAAAACACTTGTCACACAAGAAAACAACCAAGGGCCCTGGGGCCGTAACAGTTAAATATAAAGTGGCTATTCTGATAACTGATCCAATGACTCACTTCAAGCATAAAAACCAAACATTTAATAGTTTCAGACATTTAAGTGCGAAATTTGTTTTGTATTGCATGATACATAACAGATTATCTTTACATCACCGTTTTTCAGTTTAATTAAATTATCTGCTGATGATGACATTTTTTTTTGCTGTTATAGTAAAATTAAGACCATTACAAACATTAATTAACATTAAGTAAATTTTTAAACATGGAGGATGAACTAAATATTAAAAATAGAATCTGGTTAAAAAATAAACTGCCATCTCTCTTTACAGATCGTGACACAATCAATTACATTTTTTTGAAAGAAATGTTTTGCAGAATTGTTCGTAATCCCTGTTAAAACAGGAGCGTGTAAGCAACCCCCGGCCTGCTGTTGAAGGCCTGCAGCTGCTTTACAATATAGTTTATTAAAATTATCTATTTTTGAACCTGAAATATATGCAACATTATTATAGAATTACTGTATTTTTAATGTGGGTTAAATCTCTCCCTCTTTCTCTCCTGCTTGTCACAAAGCGCTGGTGAAACAAACAAAAGGGCCGCTTTGAATGGCACGTGTTCTGGGTGTCAGTCACCTGTTTCCTAGCAACGGGCACAACAGAAAAGCACCTGTGGCTCTGAATAGGAGGCTGTGTAGCCCTTTGTTTGGTAAAAACAGGGACAAATTAAAAATAGGGTTTGTGAACTATATAGGTCATATTATGTTAAAAGTAATATTCTACTAATAGTTCAATTACAAAATCATGGCATCTTTCATGACTTACTATAGTCACTAGCCATATGAGCTTATACTTTATTAAACTAAGTCAGCTAGACTGTAGATAGTTATAAACGTCTGTTTTAAACTTCAAATGTTGTTTATAGAGTGATGTGACAATAAAGATGTGATAATTCTTATGCAATTTAAATAGCGACCACATTTAGTTGAAATACAAAATAAATTTGCTATCAATTCCTCTTAATATTACTGTAAAATAGATTTCCCCCCCTCCCCCCATATTATTGATATGCTGATTGATATGAGATATGATTCCACTGTAGCCCGTCTGATGGAGAGGGCTGTTGACATGCTGTGTGTTTGAGATACACACAGAAAACAGATGACAGAGGGAGTAATTTTTAGGTCTCGCGCTCGACGTCACCAGAACCTCGAGCCCCTGCATGCAAATCACGTCTGCGCTCGAGCCTCTCCATTGGCCGTCTCTCGCTCATTTAGCTGCTGTCAAAGCGCGCGGCCCGGGCACGCTCCGCTAACTTTTCCCAGTACAGCTTCAAGCAAAGCCAGCCTCAACTACCGCTTTCGATTGTTCTCTGCGCTCGCGGATGACAGGGAAAAGGCGGAAAGGGGAAGAAAGAGCAAGTTTTCCTCTGAGCGGATTTCATCCTGAGAATACAGCACCTTTTCATCTGTGTCGCTGTGTGCCTGTCACTCTTTATCTCTAGCCTCCTCAGGGGTTTGGCTGCGCAGGCCTGTCTGAATGTGTCTGTGTGTTTGACTGAGAAGTGCTGTCCTACCAAGACCAGGTGAATGTACAGCATCATGATGGAAACGGACTTACATTCGCCCGTGGTGCCCCATACCAACCCATCCAACCCAGGGGCACACGCGGGAGGAGGAGGCGGGGGGACCGGAGGTAAAGTCCCCCAGGACAGAATCAAGAGACCCATGAACGCTTTCATGGTCTGGTCCCGGGGCCAGCGGAGGAAAATGGCTCAGGAGAACCCCAAGATGCACAACTCGGAGATCAGCAAGCGGCTGGGCGCAGAGTGGAAGGTGATGACCGAGGCGGAGAAGAGACCCTTCATCGACGAGGCGAAGCGGCTCCGGGCCATGCACATGAAGGAACACCCGGACTACAAGTACCGGCCGCGGAGGAAGACCAAGACGCTTCTGAAGAAGGACAAGTACTCGCTGGCCGGTGGGCTCCTCGGCTCCTCTGGTGGTGTGGGAATGGGCGGCGGGCAGCGGCTGGAGAGCCCCGGAGGGGGCCACGCAGGACCAAATGCGAGCTACGCCACGCACGTGAACGGCTGGGCAAACGGCACATACTCGGGCCAAGTGGCTGCTGCGGCGGCGGCGGCTCACGCAATGATGCAGGAGGCGCAGCTGGCATACACGCAACACCCGGGCACCGGCGCTCACCCGCATCACCCGCACCCGCACCATCACCCGCATCACCACCCGCAGCCCGTGCACAGGTACGACATGAGCGCCTTATCTTACAGCCCCATCTCAAACTCTCAGAGCTACATGAGCGCCTCACCACCGGGCTACGGCGGCATCACTGGCTACACTCATCACCACCAAAGCTCCGGTGTCTCCCCGGTGTCCGGGACGCTCGGAGGGACTTTGGGGTCCCTTGTGAAATCTGAGCCTAGTGTGAGCCCCCCGGTTTCCACCGCGCGTGCACCGCCGCCGTGCCCTACGGAAGACCTGCGGGACATGATCAGCATGTATCTGCCGACCGGAGAGGCGGCGGGGGACTCAGTTCAGAGCAGACTGCACGTGCTCCACCAGCAGCACTACCAGAGCAGCGGCTCCACTCCGGTAAACGGGACGGTTCCTCTGACTCATATTTAAACCTCTAAATGTTTAAGCACTACAAACCACAACCAAATATTTTAACTTTAGATGTGGGCGCAGGCTGCTGATGAATTGTAAATTATAGGCGGTTATAGCCATAAAAATGCAATCACTGAACAAACTTTTTTTTTCTTTCATTGGTGGATTGTGCTAAAGGAGAGCGCATCTGACATACTTTGGTTCTCTGGAACAGAGCATGCCAAGCTTTGATACGATTTCAGTTATAATCCGGGCTGGTGCAGGTGATTTTTTTTTTCGACTTTTCTGTGCAATGAAGAGACACCAGCTGTGTTTGAGAGAGCCTGAAAACCTGTTTAAAGAGGGAACCGTATAATAAATGGAGGAGGGTTTGGAAGGTGTGTTTTAAAAAGTTTCTGGGCTGCAATTTCAATTGAGTTTTAATGCTTGTAAACGTGAGTCAGTTGGTGTAATTTGAATTTGTTTTTGTTGTTGTAAAATCTTGTAAATTGTGAATAAATAGGCCTACTGAAAACGCTTTTATGCAATTGTACATAATTTATAAAATATCAAGCCCCATTTTCGGGTTGTGGACCAAACAAATGTGCGCTGAGTTATATACATTTTGCAATAATTAAAGTGTTCGATTTTTTTTCGTGGGGTATTTCTTAATTCAGAGGATTTAAATAGGTTTAATATTTCCTGCTTATTTACATGGATTCCCTTTCGGAAATAGAATTTCAAAGCTCATTGTATTGTTAGGGTCTTAATTAAATCTCGGCATACAGTATAGACAAAATTCAATTACAGAAAATAAATACACAATTCCAGACCGTCATGGTTACTCACTTTAGTGATATTATTGAAAACCTAATTATGTCTTTTGGTCTCCTATTTAACTCTCTTAAAATTGACAATAAAATAAACAGATACATTTTGATTATGATATTTTTTTCAAAAATAAGTTCAACCTTATTTCCCATCTGGGCATAAATATTGCTAATAACATTTCATCAGGAGAAATGAATGTTGGACAATATAACTGGTGTAAGATGAAAGGAGAATTGTAAATATAAGATATTTAAAATGGGAAAAGAATACATAGGCTGTGTTTCTTTTCTTCTGTTTACATTTTTTAATATGGGTTTTATATGTCTACAATGCCACCATGGAGCCGAGCATATTAAGGTTGCAGTAAACACTTGGTGTAAAGTATTTACCTAATGTTGACAAAATAAAAGATTATTTTGTCTATATCTTAATTTGAGAAAGGGACATATTCTTTAACAAAAATACAAAAAGTTGAACATTACAAAATTTGTTTGCCACCTATTTTCCATTTACAGGAATTATGATGTGCTCTGTTGATTTCTTACCCTCAGTTTTTTGCCAGTTGTAAAAAATGCATAATCATTTTCAACAGCTAAGTTACCCTAATGGCATCCTACATTATACAATCGCCTGTACCTAAATATACATTTTTAAACTTATTTTTTCCTCTAACTCTGGCACAGATATCAATGTAATGGAGTATCTATTTTGTCAAACGATCATGCGTCATCTCAAATTTAGTTTACCCTTTACAGTCACGTTATTTGAAATATGGTTTTATCCACTGGTAGAATGCTGAACTAATAGTAATCATAGTGTCTCGTTTTTTGACCTGTCCACAGGGTCATGACCTCAGTAATCTAAATCTCAGGCAAAAGTCAATTACAACAAAGTATCCGATGGTCACTGAACTACTAATTTTTCGAATGGCTGCAACTGGGCCCACTTCAACTGAACCTCCACCTGGGTCACTATACTTCAACGCAGGTCCTCAAATGTTATGCCCAGCATCAAAAGCCTCCATGTATGTGTGTGTAATTCCCCAGGTTGTTAAATTATTTCCTTCTTTAAAAGAGGTGGCTGAATCACTGGAGAGAGTGAGGAATGGAGGGAGGAATGAATGGAGGGGGGGGGGGGGCTGTTTGAGAAGAATGGGGATTAGTCTTGGTGTAAGCCGGGGCAGCCTGGGGGTCACCCCTAACAAAAAGCACGGCAAACAACACCCCTGGTTTTATCAGACTAATTCCCGATCGGGTCTGGACTTAAAAACGAGAGGGCAACACTGCTGCAAATCGCATAAAATAAAGCTGTGTCCAGGGAAGTCAGGTGTTAAATCTGAAGGTATTTATTAGACACACATCCTACCTGAAGTTCTGTGGGGGGGTTTAAGTTTAATTTCATGTCAGGTTGCTTTAAGTTTGTATTTGTTTGTTTTTTATCAGCAATTTCATTTCTTATGACATGAATATTAGATTCTTTTTTCCTTAATGCCTATAATATACTATTAAATCCAACAAATCTGTTTACACAAGTTCAACTTAAATAAATAACCCAAACATGTTTTGATTCATAATTAACACCTCTACAGTAACTATCACTTTATTTACAGCTGCAGGACTGCTCAGTAATGTAAATTCTTGTTTTCTCATCATTTAAGTCAGTCTGCATCACATTAACATATCTCCAGAGGCAACTTGCTGTTATTTAAAAAAATAAGAGCCAGTCAGCATTATGACTGAATTCTGATTTTATATGGAAAAAAGATGATTCATTTGTTTTGGAGTTGAGAAACTTTACAGTTGTTGTTTAGACCACACAAACCAGCATCTGCCAATAGATATGAAACACAAAAAATAAAGTTTAATTCAAAAATTAGTCCAAGTGTGTGTGCATAAACATAACAACCTCTTGCAAAGATGTCCTGAGGTTGTGTTCAAGGTTTAAAAAAAAAAAAAAGATTTAAAAGAGAGATTTCTGATTGAGCAAGGACTAATATTGCCCTGCTTGGAGTTCACCAAGATCTGCAATCTGATGATACAAAACTGAAAGATTAAAATAAGCATGCTTTGTCACCAACAACACTGTGCAACTATTGTGAGAAGCATCAGTTCACTTAACAAGGTGATGAGAGTGTTTCTTCAGAATCTAAAAAATATCAAATCAATTCATAAGAGTTAATCTTAAAGTGTGATGAACCAGTGGGATTTATTGTCAGGTCCTGAAGTGATCTGAGGATGACAGCATCACATTTAGTTTCAGTGAAACTCAGGTAAGAAGGATTGTTAAATGATTTACACTACTTATAATCCAGAAAATAATCTACGTTATCTGTCATAGATCAGCTATAACTACAGCTCCATCTAGTCCACACAGCCTAGTGGACCCAGTGGGCCCAGATGCTCTCACAAGCCTTTTACTGAGGCCGAGGGCTGGACCCATCCATGGCCATATGTCTGTAGGTTTTCATCCTCTCCTCATGTTATGCTTGGCACATGGTTGGACACCGCTGCTCTGGCACTTCCCACTCCATCACCCCATGCCCCCCCATACTGTGTGCTCCTAGTGTCCTAAACGTGGCTAATCGGCGTCAGTTTATCACGCCTCCGCATATTTCCCTCCCTCTCCTCCTATAAAAACCCTCACCTCTGTTGTTGGACCGGGTTCTGTCATGGGAGATTACAGGGGACCGACTGCACAAGACCGAATGTGGCGCGAGGAGATTAGGCGGGACGGCACAGAAAATAGCAACGGGGCCAACGAATTCCTCGCGAGGGGGCCTTATCATGCAATTACACGTTGACACGTTTTAACCATTTTTCAGCCTCTTAATCCGAGACCCCCACCCCCCTTCTCTTTCCATAAGCAGACCTATTGGTGCCGAGGGAGCCTCACTGCTCTGTCTGACTCTCTCTGCTGCTGTCTGAAAAGTATGCTTTCTTTTTCCTTTATCGGCCTGTTAATATTTCTAAACATTTAAAAATTGTATGTCATACTCATCTTTGCCTCTCTATTTCAAAAATGTTAAGCTAAATCAGTAAAAACAATGAGGAAAAAATAGTGAAAGTTTACTCAAGTCTAGTTCAATTATTGTTCTATAAAAATTGTTTTTATCCTTGTGCTTCTCTAAACAGTAAAAAAATAAAACTAACATAATTTGATCATTCTTTCCATGTATGATCAAATAGCAAGTGCAATGATTATGTGGCAAAGCAGTGTTTAGCAGAGATAAACTGAATTCTCCCTTTACATATCGATGGATTTTCACTGGTTTTGACCAATGAAAGAAAGAAATGACAGTTCTGTTTTAGTTCAACTGAAAAAAAGGGAACTTTTATCCTCCACAAATTTTCATGTAGACTTTACAGTTTGACCAGGCATCAAACGGGCTGCATGTTGTGTTTGTTCCACTGCGCTTCTCGATTCAATTAGTGCCTTTCATGGCAATCAATTAAGGAGTACCCCCTGGATCTCCCCAGGGGCCTATAATCATCACACACCGTCTGCTCAGACAGGCACAAGGGAGCCCCACCTACCAGTAACAAGGAGGCTTCATTGCAACATAATGGGGCCAGTGGGAGCCATGAAGAGACGGTTCGCGGTTTATTTAAAAGCATTTTACTCCAGCTCATGGTTTTCCCCCCTCACTGGCTGTGTGTTAAATGTAGATTTTCTCCCTTTAAGTTTTGCTCATCTGCACCATTTTCTGCATATTTAGAGTTTACCAGGAAGGTTTTACTTCCCTCTTTTCCATGCTTTTGGTTTAGAGAATTTTCGAGGCTTGGTAATCACAACTATAAGTTAAAGCACTATTATCTGAAACTTAACTTGAACTAATCGCCAATCCTATGACTTAAATAGCATATTTAAGTATATAGATAGATATGTATATGGATATACAGTAAAAGTATTTAAATTAATAGTACCAGCTAAAATGAAGATGTAAGAAATAGCATAATTGTACCTTTTTCTATTACAGTGAGAGAAGGGGAGGACTGCCGGATCTTATTTGCTGTTGATTTGTGCCAAAAGGGGAGAAAAAAAAACATGCAATACTTTTCATTTTTCTCTGATTAAAGACTGATTACTCCAGTACAGTGTAATGGTTTATCTTGTGTTTTATTGACAAACTTCTTTAAGGGAATACTACAGGTGAAAGATACATTTCCCCAATCTTGGCTTTTTTTTTCGTGTGAAAGACCATACTTTTTCCAAGTATGCCACAGCTGCACATAGCTCAACGACACATTCAAAGTGACCAAGGGTCCCAAGCACACACTGCCAAAACAAATATATCCTCTAAAAGCTGGTAGCAGTTTTTGCACATGTCAGAGGATTTGAGAGGTGCCTAAACTCTTCACAGCAAACGTTACACCTGAGAAAAAAATTTGAATAACTTTAAATAACTAAGACACATTATCTTTGCTTTATAAATCAGCTTTTTTTTTAGCTGTAAATATCTTCAGACAGCTTTTTGTATAAGACCAGTGGTCCAACATGTAAAATACTCAAAAGCTAGACTCATAAAAGATTAGATGAATAATTGAGTGCTCTTTCAGCCTAATGTACACAAAACTCACAGTCAAAAAGTTGTTACAAAACATTTAACGTTGTCTGGTTTACAACCTGTCATTTCTCCACTTTGTAGTGATGATGCTATTTTCCCAGCACTCAGCAAGTTATACAGTAAAATGTTACATAAATTTGTATAGTTTTTATATGTACTGCTTAGTGTTCTGAAATCTAACATAATCCCTTTCAAGAATAACTAAAAAAATTTTTCCGGTCATTTAAAGAAATATCCATTGGTACAAACAGGGGAGTTTTAATGTCCCATGGTGCACCAAATGCATGTTTCAGAAGAAATTAACGTTATTTTGAGAAAAGTAGAGTATTTACATGTACATCATTGTGTTCTTTCAAAGAAAATGTCCACATTCATATTGAATACTAATAGAAAATGTGGGCAATTATTTCTGTTTCTGCTCATAAATGTGGCAGCAAGTGCTCTTGGAAATAAACCTACTATTGTACAATAGAAAGCAAGAAGCCCATTGGTTTTTGTACCTATAAACCAATTATAAATGCAGGAGCAAAAGTGAGGTCTCTTCAAGCCAATTACCTCAAACACCACAGTTTTTTTTCCTGGAGGGTTAAGCTACTTTGGAGGAAAAAAGAAACCAAGAGGATGGAGGAGAACAGGAAACACTAACATGATTACAACTGTAGCCCAGGCTCAGGTAATCACAGGAGTTAAAAGGTCTCCTGCCAGCCCAGAGGCCAGTGAACCGCTCTCTCCCTTTCACCTCTGCGGAGGGGAACTGTGTCATTTGCAGATTGCAGGTGAGATCTGGTTCATGTCTCTCCAACCTCCCACCAGTCATGCCATCAAAAAAAACACTGGTCAATTAGTGCCAATCATCAACAATGGTGCCATAATTATTTAGTGAGGTTTGACATAGGGAGACCTGTGTGTGTGTGTGTGTGTGTGTGTGTGTGTGTGTGTGTGTGTGTGTGTGTGTGTGTGTGTGTGTGTGTGTGTGTGTGTGTGTGTGTGTTTTAGAGATCTTTTAACAGAAATACAACTCTGGCAAGTCAGAATTTATTGTATTTAAATTTTGTTTTTAATCAAAACAATGAAAATACCATGTTTCTTTGATATATAGGAACATTTCAATCAGAACTAATGTTGTTGTGGGTGATGTTTAGGGTTAGTTGCTTCTTAGCAGGGGTGACTGTCTACACCTACTTGGAGTTCAGGGTTACAGGTGAATGATGACAGACACCTATAGTCATAAAGCAAATATTCCTCAGACATATAAACATGCAAAGAAATGACAGGCAACTCACATCATTAGCTGATGGCATTTGTGGCAGAAGATGGTGTTTCTCACCTTGTATAGAAAAAGTTGTTGACTGCACACTGCACTGCTAACTATACAAGTTAAGCAGAACTAAACAGGTTTCAAACATAATAGTGTTTGAACTACAGGTGATGGCCGCCGCTTTAATCAATGATGCATTTTACTAGTGACAGAAAAAGTAGCGATTTTTGGTAATATTTTAAATAAAACCAGTCTGTGGGCAGATGTTGATTGATTAATTATTAAATAGATCACAACACATTTAGTCCCACCTACTGTTTTATATGCCTTTTTTAATTCTATAAATTAACAATGATCTGATTTACCTTACTTAAAGAAATTTCTTTAAATTTGCATTCTTATTGTTAAAACCATATATTTTGTTCCATCTTCAATTTTTATTCACTGCACTTAGTGATAATCTTACTTAAATAAATGGTACAATAAAAGCAGTGATGTATGACCTATGTCACCAAACTGATCTTTAAACTACATTTAAAAAATGCAACCTACGTCTATTTGAAATGTAGGAAGTCTACATTTATATATTTGAATCACTTTTTTATACCTCAGAACAATGGCCAGCTATAATGTAATAAATATAAATACATCATTTGGACTACATGGACTAACAACAATGCACTCTGGGCCTGTTATTGACAGAACATAATCAACCCTAAATGGCATCAAGCTGAACTGGCCTGACAAGATTTAAACAAAAAAAAAGTGCATGCTTGTGTGTAAGTGACTGTGCACCCACTATCGGAAGTTCATTTACTCATTACAACATGATGACCCATGGTAGCCAAGGGAAGGCACAGGGCATAGAGCCATTAGTCACGCTACTTAAGCTGTCATTGTCGAGAGAAAGAGACAGAGAGAGAGAGAGAGAGAGAGAGAGTGTGTGTGTGTGTGTGTGTGTGTGTGTGTGTGTGTGTGTGTGTGTGTGTGTGTGTGTGTGTGTGTGTGTGTGTGCGCGCCAATGTTACAGACAAAAAAAGCGACAGAGTGAATGGATGGCTCAACTTTTGTACTTAACCTTACTACATCAAAAGTATTTGCTATTTGCAGGTGTAGTACTTACACATTTACATGTAGTACATGTATCGAGTTCAAGTTATGCAGTAAAATGTTACATAAATTTGTATAGTTTTTATATGTACTGCTCAATGTTCTCAAATCTAACATAATCCCTTTCAAAAATAATTTATTTTTTATTTCTGGTCATTTAAAGAAATATCCATTGGTACAAACAGGGGAGTTTTAATGTCCCACGGAGCATCAAATGCATGTTTCAGAAGAAATTAACGTTATTTTGAGAAAAGTAGAGTATTTCATCATTGTGTTCTTTCAAAGAAAATGTCCACATTCATATTGAATACTAATAGAAAATGTGGGCAATTATTTCTGTTTCTGCTCATAAGTGTGGCAGCAAGTGCTCTTGGAAATAAACCTACTATTGTACAATAGAAAGCAAGAAGCCCATTGGTTTTTCTACCTATGAACCAGAATGCTTTTCAGTAAACTGTCTGCGGTTTTTGTAATAATTAGAACCAACCTGAAGGTTTGTTTACAAGCTGTCTTGGCGTCAGATTGATCATGCTTCTGGTGTGTCAGACTTCTTTTTAAATTGATGTTGCCACTTTCCCTTATCTCACCAATTCACTTGGTGTTTACAGTATTAACTGTAACTGCTACAGGTATTATTACTCATTCAAATAATGACCAAAGGTATAGAAATAAGAGCCAAATTGTAAACAAATGAATTATTCTTCTAAACTACATGCATTTAATGGAAATCTCTTTGGCTTCTATTTCCAAATTGTGTTTGCCAAAGAAGTAAAAGAAGAAAAGACTGAACATGAGTTCAAGTGCGCTCTTGCTGCTGTTAAATATGAATGTTTTCTGCTTCATTGCATGGTAGTGACCATTCTGACTCCAGATTTTCATTTGGGTAATGCAGTGTTAACTGTTTGTGTAATAGAACATGTGTGTGGATGTGTGTGTGTGCTCGGGTAAAACAATATGCTAATCTCCGGTGTGGAGTGGAGGGATTTGCTGTATAAAGGAGAGAGAGAGGAGCATGCTTGTTAGTGATAGCCTGGCTGAAAATTCCTACACACACCCACCTCCCTGATCCACTTATACAGGTCTGCTTGTGTGTGTGTGTCTGTGTGTGTGCATGTGTGTATTTAAACAAGTATTATCTGTCAGAATATATGGTTTCATCTATACATCCTTTTCCTCTTTGTCTATATTTCCATATTGAATATTGATATTCCAGTACTTGTAGTATACGCGTGTGTGTGTACAGGAGGATGATCTATGTTGGCAGCCATAGGCTGTGGACTCAGATTAAATATGGAGACTGTATTTATGGAGACTGTATTCTCATTATAGCCTGAGAATCTAAGGATCTCTGTCGCTCAAAACACATACACACTAATCTTATCGCACATAGCTTTGTCTGTTTACTGTGATTAGAACAAATCTAAATGTAACATACTTTTACTTTTTTAACCCAATTTATTGTGTTGAAGCTTAATGTGATTGTACTGAAATCTGAATGTGAAATTAAAATCAACTGTAATACCATATGTGCAGTGCATAATGGGATGTACTCTTTTCCCCATACTGCTGATTAAGTAGACGATGAACCAATGACTGAGGCATGACTCTGTTTCTACATTATGTTTACTTTTCCTGTTATTTTTGTATAATATGTAGCACATATCTGACCTCAACTTATACAGTGCACGTACTCAGGGAACATGTCATCATTATTCTAAACTGAAATAAATTGATTTAAGAAATAAATATGTACAATTAATAAATCTCAATCAAGTTTCCTGTCAAGTACTTTCCCCCTTTGATCTCAAACTATAGTTCTTATTCCACATAGCTGCAAGGGTCTGAACAATGTATATTCATTATCTACCGATGGCCATGAGGTATGTGACAAATGGATGTGTGAATAAGCCACCTGTTCAGGTGCCAACTGCAGTACAACGCAATTGATGTGTATACTATGGCCTTTAAAGTACTTCTGCCTACAGAACAAGGTCAGCACCAAACTCTAAACCAAACTACAAAAACAATGGCTAAAAGTTTTGAATAGAATCTAACAGAGCTGTTAATAAATTACTGTGGTCTTAAATGATCCGTCAGAAGTCTGCTACTTCTGACTTCCTGCATTTGTTTTATTTTTAGTTCTGTTGTGGGCTTGAACTACTCACAAAAATATTAGAATCTTTAGCTCCTGCAAAACCCACTGTGATCACATGCTACTCAGGTTGGGTTTTTTTCGCCCCCTGAAATAGCTACTTGCTATTGGTGAAAATAAAGCTGACGTAAGTGGTAAGACTGAACTAAAACACAGCTTAAAGACATCTCATAAAACTAAGGGCAACTTAAGAGTTAGGTTTTCATTCTGAGTAATACCTGTTACATTTCACAATGTGTCTCATCGATTGTTAATCTTATTGTTAATATTTAAAAGTCCAGCATTAATTTTGAACTAAAACAGACTTCTCACACATTATATCCACAATCTTCTGGTGTTTATGTCGAGGAAACTTTCTAAAGATCTGATCTCTGTGTGTCAGCTGTATCATAAAAGCCTAGAATGTAAAACATCCATGTAGCTACATTTAATAATGGAAATATCATCTGAGACACACTACAGATGCAGCAGCTTAAATACAGGCTGCAGGCTTTACACTCGTGTCAAACATCCTTGAGAGGAAACTCTACATAATACAGCCCTTGTTTAGACAAACTTTGAGTTTTTTTTAACAACTTGGTTGACAACTTTGCGAGGAAGAGAAAGAAAAGGAGGTAGAGATGATGAGGGATGTGGAAGGATGAGGGGGAAAAAAGGGAGGAAAGAGCGGTGGTGAAACACAACAGGAGCATCCATCCTTTAACTGGTGGGGAGTTATCGCCCGACAACAGAGCCTTTCCAAATGCTTTAAAAAGCACATTTAAAGATGTATTAGTGTATCCCTGACTCCACTTGCTGCCAATAGGGGGCTGCTCAGTGGGCTTTGTGCGTGTCTTCTTTTTTAATGTCACTTCCTTTTTCTGTCTTCTTCTCTTTTTGTAATTCTCTTTTCCCAGTTTTCATTTCTTTTGTCAGAGTTTCCCGATATTTATTATTTCCAGTTTTTCTTCATTTTATCATTATTCTTTCTCTCCTTTCTCTTTATTTAATACTTCCTCTTCATCTCTCTCTTTCCCTCCATACTTGTTTCCCTTGTTGTGGAATGTGTGATGAGCCTCCAGCTAATCCCATCCCTAAAGCACCATAGCAACGCTCACTAAGGGAATTTGGAGGGAGCTAGACACACACACACACACACACACACACACACAAACACACGCACACACACAAAGTATGGAGGGAAAGAGAGAGAAGGTGAAGTATTTAACGAAGAAAGTAAAGAGAAGGTGGGTAAGAGTGAAGTAAGGAAACTGAAAACAAAGACTGTGAAAAGAAGGGAAAAAAGGTGAAGAAGATGAAGAAAGTGTTAGAAAAAAAGAAAAAGCTGAAAGGATGCCCAAGGCAGGAAAGTATATTATAGGGAGATAATAAATAGATTGAAAAGACTGAAAATGAAAAACAGATAAGGGGTAAGAAGAAAAAGCAAGGAACTTATATGATAGAAACAAAGAAAGTGACTGAAAATGGGGCTGCAGGAGAGAAATAAAAATAAGTAAAGCTGCAGCAAATGGGAAAAAAAACTGATAAACAGTGTAGGAATGAGAAAAAGTTTGAGAGTTGAGACAGGAAAAGATAAAGCAGGGGAGGGGAAAATAGGCAAGAAGAGTGGAGGAAAATAGGAGGAGGAAGAGAGGAAAGAGTAGGAAGGCAGAAAGAAGAGGAGGGGAGTGAAGGAGTGAGCTTGCTGTCTGTTACATCAGCCTGTTAACCAAGGGCAATATGATGAGAATAAGCTGCATAATGAAGCGTGGAGGCAGCTGCAGAAATGTGTCCAGGAAACCACCTTGTCTCTTCTGCTGGGATGTTTGAAATCCATCACAGCTGCAGTCTGGCAGGTTTCGTATCGTGGTTCATACGACACCGAGGATTAAAAGATGCACAGGCAGATGAAACTGCTAATCTTCAAAAACCTGGTTTTATTTTTGGTGCAATGTTTCTGCACTGCACTTCCCAGAGATCACTTAAACGGTGCAGGCAGCACTCTGACGTCTTCCTTTGGATTCTCTCCTCATCAAGCTTCAGCTTTCTGAGATTGCCCTCCAGCATTGTCTTTGTTTTGTTAGGTTGTGCTAACTTCTCTGAGGAATACACAATATCACAACAGGCTAAGTTTGAAATCAAGCTTCTTAAATGATGATCTAAATCTTTAGTATTTTATGGACCACACTAATTAGCAACAATTAGTAATTAGTGATTAGGTAAAAATAAATGAATATAATCATATTCATACAACAATCATTCATAAATAACAATTCCTGGTATTAAGCCATTTAAACTGCTGAACAACTATAGCAAAGGTCTGAGAAAAAGTGAAAAATGTAAAAAATACAATAGAATTATGACAGCATAACATTTTTTATTACAAAAGCCTCTTTTTGGTGCTTTTTACCTGCTATTCAATTAGGCTAAATCAGGCTAAATTCATTTAAGAGGCAAATGCTGGATTTTTCCTCCAGCTTGTGTAACTCAATATATTATATCAAGACATGTATGAATGTATACCGACTGATTTTACATTTACAATGTACGACCTTATAAAGACATTTTTTTATTTTTGTGACGTACAACAATCAGGTCAATGCAGAAAACTCCGTTTTACTGAATGCTCTATTGATTTGTCAGTTTAAATCAGCTCAAGCGTGTCGTGCTGCACTTTTAGAGACAAAAAATAACGACTATACATTCTGGACCATCTGCAAGTGTCCACAACTACAGTAAAGCCTGAGGCTAATACCTGTAACATAGGTGTGGTCTGTTAGATCTCTTATTACCTGGCCCTCCACTGCAACCTGAGCCTCCATTGTTGGAACAAATTGACAAAGTGAACTAAGCTGACAGCTAGCCAGATTTCCCTCTCTGTGTATCCTCATCTCTGTTTTTCTGTTTCCTCATTACTCCCTTTGTCTCGTTATTTTATGTATACAATTTGTTAACTAGACTTATTTCTAGTATTAGAGACATGATGGTAAAACATTTTATAAATATTTGACATCCTTGTTTGGGTCATGAGTAACAAAATGAATGAACATTTTTCTAAAACTTTATCACTTTCTGCCATTTCTACTCTCTGTTATGCTGCATTTTTCCCTGTCACACTGTTTGTCTTTCTCTTTCAATCCATCCGTTTAGGGTTTCCATGATCTCATTATGGGCCTATGAAAAGGGACAGGTAATGCAATCTGGCATGGCATGGCTTGTGTGTATGTGTGTGCAAATGGGTGTGTGCATGTGTTGATTACTTGAACAACAGTCAACAGAGTCTCTATTTCACCTACTTATCCCATCTAGAAATAATCATCTGATCAGGCATACTGTACGTATGTCCACGCGCACACGGGCACACACACACACACACACACACACACACACACACACACACACACACACACACACACACACACACAAACACACACAGAGAGAAAACAATTTTCAAAATTCTATCTTAGTTTAACAAAATAGTTTAACAACATGGTCATTTTAAATGCCTAATTTCATTGGGTCAGCTAGCAGAGCTTGCTTGACAACCAGGGTGCAGAACACTACCCATGCTCAAAGGCATATCATGGGTGAATACAGAGTAAGATACAATCACCTGTTTGATTAGTCTGCTATTGTTTAAAAAACATTCTATTGCATAGGGGTTGGCCTGTTATATCTTCCTTTACCTGTTGCCTAAATGATTTTATTTTTAAATTCACAAGGCGCTCCAGAAAAATCACTTTGGTGGTGTGCCCATGCATTTCTAGGGAAGGGAAAACCCTGGCTAGGCTGACTGCCAGCTGGCAGGCATTGCTAACAAAGTGTGTGCGAGTTTAACTATATACTGTACCAACACAAATCAAAACACTACAGGGTGTTAGTCAAGCTTATAGGTAAAGATATGGTGCTACTCAACACAGAGATTATATAACAGGACAAGCACTGTTCTCTTTATGTCCAAGACCATGATATCTTATTCTCCTCTGCTGTAGAGCTCAATAATTCTTCAAAAACAACTAAAACACATCATTTAGTCACGATTAGCATGGCCACTCTTTACTAGCAGTCAGCTCTAGTACGAACAAGCTTGAGTATTATGTTGCTCTAGTGAAGCAACTATAATTATCAGTCAACCCGCAGTAATGAGTCATGTCAAACACCAACCATCTAGGTATAATACTGTATGTACTGGAAGAGTCTACCGCCCTATTCTACATGACATGTTATGACGAGACCCCCAGCCTCCACATTGTATCCTTCTACTGTAGTTGTGTGCTTAAAAAGAGCATCGACAAAAACTGAAATGTGCAGGGTTAACTCTACCCTATTCCCAACCACATTATATTAAATCAAGGAGGCCATGCGTTCTGGATATGAAGTCCTAAAAATGTGACCATATAGCTAAATTTAGGTTTTACCACAGCAGGACGCAGCTGCAATAAAGATAGACACATACACATAAAATAAGTTGGATCTCAGCTGTCTGAGAAGCCTACTCCAAATGTCCCGTATGAAAACACCCTTTACCTCACGATTCATATTTAAGGTAGTAAAAAGGCAAATGATTTTTCGTAATTTAATTTAAGCATCAAAGAGTTGTGAGTTTTTCCAACATAATGCTCAATTGACAGGTGCCTATGATATTAAAAATCACATATTGAACGGCAGTAAACACGCGACAGCAAGAGAACTGAAAAATAGATCAATCACAGCAGAGGGAGAAAGAGAGAGAAAGTGACAAAAAGAAAGGGAGAAACCAGGAGGGAGGCCGATCGACTGTAGCTTTGACCTCTCTGCACACACAAAGCACCCCATCCTTTAAAAAAAAAAAAGCCCCCGCCATGGCCATTTTTACTGTATCAATCGCCCCCTGCTCCCACGCCCTCTCAGCCACCCGCCCCACATGGTTGGACAGCCGATACGCTGGAGTTGAGGACTAAAAGCTCCCACAGGGCGAGCGACAATAGGACTCCTACAGCCAAGGAAAGAAAAGTGCTCCCTCTCTTCTCTCTCCCTCTTCCTCTCTCTCACTTTCCTCCTCACTAACTCGGTCTCGCTCTCCCTCACTGTAGGGAGACATGATGGAAGTCATTATTCTGGCCCTCCAAGTTGCCACAGAAGCTTTGGGGCTTTGACCTGGCCGTGCATGTGCCTGTATGTCTGGTGTGTGAGTGTGTGTGCAAATACATAAGCCCTGCTGGATCTCCTCCAGCCCCACAGAGTGTGAGATGAGGAGAATTAAGAGTAATTTTTCCTCACAGAGTCCTGACTTTTTTCCCCACTGAGGAGTAATGTCGCATTTTACATTTCTCCTAGATACACTTTGATATGCACACACACACACATATACACTTGCCCAGTATGAGGTAAATTTGTCAAAAGTAGATGAAATCGAATAGCTAAGCATTCCAAAATGGAAACCACTGCGTAACTACTGTGAAAACTACACTTTTGGAAGAAAAAGTGCTAATACAAACACAAAATACTGGTACATACTGAGGGTTTTTGTCTCTTATTTTGAAATAATTATGGGTCACAATCAATAGTTAATCAACATCACACTGACTGGTCATTGGAGATGGAAAACCAAGAGGTGAAAACTGAGGCTGAGAAATACTTTTTATCATTTAACATTAATGTGATGATGCTTATTACAATGTCCTACTGCTTCAGTGTTTTAGTCAGAGTAAACAAATATGCAACTATACATTTGTCTTGAGCATCAAAATAACAACATTTAATACAATAGTTACTGAAAATCGTAGGAAAATGTGTCAAAAAAAATATTAGGCTGAATTGATTATTCCACTTTTTCCTCAGTTTGTTCTCCAATATATCCAGAGATGGCACCAATTAGGTATTAAAGCTTCTCTTGTGGCTCCTTGTGGACAGCAGCTCACTGACACACTGTTCTTTCTTAGTCACCTGTTTGGGGTTAAACATATACTTCCATCTCTTGCTTTGACCTGTCTCACAGGTGTATTTTAATTAGGGGATTTAGTAATGTATTAGTAATCATTTTTATACATTTACTTTGACTGTGGGTTATTATTACTATTAGGAGCAATTATGAATGATGTCCTCCATCTGGACATATTTGAGAAATCATGGACCTGTAATGAAAGGTGAGCAGTTTTAAAGAAGACAAATTCAGATGTCATGAAGGAGGATGAACAAATTCTGTACAGGCCTGTCTTTGCCGTAATAAACGAGACGAGACCAATTACAGCCACCTAATCTAAATGTTACAGCCATGTGAGGCTGGCATATACCAAATTAAACTGCATGGACTAGTAGGGTACCGGTTTGTATGTTTGCCAGAAAGGCAGACCACATAGCCACATATTTTTTTACATTTTTCAATTGTCTCGATTTTTTCCACACAAATCCAATGGCTTATGGAGATGGTCACGTCAAGCTCCAGGTTTTTCTCGTTTCTATTGGCCAAATCCTGGAAGCACTAATGAAAAAAATTGCAAAATAATGTAGCCTATTTATGCAGGTCCACTTTTTGTTGATGTGAGTGATGTTTTTTTTTTCTGCAAACAATTATTCACACTGTCACAAAAATCAGTTACTTTTGCATATTTTAAAATTTTGCAAAATCTTAGCCACCATCAAGCTAACATTTTCAGGTTTCAGTCATCAGCTCTGCCATCACCATGATCACTAGCACCTTTATTGTCAGCCTCATCACTGCTGTTGTCGTCTCCTTCAACATCCTGACCTCGTCGTCACTTTCCTCTTTATGGCCTTTGATTGTTCTGGACCTCTTGTATCTTTTTAGCGAGTGTCTGAAGAGGGCCTTTAGCTTTTAGGCTGAGCAGCTGATGGTTAGAGGGGAAAAAAGGGATGAAAAAGAGGAGAAAGGACAGAAGAAAGAGGGGAATCAGGATGTAATAGGAGACACACAGCAGGAGGGCTGTTTACTGTCCCTGAAGGTAGAGAGGAGAAAAATAGGGGGGTGAGATAGAGGGAGATGAACAACGAGAGCGAAAGAGGGAGATTAGAGGAAGCTGAATAGTGTGGGGGGGGGGGGTGGGGGGGGGGGGGGGAGCATTTAGGGGAAAAAAGACTGTACAAGTTCTATGCATTCAGAAAATGTTTATTTAGGCTTGTATCCTCACAGAATCCAAAGTCATCTATGCTGCAACATCCTCTAAAGTAACGTTTATGTAACTTCTCTTAAATTGCTTAGTTTGGCAGTTGTTTGATCACAAATAATAGGTAAAAATATCAACCCTGGACTACAACGTACTATATAAAATAATCCCTAATTTAGCATTTTTTTAAAAACTGAACTACATAACTACCTCTCTGTGTCCTACAGATATGGGTGGATGGCCTTTTACTGACAAGATGCTACAACAACTGCTTTTAGGCTGATGTTTTGTAGAGATTCAAAATGCTTATATGCATATTTTCATATTTGGCTGTACACTAAGGTGTACAATGTCGGTATGGACATACATTGGAGTCGTACTGGATTGCATCATAAGATAGGGTGGTTCTAATATTTTGACCCCCTTATTAATTTTAAATATGATGGCCAAAACAATTGAACCTCCTCTTTTTATAATGCACTCCTGTACAACTCCACTACCCACTTTGACCTCATTAATAATCACATAGTAGAATTATCGCCTTCCTGACAGGTATATGTTTTTTAAAAAAAATTTCAGAAATTAGGGTTATTTTATAAATACATCTGATTAAATGCATTTTTAGTTTTATTTTTACTTTTACAGGGAGAATAAAGATCTCAAAACGAGTCTGGGGTAGAGATGTCTAAAGGTGTGTGTGGTAATTTTGAGGCTTTGTTTTTTCATTTGCACCTGATATAGTCCAGGTAAACACAGTGGATGGTTGGGCATAAACATATCATGCTCTTGTGCATGTTCGAACCTGCCTTCAGGACAGTCTTTTCTTACAGGATAAAGCAGCGTTTGACAGAAAATCATGTCCATTAATCATCTTAATAACTGATAAATAAACACAATCTCCTGCCTTATCTGAGTAAACTGACTGTATCGTCCATTCACTTTCTCTCTCTCCTATATGCACCATGCATGCTGTACACAAAAATACAGAAATGAAAAGTAAACTTTAAGGTCAGGAAACTTTGCTATTGCTGATCGTTATAATTACCAGCTTTAGAGAGAACCTTCTACCCCTCCTATATGGCCTTTCAGTTCTCTACAGTACGCCTCTTGCTCTCTGAGTGGCAACAAAGTGTTGTATAATAAAAGATGGATGACTTTAAAAGTTCAAATATTAGTATCAACCTTAGATCATTTATCATCACAGCAACAAAGAACATATTAGTTTTACATATTAGTAAGTAACAGCCGACTTCAAGCACTGTGACTTAAACAGATTCAGGAACTTCTGTCGAGAAGGGCTGATGCCAAAACATATTCAAGAAATTGCACAAGACTTGGTGGTTTATGCTTTATGTTTGCTGTAAACTAAACACTGAACCACCATGCCTTGTCTAAAACAATAATTCCAGTAGCATCCAGAATCCAGTTTAAGTCTGGTCTTGACAACCGAGGTTTGTAGAAGTGTGCCATGGTTCAAACAAAGACTAAACTATTATAATATTTGTGTGAAATTGCATTTACACTTGTACCCTATTTATTAAATGACTTGTTAATTAACATGCATTTAATTCTTAAATAACACTTTCCTTCATCATCATAAATAAGGTTTTATAGTCTGTGAGTAAAATCTACAGGTCTCCAGAGGTGACTGACCAAAGATTAAAAAAACATTTACTCAGATTGGAACTGTATCGCACTGTTGTTCAGGGCTCAGAACGATCCAAGGATCTGACTAAGTTCTAAGAGCGGATGAGGGTCCACCAGCCACCGTGGCTGTGTGAGTCCTACAAATATAGAGGGCGTAACGCAAATGCAAAGGCTACTGCAACATTTATACCCTGACCACAAGGTGTCATTGTTTTTTTTTTGTTTTTTTGTGTACTTTAGAATAACACATCATAATAGCATATTTTGATATCAAAATGTATAATGCGTAATTCTAGGTCTGAAAAAACAGATCATGCTTTAGATAATTTATGCAGAAAGATAAAGATAATATTAATTGGTTTCACAATCGTTTAAGCACCATCGTATTATAAATGTTAATAGATTTTAAAAATAAAGAACAAAAAATGTTTTTGACCATTCCGTCCAGTTCTAATCAACAGTTAGATGGGTTTACAGTAAAGTAAGTAGATCAGCAAGTAGTAAAGGGGCTGTACCAGACTGGTGAAATACAATCCAGTCAACAAGAGTGAGATCCGGTAAACAAGTTGCAGAAATAAGCTTTTCTAAACCAAAAGAAAAACACTTAACCCTTTTTTTTCTGTGCAGCCATTAAGTCAAAATCACTGGTTTAGCCTGTTGCTGTTCTCTGTAGACAGTGGATTTAGACAATATCTACAACAAAGCTGATTTATGAAATTAAATTACCACATTAAAGCTACTAAAATATATAATGTCAGAAATATGTTAACACAGTGAGAAAAATTTAAAGAATTGAGATTAACGAGTCAAATATGCATAATATGCATTATAATCCCAGCTCTTAAAGAAACCAGTTTAGACAAGCTGACTGGTTCATTGGGAGAATGTAAAAGCACCAAATAGTAAATACCAAGTCACCAAATGTAAATAGATTTCTGTTCCCACAAAAATGTGAATATTACATAGTACAGGAACACATTCCTGTTTCTTCTGGACACTATTGGAAACATTCGCACACTAAAATATGCTGCTGCTTTGAAGATAGCTAAGCAATAGAATAGGAAAGAGGGAGTAGAAACAGAAAAAGAAAGGAAAACAAAGACTTCCAAGAGTAACAAGATTGAGAACTGACATGTTTAACTGTAGTTGAAATAGCTAGTGAATATAAAAGTGAGTGTTGTTTATGCACCACATAAGCCTGGCAAAATAATCACAAATAATATATGAACTAAAGCAAAATGATTAAGTTTGGGCCTGAAATTTGCCAGTAGAGACAGAGTTCAGAAATGTTTAACCTAAGAGCTCCCATTTTATTGAAAAAAAATACTGTGGAAAATATATTCACAGCTCTGATGCAATTTGACTATTCAAATGTAGCTGTAACTGGCAGATTTTACCAACTCCTACTCTTTGATTTACCAATATACCTTTTTTAAAAGAATGTCACAACACTACCAACACAAAGTTTCTGTTGGAAAAAGGCATGACATCAAATTAAAAAGAAATAATACTTAGAGAAATTGATTATGTTCTATGATTATGACTTTATCACTGCATTCCATTTCAGTGAGACCATGTTTCAGATGCTGGTTTATGTCTATAGTAAGAGGTCAAAAGTGAGCAACAAAGGAATTTGTTGTTAGAAATTGAGAGCAAATATAAGAAAATAATGCTTTCAAGAGGTATACCTTTTATAACTATGAAGCAGTGAAACATTATATACATAACATAACATTTATAAACAATGGGTCAACAAAGATGAACTGTATGTTACCGCTTTATACATGTGCTTTTAAAATTGGACAATCATTGAGGACTCTGTGAATAATTTTTCAAAAGGAATAGCATCTGTGTTTTCCAAACACAGATCATACAACTGTGTAAATGACCACAAGGACCTACAGTAGCTTTCTAATCTGTAAAGTGGGACTACTTTAAAATGTCCATTTTCCAAATATAGCATTGTACTTTTGCATTGAACTTCAATGTTTGCTTTAGAGTACTGGGGCATTACAAAGTTTTTCATTATATCCGAGAATGATAACCTCCACTCATTATCCGATGAAGCACTTTCAAAATGTAGCAAAAATAGCTCCATGGCTATTTATCTGTCATATTGAGTATCAGTATTGAGCAATACTCAAACGTGCCACAAAAGGCTGCAGAACAAGTGTAACCAAAAAACCTCCAGGGGTAGAAATAAATGATTAACCTATTACCTTAATGACATTTTTCTCATACATGTTGAAGAACTTGGGTGGCTGTACCTTATTTGGTAAGGCAGTTGCCCAAGGACCGCAGGGTCGGTAGTTCGATTCAATGTCCCTCCTTGATATGTGTTGAAGTGTCCTTTGGCAAGACACTTAGGAAGGACACTGAACCCCAAGTTGGTCCTGGTGGGTGAGGTGAGTGCATTGCAGCATTTGTGTGTGTGTGTGTGTGTGTGTGTATGTGTGTGAATGGGTGAATGAGAAGCAAAATTGTAAAGCCCTTTGGATAAAATAAAAGCGCTATATAATAAGCCATTTACTAAGAATAAATCCAACACTAGGGCTGCCACTTTAATCATAATTTTAATTATGCATTAATTTACCTATTATTGCGTTGATCAAAAAAATTATCATTTGAACTATGCAATATCAAATATGGGGTGGGGGATGGCCATCCAGAGCAGGGCAACATTTCATTCCCCATTTACAGTTCTAATGTTCTAAGGTTTAACTATCTAACTACTTACTCTAGCATAATATTAACTTCCCAACATGCCAATGTATTGGTATCATTTATGATCCATCTTAGCAAGAATATAACTATGCAAACCCCCAAAATGTTAAATTAGTCCTTAAAAATCCACTTAAGAGGCTCCTATAGTAAACACTTCAGATTCTTATCAGACTGAATACTATAACCAAGATTATTACATGATTCCTTATTATTCACACAAATAGAAATATACCCATAACTTCTGAAACATGACTGATTGTTATCATCTAACGTGGTGTTGCACTGTAGCCAGGCTTCCGTTGTCCACACAAACGGCAACATCAGCTCTCACCTGTCGAGCTCTTCCAGCGTTCCTTACCTGCCACTGGGCCCAGTTCCAACAACTGTCAATTATCTGTAAGGCAATCCCACATGTGACTGACAAGCCAGTAGAGTCAGGGATCATGTTCAGTCTCTTGGGGACCTGTGTGTGTATGTGCCTGCGTGCATGTGTGTGTGGAATCAACCAGCAAGACTACTAAGCTCTGACTTCAAGCAGCTCATGTTAACTAGAATTTGATGGACTGATAAAACCACCAAGTGTGTGTGTGTGTGTGTGTGTGTGTGGGTGGGTGGGTGTGTGTGTGGGGGGGGACTTGAAGATGGAGACCATGGGAACACATGGACTTGGCTAATCCTTAAAAAAAAGTTATTGTCAAAATTATTGGAAGAAATGTCATATAAAAACAAACACACAAGCAGCAAACATTTTGCATCCGTTACATTTTCTGAAGTCTCTAATATGTCTATTAATAGGTGAATTACTTAAAAAGGAGAGGAGAAAAAGTTAATTTGTATTACTTTAAAAACAGCTGGAGGTTTTGGAATATAACATTTTGGACATAACATTTTTATCAATCAGGTATGAACACTTGGTAAGAGTGTTAGAGTGTAGAAGTTTGCATTCACTCTCTTCAAAGTCATGTCAACAAAGTCATTGTCCCCATAAGATGGACCTATCGAAGTGGTAACATTCAACTGCCATCGTATGACTGTTGGGAGAGAATGAGTTAGAAAAGGTGGAGGAAAGGAAAAGGATGAGTTTAATTTTGAAGTGCATTTAGACATGTATGCAGAAGAGACGCAGAATAAGAAACTAAACACCCACTTTAAGAACAGAGAAAAAAAAAATAGGAATTGTTATTCATTCTTACTTTTTGTGTCCAAGTATTGCACTGCTCTGACCTAATAATGATCAACTAACGACAAGCAAAAGGTGAAAAATAAGAAAGTGGAGATGTTAAAAGAGGTGGAAAATTAACATAACTGTTACCTCAGTTAATCTATCTTCTGAGAGATTAAAGTTATTGTGACTTATGTTATTTGTCTTTTAACAGGGTCGGGCAAGTTGCTGTACTCTAAAACTGACACTCATTAACATTTTATTTAGCAATACACATACACACTGTACAGTACAACAAACAAGGCTTTTTGGTCTAAGTCTGTTTGTATTCATATCATTACTTCATAATTTAGTCATATTTTATATAATGTGATACATTAAATATTGTTACTTGAGTAAAAAGAAACATATTTTACAGCTGTAGTCAGAGATGAAGCTGTGTGTTAAAGAAATGAATGACATCAATTGGCTGCTTGAATCAAAACCAACCTGAAGCTGCTTTCAGCTGCACAATCCTTGAAACCTCCCCGAAGGTTAGAAAACTTCACAAAGTACCATCGCCCCTCAGACATGTCCTATTCTGAAAAGCTCCATCTTAAGAATAACAGCCAACCAAGGCTGGAGAAAAAAAACAGCTAGAGAAGCAGAGAGTGGAGAAAAAAAAAAAAACGAGATGAGAAAGAATGATGAGAATGAACATGAACAAAAAGGAAATAATTTTTCCAAGGCTGCTCAGATTGGATCAATTCAACAGTGACTGAGGACTGTTGAAAGAGGTAAACATCTTAGGTGAGTGTGTGTGTGGTGTAAGGATTCTAGTTTAAATCAGTTAGGACATGATTGAATTTTATACCATTGGAGTGAGGACATTTTGATAAATCATAAGTCTTGAGGCTTATGTTTTAGGGTTGGGGTAAGAGTTAGACATTTAGTTGTGATGATTAAGTGTTAGTGTAAAAAATGTCCTAAGATACTTTAACTGTATGTGTAAACTACGTTTAGCAGTATTTGTGAGAGTGTAGGAGTTTGATTTAAAAGAATAGAACAAAAAGAAATATGAATTCTCAGTTCAAATTGACTGATATAAGGAAGGTAAACAAAACAAAAACAATGATATTAATATCCTTCACTCTGAGGTTGTGCATTCTTGCTCCTTTACATCTCTCTTTGCCCAGTATTTTTTTTATTTCTCTGTATTGAATCATTCTGAATAAGGAAAACAAGAATTTCCCTTGGCAGTGATTACCAAAGGAATTTCTTGATAGTTTTCATTTTGAAGCCCCTGCATCTGAGAAAACCAACTTCACCAGACATAAGTTGCTCTTTTGGTAGAAAACAATGTATGAAATGAGATTTGAGTCTTTGACTCAACTCTTTTATGAATCTTTAAAAACATGAAGCAATAGCAAAATAAAGGCAGCTAGGCAGATTTCTTCTTCTTAAAAAAGAGATAACTTGGATTATTTTCTAACTGAATCTTATTATTCACATAAAGACATTGAAACCAGTAATGAACTGGACTAAACATAAGTAATGTGAAGTAATTCATTGTTAGTTTTAGTTTGGGGATTTTATTAAATATTTTGGAAGAATAACATCTTTCCACATATCAGCATATCTAAATACAGACCACTGCCTGACATTACTATTTTTTTTATAAAAATATAACTTTGCATTTTCCACAATCTGACATGTTATATATTAAAGCATTGTTAAATAAAAGGAAAACTTCAGTGATTTTCTAAATTAATCGCATTGTCCATAATCACCATACAGATATTAGAGCCAATTGTTGGCAGCTTCTCTTCTTATGTTTGTCTAGTTGTCATGCTGCAGCTTGGATTTGTGTGTTACAGTAGGTGTGATGCCATAAGACCTCTGTTGTCCAAAAATAAAATAAAAATATAAAAAACGCATTAGCCAGACACACCACTCCACTAGGTGACATGTTTCTTCATTTCAAAACACCTCAGGTGTCAAGCGTGTGCAGTTCAACAGCTGTAATAAAAGATATGAAAAGATTGGAACATAGTGTGCAATGATTGTTTAATATAGAAATGTCACTGGTTGTAGCATCAAAAATGGCATCCAGTGTCTGGCTATGTTGTTTTTAATACAAATATGATAATAAAAAACTTCTAGTATTGTCAGGATGTGGACCTCGTTTCTACTTCCTGCCCAGGACTTTTATTTTGTAGCCCCGTCTACCTGCTTCCTGCCTTATGTCAATTCATCAGCCTGATCGTTTTCACCTGGTCCCTGTTTTATTTATATCCGACTCGTCCCACAGTCGCCTGCCAGATCCTGCGTCTAACGCCAGGACAGTGCACCTTGCTTCCTGGTTTACCTGACATGCGTTTGCGGATTCCTGATTCTTGTTTTTTGAACTCCGTCCTCGGCCTATTTTCTCAGTCTAATTTGTTATCGCAGCCTTATATTCTTGATTTTAAAGTTTAGCTACCTGTTGTGCTTTTTCGTGTCCCCCCTCTCAGGAGTGAATTTATGTTAGTCCTTAGTTTTCTCGATTAATGAACCTGGTTATCAGTTTACTCCCTCTCACCGTCTCTTCACGTGGGTCCGTCCTTATACAAAATTGTGATAAGTATATCCAACTTTTCCTACCTTTTGTATATTGATTGCATCAGCGCCTTCATCATTGCTACCTCCAAGCTCTGTTCTGCAGTCCTCTCTATTGATAACAACCAATCAGAAGTCATACTCAAAGTTTTAGTAGTTATTCTTTGCTCCAAAAATGAGTTTAGAAAGTTTTTTGGGGGGCACATTATAGTGACCCTGCACGAGGTTGTCATAATAACTTTTACTTAACTTTTTTTTTTTTAATGAATGGTGAAGACGTGATGGCAGAGAATGAATTTCACCCACAAATTAGACTTGACTGCCAACTGGCTGCAACGATGACACAAACCATGAAAAGTTTGTACAATCTGTCCAAAAAAAACAAACAAAAAAAAAAAAGGAATCTGTGTTTAGGTTCAGGTTCATACTTATGACTGATTCCTGAGTTGGGGAATTCTTCTAAAAAGGCAAGAAATATCAGGGACTTACTATTCACCAAGAACCCATTTCTCCCATGAATATAGGAAAATGTACAAAAAATAATCAGCATCAGAGTGCAAAAGTATTAAAAGTAGTCAACTTTTTTTCCTCCCTACGGAAGACACAGAAAGCAATTATGAAACAGATAGCAGCTAAACTTAACCCCCTCAACACACACACACACACACACACACACACACACACACACACACACACACACACACACACACACACACACACACACACACACACGGAATGGTAATGCGCTCATGATAGTTAGTGTGTCTCATGTGTCCTGTTCTGGTGTTTTTTGGTCTATTTATCATTGGTATGTTTGACAGGAACAGTGTGGTGAAAGCAGAGCTGATGTTAGCAAATTTAACTTTGTTAAGCAGTTGTGCTAAAATGACGAAGTCATTACAGGGTAAAAGGTTCTGTGATCCACTGTTTGACAATAAAGTGTTGAACAATTTTAAAAGTAAAATCATGTCTCACAGTGTATTTTTAATTTCTAAATGTTGTCCTTAAATAGTAAGTTAAAGTCAGCTTTGGGAAGTAAGATTCCTGTTCCAGTGTCAACATACCTTTTTAAAGGTTTGGAAAACACAGGTTTTCCCTTTTAAAAAGAGAGCCCCTGAAAAGCAATCTACAAAACTGAATGATTTTTCAGTTACATTTTTTCTGTCTGTTCTTGTGTGGAAAAACAACACTGTCAAGGCAAATGTTTTGGCACATTTACAAATGGTAAAACATCTAAACTCATTTAAATGACAGTCAACCAGAAACAGAGCAAAAATGCCCTAACAGGTTTTCTAAAGCTGTGCAGCACATCAGGTGCAATTGCAAGTGCAACTGGATTTATTTTCTGCTTTTAAACATTATGTCAGCATGTGGCTGACATAACTGAAAAGCCATCCGGGGATTACATGTATACAATCTTTTAGCCTACAGTAATTCTTTCGAAAGTATCAGTTTAAACCAGGAGAGAAATCTGTACCTGATGTCAGCCAACAGACACAGGTAAGAAAATGGATTGGAAAACATATTTGACTCAAATGATAAAGTGGAAATATTCAAGTATAGTACAAATATTTCCAATAAGAAAAATTCCTAAGTGAATATTCACTTTCCACCACTGTTTATCAGAAGTGTTAAACTGTATGTTGCAAGAGAATAACCAAAGGATGAGGTTTGGCAAATACACACTGTCAGCTCACTTTCAACCCCCATAAAGGAAAGCTGCTCACTAGCCTTCTGTAGAGGACCCATTAAGGGTTTTGTACTACTGCAAGACACTGCAACACTAAAGCAAAAGAAGTGGAACAACATGCTCCATTGATATGTTATGATGAAAAACTTTTTGTATGTGCTAATAAATTTAAAAGAATTATACTCGGTAAAAGAAAAATAAATCTGGACACTGTAAAATGACTTGGAGTTTTTTTTTTTAATTATTGTAAATGTGAAAAGTAATATGATCAAAAAGAACCCAAGGGAACTCAAGAAAAGTCTGAAAAGAAAAAAGGCTCTAACCACTGTTCACCCTGATCTCTGTGTGTGTGTGTGTGTGTGTGTGTGTGTGTGTGTGTGTGTGTGTGTGTGTTTCTATGTGAGCAGCCAGAGGACAGGAGACATTTATTGACAACGGCTGTTCTGCTCGATAAGAAGAGACGTAAAATCAATCGACCTGATTGATAGACAACAGTGAGGGAGAAGGAGAGTACAGAAGGGCAGAAAGGAGTTGTTGCACAGATGAAGAGGGCTAAATGTAAAATAGAAGGATACTGGATTTTGATGACTGAGATGAAAGGGGGGAGAAAGGGCTTAGAGAGGAGAGTTAAAGAAAAGGATAAATCAGGAAAAGAACAGTGTGTCCCTTGGTGCTGTAGCTTACAAACACTTCAAAATATAAGTCGGTGCCTCAGTCACTAATTGTGTTTTCATTATTGGTGAGAAAATGGAAATTAGTTCATAGCGTCAGCTTTCTTCCTCTGGCACTTGGACACTATTCAGCATTCAGAAGGGGGATGCACACTAATCAGATTAGTTTGTTTCTGCACTTGTAAGAAGATGCAGTCAGCAGTGTGATGCAGACTGTGTCCCATATTTAGCCTTCAACATGGAACAGGCAATCACATCGTTCTCTTCAGTGCTGTTTCTGGTTTATTTAAATGAAGAAGGCCGGACTGAGGCCAGCTAAATTAACTTGACTCTGAACTTTAAGACAGATTCATGTTTATATCAAAAGGAAACTATTCATATCTATTAAATTTTATAGGCCTACAAATATAGAATACAGACCACAATGAGCGATTTCTGGGCCAATTACATTTAAAGTTACACTGCATTAGTCCCTGTAGGCTACAACACAGCTTCAACCACAAAATAAGCAACAAGCAGACCTGCACAGGCCATAAACAAAACCCAGTCAATAGAAAACTGTATGAAGAAGAATGACACTGTTCTCTCTGTGTACACAACAGCAACAAACAACAGGTCCATGTTCAGAGAAACAAGATACAGAGAACAGTACCATCAACACTGAAACAGCAAGAGTTAAATACATAGAGATCCACAGCGGGATATTTAAACAGCAAGCAGACAGAGTGTCGTATCAATTTGATGACTAATTAATAGTAAAGATAACTGACAATAAAAGGTAAAAAGATAAATGTAAAATATTATATTATGTGACAAACACGATCAGTCAAAAAATGACAGCTATGGTGAATTTGGATAGTGAGGGAGTCCTAGCTTCACTTGTTTCTTAAGAAAACCACACCGTGTTACAGGAACCCAAAGTGGAGTTCAGACTGAATGATTCAGTCAGAAGACTCAACATTTATGAAGCCTAAAGGATAAATTCCATTTCTAATCTTATTATAATTCCAACTTTTTTAGTTAGTTTTACTTGTTTCTGTTTCCTCTTCAAAATATGAATTAGCTTAATTTTAACTGAAGAGATTTGTTTAGTTTAGTTCAGCTTTTCAAAAACAAAAATCTAATTTTAAATGGTCCGCACTTATATTGCGCTTTTCTACCTATTTACACTGCTTCTTATTTACCCATTCACACACCAATGGGGGGTTCAGTGTCTTGCTCAAGGACACTTCAACATGTGACCGGAGGAGCCGGGGATTGAACCAACAACTGTGAGATTGGTGGACAACCGCTCTACCTTCCTGCGCCACAGTCACCCCAGATAGTATTACTCATCTACTGTAGGCAGGTACAAAAGAAACAGATTGATACAAATACCAGTTTTTCACTCAATATGTCTCATTAAATCAGTATATATAGTAGGGGGCCTGGTGCTCAGTGACAGAGCATTTGGTTGGGATGCAGAAGGCAGCAGGTTCAAAAGCTGTTAATTAAATCAGTATATATGTTATCATTTTGTCTTGGAACAAATGCTTGTCTTTTTTTCTGAGAGTGTATGAATTTTCATTTATTTTATTTTCCAGATTCAGTTACCTACAGTATAATAACCTTGCCCACTATCCCATTGACTCTTACAACAAAAGAAAAATAATCCTGCAATATAAAGTTCATTTTCTTAAGAGACTGGCTGATTTCCAGAACCAATGCTCTTTATTCCTAAATGTCTTCTTTTTCCAACTGAAAACAGGGTGGTGTTTTCAGTCAGGTGGATTTATCCATATCCCCAATCATAGATATTATTGTATCTAAGAGACTTTTCCATTCTTAACAATATAAGATACTTTCTGTTCACATATCTTCAAGGCAACTCAACATACAAAAACTAAGTAAGTAAATAAACTTGACGTAAAGAAAGGTCAATCCTTCAACAAAATATATTATATATACTGTGTAAAATACTGTATATAATAATAATTATATGATCTCAGGTCAATAAATGAAGCTGCTTCAAAAGATACTTTCCTATTTAAACACACACAATTATTTAACAAACGTAATTTTAATAAAGTCTGTTAGTAGCAAATGCATGACACTAATCATTACCAACACACATAATACCTTCCAGACTTTTACTTTTCAATAAAATATACATACAGTACATATTTTTTAATGTATGTAATGCTTAAAACAGACAAGAATACATAAAGAAGATTTTAATTAAATGCCATTTATGTGTAAAGTAAATAATCATGTCAGTTCCTTTAAATGTGTTTTTGGATCCTAAACGGACAATAAGATAAACTTTAAATTGGATGTTCTTGTCCTTGTACTTATTATAGTATAGTCCTAGTTCTCACAATGTATGAAATTGCTTATATCTGAGCTGCAATTCGAGTATTCAGCAATGGCATTGAGTGAAACGTATGTAGGTACAGTATATTTTGCCACGCATAGTCCACATAAGCCCTACAGCCACCTCAGCTTCACCAAACTAAAAGTCTTGGGCTCAGATTGCATTGGCTTGCATTGTATTTGATTGTATTGTGAGTCATGACATTGACAAGTTCGACAAAGAAAAGACAAGATGTGAGGACAGATGAAATAAAGTTTCTGCACAATTTCCTTCATTTAGACAAGATGCAGAGGCTGAAGATGATAGAAAATCTAAGACGAGAGGAAGAGATGGAGTCAATCACAGTTAGATTATTTTTTTAAATGTAATTAAAATTTTTTGTGTTTGTGTTAAAGCTCATGAGACACTATTAAGCTCTGTGTGCACATCCATCCTCAAAACATCTCTTAAAAGCCAGTACAAAAAAGCTCTTTGTACCTACAAAAGAGAACACCACACCCCCACCCACCTCCACCCCCTATCCCTCCAAAAATGTGTGTACAGAGTCATAAACAATCGGTGGAAAATAACAGCAATTTCACAGCTAATTCCTAGATTTCACGTGTGGATGCCTCCATCACCTCCCTCCATTTAATGCTGTGAATAGAGACAAATGCTGACATTACAACTGTGAGATGACTTGGTGTGTGTGTGTGTGTTTGTGGTGGGTGGAGGTCCTGGGTCTAATGATTTAAGTCTAAAGTGTCAGATCTACTGCTGGGAACAGAAATGCGCAGCAGCAGCAGCAGCGCACACACACACAAACACATTGTTGTTGTACAGGTGTTAAAATGACTGTAGTTGAGAGCTGATCGTTGATTGACAGTCAAATTAAGTCCACAGTTCCATTCCCTTCAATTCTTTAGCTTGTCAGCTTAGCCTAAATTTATAAGCACAAAGCGGATCTCATATGATAAACACATTTTAGAGGATTGTTTCTTCTTTTTGACTAAACTCAACGTATACAGAACATGAAGAAAAATCAAGCTTGTTCGGTGTGGACAGACAACATGGTGTTTTCCTACTTAGTTTGTATGTTATATATAGCATAGCTGTTTCCACTGTTTCTATTCTTCCAAGATAGGACAGGAATTACACATCTTCTGCATTTATGCAGAGATTCACAGTACCAGCATTAAAGTATATTTAAACTCAATCCTTTGAATAACCTGGTTATCAAGACCATGTGAATGTGGCTAAATATGTAGTGAATGAATAGAATATTTCCAGAGATATATAGCAATTAAAAGTATCTCTAACATGGAGCCCTGTGGAACACAATGGGTAATGACCAATCGTTCCCTAAATTAATTATTATGAATCAATAAATCAAAAATATTGACCAGACAAAATTTAAATCAAAGGTGCTACGCGGTGCAGTGCTGCTTACTGCAACACCAGCCAAGTATTCCAGTATTAGTAATAGGCTGAGGTCAGGGAGAACGAGGATGTAAGAAGGTGCATGAAGACAAATAACTCTTTTATAGTTTGGGACAGAAATTAAACAGAAATACCTCAGTGCATTACTATGTAGGAGTGTGTTGCTAGTGTCCCTTCAAGGAAAGATAAATGGAAGCTTATTCATTCAAATCTTATTGAAACCATTGAAATCTAAACCAAGTACACAGAATTAAAAATGAACCAGTATCTACTTAGTCCCCTAATTCTGAGTTACATCCAGACTTTCTCTGCCAGTCCCATTTCCATCTCTACATTTAAGTATGTGTACTCAATATGTTGTTTATTTTTGCATGACTGGGGGTGTGAATTTACCTAAACATTCTTTGTCACAACCCTCACAAACACACACTTCCAAAAAGTCGTATAATTTGCTTCAAGCAATCCAACCTCAAGCAGTTCAAGATGAAGGAAACCTTAACAGGTGGTGAAGAGGTTGTAAAGAACTTGGTTACACCTTAAATTACACCTCCCACCTGTCTATATATTTTAGAAACTATACCTAGCAATACACTATAAAATTGAAATTAAAGGGGGAAATGTTTACTGTAGTGTTAAAGTTCAAGAAATACAAGGTGAAAAATCAATACATTAGTCAATTTCAAAATGAGAGCAGAACGACAAAACAAGTTATTACAGTTCAAGTTGGTAATTACAGCTACTAAAAAAACCAATAAGCATTGCTGCGTTTCACCATCTTTATAAGCTTTTTTTTTTTTCCTCCCCTAGATTTCACCTCTGACAGTCGTGCCCTAGATATTTTTCTATCCTTGTCAGACAGGTCTCATCGGCTGCCAGCTGTGGAGGAGAAGACGTGGAGATCAGCGCAGATGAGAAATGAAAAGGATGAAGGGAATCCAATCGATCCAAAACCTCTATCCTAATCTTGTTGACGTCCTCAGATGATGCAGACGGTAGCCCTGAAGCAACTTTGGGGAATACATTAAATCTTAAAATTTTCCTTTTTTAACCAATTCTTTGTCTTTTTCAACAGAGCTAGTGGTTTAAAACAGCATATGAGATAATGCACAGCCCCTAAATTCTTAATTCTTAATAATTTCATCATCTTCAAATATTTTGAAACTCTTCAGGTAATTTGTCAACTCCAATCTTTACAGATCCCAAAAAAGCCTGACACATCAGAAATACACTACTGCATCCCTGTGGCTGATGCATGAAGTGTAGTTTCTATACCTCATGTAATGGAAATCACCAAGTTCTTATATTTCCATGTCTGGCTTTTATTTTCAAGCACATGTACAGTTGTTTGCTGCAGATAGCTACAGAAAGATTGGCAAAAATCCACAAGTAAATCTTGATATTACTCTGTTAAAAACTGTATACAAAAACACCCAAAACTGTACATCGGTTAACATAAACTATATTTATATTCTGTGTACACAATGATATTGAGATACTGTTGGTTATGAGAACTTGAACACTATAATACAAGAACACATTATAAAAGAAAAAAAGGTAACATTCTGTTTGAAGGCTGTCACTTTACGTGGTCTTGAAAGTTCAGAACAAAGCTTGCATACATACAATCCAGTGTAGTTGTCTGAATAAAGATCAAATACTTTATATAAACATAAAAAAAGTAACTCTCATAAAAAACCCTTACATGGTATTTTTGTAATTTACTGATTGGTTTATATAGTTGCCACAGTTGTCTGATTTTTCCGACAGATGCAGGCAACCTGGCTGTCTTGCCTCATATAAAGAAGGAAGTTGTGGCAATAATGCACCCTTCAACCGCCACTATTCAATCAGGTGTGATGGGAAAACTCCAATCATAAATAATAAAAGCTTTTGGTGTTTGTGTGCCATCTAAACAGATTGTTCGCACACAACAGATTTGAAATGACTGACTGTAATGGAAGGACATGACATGAAATGGATAAAAGGCTAAAACCAATAATTATTCACTACCTTGTGGCTAGTACTCTGAGCAACATCTATTGACGTGGGTAATTTATTACAAGGCAATATCTCAACTTTAGTTTCATTATAATCGTTAGATTAAAGTGTGCCTATTGCTTTTCTGAACAAATGTGTTCACGTATTATGGTTTGTGAACTATTAACCAACTTTGACGTTAAGATATCACTAAACCACAAACCTTACTGTGACCCATTTTCCAATGCGGCAAACATCTGCATGATCACACAACAAAAGTGAGCATGTTCTTTTTTTTTTCCATATAATATAGACAAGCAGACCCTTTAATTTGCTAATTACAGAGACTAAATAGATTGTACTTCAGAAGCCACAGCATGCTTTACAGTTAATTTTATATAAATAAGCAAGTCACACATGGTAAAATTAAAGTTAATATACACAGAAAAAAACAAAAACAAACCCAGTTTGTAACATTATTGACTGCAGTTTATGGATCAAGCTGCAGCATTTCAAGTTTTCTATACCTTTTTATAATTCAAACTTTGCCAGTGTGCCATGACCATGTGAGAGACATGAGTCATTCTTAATGTGGAAAAGGGAGGTTACAGTTAACAAAAACAAAAGAAAAACAAAACAAAACATTTCAGCGACACACACCTTTTCCTGGACAAAACATATGGAATAAAAACAATATAAAACAGTCCACAAATGTTTTGGTGCATTTCACTGTGTATTATTTGTAATATTTCAGTACTGTATTTGTTCTGAATAAATGTTCTTGAACAGTAGGAACTTGCTTTAAACAAATTAGTACATTCACTTTCACTTTTTCACTCCCTGTTTCTTCTCTCATACCTACATACATCATTTTCTGCAGTGCAGCCAAATGTCATTATCAGAAGTAAAGCTTGCAAAGACACTTCTGCACAGACAGACAATCTACCACAAGGCACCTAATGTAAAGCAGCTAAAAGTGTCTCTAGCAGGAACAAGGCTTTGGTTCATAGAAATATTGACAGTACAAAAGGTAACCTTAACTGTCTCACAATGGATAAATGGACAAACAGATGGAGAATGGGGTGATGATGAGGATGACCAGATTTGTTGGAGGAGCTGTTGCAGAGTCAGGAAAACGTCATCTCTACAGCAGAGAAAGAGAGACAGAGAGATAGCTAGGAAGAAAGACAGAGGGGGGGATTGTTGAAACAGGAAAGCGTGAAACAGAATTGAAAGACTGTACAGTAAAGGATCTTTTAAAGGCAGAGAACCTCATTAGACTCTTGTAACACCATCATAAGGCTTTTAAGAGCACTAAGCTATTAGTCAGTCAATCTGACCTGCACATTAAGGATCTTTTGCTGACAACATCTGTATGAATGAGAATGAATGTCCAATTGCTATAGTTTTCTCTTATTAGTGAGCATTATCAGTTCGCTTATATTAAGCAAACCAACAAAAAGCTTCAGTGCTAGAACGAGTCGAGTCGTTCCTATGGTGAAAGACAGAATCATTATAAGTCATCCAGGCATTGCACATAGCTGTAGTCTAAGTTCACCATACAAGTGAAGCTAAGACTGTTTTTCTTTTTTCAAATGATGTTGCATTCTAAAGGTTATTGGTTTTGAGAACATTTAGGTCTCCATTTTATCAGATATTTCAACTAATCTTTCTCTTTGTTTAACTGAATAATTTCTGTTTCTGCAAAAAATGTTTCCAGTTGTTTATGTAACATACATATATTTAGTTAAGGCAACAATTACCTTGGGGCACTTGGTATAATCCTTTAGTTGTGTTATGATTGTATGTCTCTTTTAAGGTGCTTTAAGGAAACTGAGTTCTCTTTTTTTATCAGTTGTTGTCAGGATAAGGTCAGATTTGTTTTTCTGCTTCTTGGTCTCTGGAAAATAATGACATTAAGGCAGTAAAAAGCCATTACACTCTAGCCAAATATCACTATTACTGTGATACTACATCTCTCATCTTTATAAAATATAAGACACATTCCCATCGTTAAAGTGCTTAAAATATGCAAGGTCCTACAGGGAAAAGTACAACACACACACGCACACTAACACGACTATTTGTTATCAGCACACAAATGCACACACATCTATCTCAAACACTACCTACATGTAAGTTAAAGCTCAGGTGTTGAAAGTGGACCTTCTGTTGGTCTCATAATACACACTAAAGAGCCATAATTCCAATATTAATGTGTTACTGCTCTACTACACTCCTCCTTACAATGTTGTAGGATCTGACCCCACAGTCCTATGGGGTATTTCTGGATAATATGTTTGAACACAGGCAACACCAGTTAGTCCTAAAAAGAGGCAGAACAGACAGAGAGAAAGAGACAGGTTGATCAGGGTTGGTCAGAAAATGCTCTAGCTGACTTAAACACTATCATGGTCATCGTCATCATCGTCGTCATCATCGTCTTCATCGTCATCAGTAGCAGCAGCAGCACAATTTCCACTCACGACACATGGTGGTTATTATCATCAGGTTTTTAAAAAGTCACGTTATTCCTAAGAACTTGTGTAAAGTACACTTCAGCTGCCTGTTGTCAAAAGCAGACTGATGTAAAGGGTGACATACACTAATATGCTTTAGGTAATACAAACGTCATTTTTTTTGCACTAACATCAATACACTGAGATCCTGTGAATCGAGTCCTTTCCAGTGGCATCCCAGAGTGCTTTGTGCCATACTTGGCTGCTGACATGGAGACAGCTGTGAAGGTTACTTGTAATTGTAATCTTCAAAGAAATGGATTACAGACATCTGCTGTTAGCAACATAGTCTGACTGCAGCTTAGTAATGTAAATGGATTCTGTTACTTTTTCGTAACTTTGTTTTTCTGCTAGCAGTGACCTACTCAGCTTCTGAACTATTTGATCAGGAATCACCCTTTTGTTCCAGATAGAAATAAATTACACTGAGGTCTCAGGTCCCGCCCCACCATAGGCATTTCCTTGCCTCGGGTGGTGCGAGTCATCTGCATATCGAAGGAGAGGTGTGAAGGTACGGTAGTCTGGTGTTCTTTGCCAGCGTGTGAACATGATTTTCTTGTTAAACGGTTCAGACCTTTGAGGGTTCTGTGCATTCCCCTGGTTTCCCTGGCTTCCCGATGCTTCCCGGTGGCTGTTCGTCTTGGACAGGACATGGAAAGATCCCAAAGGGGTGAACTCGGAGAGCTGGCCCTTATAGAGTTTATCAGCACTCTGTGTAGTAAAGAGGGCAGAAAAAGACAGAGAGTGGAAGAAATATTAGGACAAGGAGACAAAGTTTAAAAAAAAAAGAGAGAGAGAAGAAAACACGTTACTTGTGTACTCCACAACATAAGCTCCCTGAAAGCAGGTGGAGGAGATGTTATCCCAGCTGGCCAGAATGTAAACTCTGCACATTTTTGGAAATATTATAGAACAGAGTATGAAGCTGTTAAATTGTTTAGACTGCCGTTACGTCATGCAGTGATTTTATAGTTGTTTGTATATTAAGTATAATTGGCCAACAGTGATACCTACCCTCCACTCTGTTTAAACAGACGTGCTTAAACCCAACCACATTAAGTACATCAAACATTAAAAATAAGTACTGTAGCACCAAATACTTGTATTGATAAAACCAAACCAAACCAAACCATGCAGATGAATAAATGACAAACATGCAACAGTTGTCTGTCTCTAGAACAATCCTAAAATGTGTCACTGGAGGGCGCCAGAGCTTCATGTAAAGAATCATCCCAAAAAATTCTTGAATCATTGAATTTTAACACCTTCACAAAAGGCACACATCAAATCTATAAATGATGTGTTAGGTCAGATACAACAATTAAATCCGAAAACCACACAGCAAAGTCAACTGGATTATCACTGCATAATGTTAATATCACCCCTATTTACCCATTACACCCATTCACAATGGTAGGGTGAATGTTTTACCGTGCTGAAGCACTCTAGGCCTCTGTGACAGCTATTCCATCTAGTAAGGAGTCAGAACTCTGGTGGGCCAAGGGCCTTTCAGACCCTTTCTTATCTCTTACACACTGTGAAAGCACATGGAAACACACATTCAAAGAAAAAACATTAAGGGTCTACCACGTGCACATAAAACACAAATATTTTAACCATAGTGTTACAAAATAAGATTTATCTAAAACAAAAATGAAGGACACAAATGATACTCCATTTACACTACAGGCAGTCTGCTTAAATCCAGATGTTGATGCAGTGACATGCAATCGGACTAGACAACATGAGTCACTTCATGCAAAACAGTTGAATGGAGAAAGCAAGACAACATTGAAAAGGAAAAACAGAGAAAAAGATGGATTTCATAAAAGTCACAGTGAAGAGGAAAGGCAGAGGGTTCACCTCCAATAAGGGCTGGGCTAGAAACTGATTCTGCTGGAGGTCTGAGACAGCATAAAGATGGTGGAGGGCTCTGAGGCAAGGTACCGACGCTTAGTCTGCCATGGAGGACAAGCAAAGGGGGAAGTGAGGAAGGAGGAACCAGGAGGAGGAAAAGATAAAGTTCCGAACACAAGTCAGAAATTTGAAAATGCCTCATTATCAATATATGGGAAAAAAAAAAAGAGTTCTTGTTCAGCATTTCTATAAAGGCTGCACTGCACAGGAAATGTTCCCATTTAAACAGCTATTAGAAGAAAATTTTGTACATGGAGGAAAAAACTGAAAAAGCATTCTGAGGTCATTTGAAAGCAAAAGTTCAAAACTCACTGCAAACAGAAAACAAACTACATATAATTGTACACAGCTACTTTCTTTCTTGCGCCACAGTCTCACACTAGGATATAGGATTGGTGGAGTCTACAGCTATTCGTCTTATTGTACATTAAACTATGTCAGAGCTGTGCTCCTTAATAGTTCCTCAGTGATTAGATACCAGACGAAAGTTACATTTGCTAATTTCTTTCTAGTAATAAAAAAAAACTTCCCAGTAAGACTAAAATACTTTGCCAATTTACTTGTGTGCCTTAGAAATAGAAATGCACTGCACACAGAAATAGAGGAGTTTACAGACTTACGTTCAACAGGGCAGGAACGTAGCCAAAGCCAGTATACATCTGCAGACCTACAGTCTTCATTTAGACATTTAGCACACAGCATTATCACGCTTCATAATGACTATTCAAAATTTAGCTATAATACTTTCAACAGTTAATAAGAGACCAGCTTTATACCCTTTCCCTGTGACAAATTTTACAAAAAAAAAAAAAAGTTAAATTTCTTTACAAACATCAGTATTTCAGAAGTACATCTGCTGAGAAGATCTGTAAAAAGAAACAAGCATGGGTTGCTGCTTTTTGTGGATACATTTTTGAAATAAGCTCTTTAAAGACAAGAGCCACCGAACTGCTATATGGGGATACACTCACCTGTATGCGTTCAGCAGTAGTAGGCCACAGCGCCCTCCAGATGACCCTCTTTAACACATCAGGCAGCAGACTAGCTGTTATTAGTAGGATTATACTGAGCCAGGCAGGACCACTGGACAACATCTGCATGAACACGTAGTACATCCTCTGGTAGTTTAGGAAGGGCCTGGAAAAGTGGAGAGGAGATGTAGCAGGGAAAGATTTCAGGTGTGAGGCCAACTGTCTAGTCAACCTTTTAAAGTAGCGGGATTTACACATTGTAACATAGAAAACCTTGACTAAAATAACTTAGAAAACATTCAAAAAGATTAGAACAGAAAATGTTCTAAATACAAAGCATTTTTAACAACCTACCAGATGATTCCTCCCCACAACAGAGAGAAGACCACGAAGAAAATCAGTGAGCCCCAAATGACAAAATGGTTAATCCAGGTCCAATAATGAGTATCTAGAGCCAACTACAAGACAAACAAAAGACTTGTCACATGTTTAACTCTAAGCACAGACTTTGCAGACTTTATGTGTATGTTATGTGTGTTTCTGCAGGTGTATGAATGTGTGGTTACCTTAAATGTAACAGTGAAGACCAGTACAGTGAAAACGAGTGTTCCAAATGTCCAATTTCCAAACATCTGTAGAGGCAAAGTGAGACCTGTTGTTAGCCATTTCATGCTCTGTCCTTTAATGTGAAATAAAATTTACTTTGAATGCCATATACACTGTCACACAGTTTAGCTGGAGAAACTTTTTTATAGTGCTTAAAACCTGGCATTAACGTGTATCACGGGTCATGCGACTGTAATCGGGTACAATTAAATGCACTTAGCTGAGTGTACAAGCCTGGTGTTAACATCGCAAGAGATATGCATTGGTGCATACTGTCTATTCAATAAAGAATCAATCAATCAAACAGATGGCAGGGCACACAGGTAGCGGTATTCACCTGGAAAACAGATTATCAGATGATATATGGGAGGGAATCAGGTGAGATGAGGTGTTTAAATGCCTTTTGTGTAACTAGAAATGGTAATATGTCAAGTTTTTTAACTATTTAAGAAATATGAACAACACTAACAATAGATGACAGATTATGTAGTTTCCACCACATTCTTCATTTTTAAGCAATTATACCCAGGCACAGTGGTGAAGAACTATTCAGATCCTTAAGAAATAAATTAATTTCATACAGTAAAAATACTCCATTACAAGTACAAATTCTTAGTCCACTGGGACACCAATCTAAATTCAAAGGAAAAGGTCTCTGGCAATAATAGTGAAACAATAACCAATATTAGCCTCTCAACTGGTATAAAGTAAAATTCTAGAATAGCAGGAAAGAAAATACTCAAGTACAGTGTACACTTACCTAAAAAAAACTTGTGTACAGTACTCACGTAAATGTAATTAGGTAAAATGTACTGCTGCTCAGTTGTTATATTAACAGCCACATGGATAATATATAATGACGATATGTATGGTGATATAATGTTGACATAGAATGACAAATGAAACCACATTAATGACTTGTAACTAAAACTGTTTCAAGCAATAAACTCTACTCCAAGAATTCACAATGTAAATTACAGGTGCAAATAAATTTGGTATCTAAAATTTTTGGTGGCAGCTAATACTAACACTACACATTATTATGTCCCTTTAGGTTATCTGAAATTATATAATATTGTAATTTATAAAATATTTTTTTTATACATTTCTTTTGCTCTACAGAAATGAGGCAGGAATAGCAATGGCTACTTTAACAGTTAAAGAAAAAAAACAAAGAAAATACATAAAACTGATGTTTTTTGAATGTATCCCTCTACCTTCAAAACTGCAGCCAGAGTCTACAACGTAAAATTCTTACTAAAATTTATGGCCTTTTACTTTTAGTAAGTTTTAGATTCAAATGTTTCTGAATAGTCAGTACGAATTTCCTCGCATCACCTATACCACTTAATTCTCATGGCACCATAACATAAATGTTCTCCACCAACTAACAACGATCAGTGTTTAACACATCATGTAATGAGAGCTGACATACCCGGATTTTAACTGAATACACATGTCCGTGCACACACACACACACACACACACACACACACTATAGTTAAAATGTCTGACTACTACACTAACACTTGGACATCTATGAGTATGGTACTAGGAAAAGGTGGGACACTACACAAAACCCTACAGATGTATCTACAGCAAGCACTAAGAGCCAGACATGACATGAATGATGATGGGTGGTTTGGTGTTGAGCTGTGTAGCAGGACAAGACAGAAAATTGGAAAGTGAAATCAGGGACAGATGACAGAGAGAGAGGGTAAAGGCTTACCATCTGAGTGTTGGTTGTCATTAGCTGGGAGGAGGAAAGATAAGCAAAAAGAAAAAGCAACAGAAAGGTAAGAAGAGTGGAAGAAGAAAAGGAGGCCAGAAGAAGAAAATCAAAATAAAATAAACAACAGTTTTGTAGAGAAGAAACAGAATTTATGCAAAAAAACAAAAAAAAAAAAAAAAACAAGTAAAATCAAGCAACTCAAAGCAATTCAGAGAGTTTCACTGCTTAATTAGAGGAAACAAATAAAAAAAAAAGATGATGATGTTGGAAAAACCTGCCATGCATGCAGGATGTCTTTCAGCTTTTACATGTAAACAATAGGTCTACTAGAGCTGCTTTTACTAAAGGTAACATGTTAAAACAAGAGACCTTTTTCTTCAATCAAGTTCTCAAATGACCCGTAAATGCATTTTGTCAGTTAGAAAAGTATCAAAACTGTACTTTCATGTGCTCCACCATCGGTTTTAAAAATGGGCTGCAGGTACTGCATGTGAAAGTACTGTAAACATCTAATAATTCAGAATAATTATATTTTGCATATGCTTAATACTAATTATCTGATAATGTTTAACAAGATATCAAGTAATGAACATGAAGTAAAGATTATTAATGTTGCAGTAATAAACTGGTGCCTGGTTGGTATATAGTGCATGCAAAAATTTACTAATTACAATTTAAAGTTAATGCCCATTCATGGTAACACTCAACAAATGATCCCCTTCTAACTACTTGGGTACTGTTCAATGATCTGAAAAAATTGGGAAAGAGACTAGAAAAAAAAACTTGTTTCTATTACACACTGTATTATTGTTTAAAAATTAAGTGCAATCAAATCTAAAAAGTACAAATATGGAAAAAATAGCCATAAATTATATCCTATTTAAGTGGTGTGCAGAAAGAAAGCTATACCAAAACTTTTTGTCTTTAAAAGAGAGACAGAGACACATGTCCATTACCTGTCCATTGCTGGTGAAGGTGGTATTGTCGAACAGGAAGTAAACACCAAAGAACATCACAATGGCATCATATACACCAAGGATTGTCCAATATATGAAGGAGGACCACCGCAGCAAAGAATTCTTAGCAATATCCCTGTGAAGATAAACACATCATCAATGACAGCCACTCAGTTATTGTGGGTTATTACACATTTATTTATTTCTAAGTACATTAGCTGCCTGCAAGATCTGCCTTTAAGCAGAAATCAGTATAATGAAATATTTAAATTTGATTTGGCGTAACATATTATACAACAAGTCATTGAATGCATTAAACCTAAATTACCTGAATTATTTCAAGTCATATTTCTTGAAATAATTCAATCATTTATCCAGTATTATATTTACATTCTTGAAATAATAGGGAGACTCATTCTAAGAAGAAAATAGTTTGAGATGTTTTAACTCTGAGCACAATCCAGGGATTGTGGATAAAAGTAGAGGTTTCTGGCCTTTGAGGCCTGATTTGAATACATTCAATAAATGTCTCCTTTCCATGAATGTACAGTAAAATTAAAAGATAATATTTGTTCCTGCAGATTTCAGTCAGACTCCTTTTTGTAAAAGATGTGTGACTCTGCAGTGGTTTTTCCAAACTCAATCAATTACTTTTTATGGAGAAAAATAAATTGTGGTTGTCTTTTCTGCATTTGTATACGTATGTATGTCTATTACTTTGTACAATAACAAACTACAACAATCCCCATGAGGTATAACATGTATACTTAAGTATCTGAATTATGTATAATAGTCAAACTGGACCTTGAAATATTTGGAACTGAAGTGCAGCATACAGGCAGCCCCTTTCTCTGCTGTTGTTTATCCACATAAGATTAGATCATCCAGAGAATTTCTCTCTTTGCACATTTCTATCATGTGAGCACATTTTTTCAGAGATGATCAGATGACTGTGTTTTATAACAGAGTGTTGATTTAGCCATGAGATGACCTCCAGAGTTTTATTTTCTCAAATATCCCTTTCTGTCACAATGTGTTGGATGTGGAGCAGCTTTTACAACATTGGCCTGCTCCTAAAGTTTAAACATCAAGCTGGACTGTTGGAATCTCCTCACAACTCAATATTATATTTGTTATATTTATGTATATTAAAACTAACCTGTATAGAGATGGATCCTTCTTCAGAATGTCCATGTTGACATGCTGCTCTATCAGGCTGTAGAGAAGAATGGGCAGTGAGGTGAAGCTGATGTTGTACAGAGTCAAGTAGGCTGTATCGTACAGTGGCTGGGGAGAAGCACAGAGGGCACCAAATTAATTTTCTTGTTTTTGTTGTGTATTGCTGTGTGTGTGTGTGTGTGTGTGTGTGTGTGTGTGTGTGTGTGTGTGTGTGTGTGTGTGTGTGTGTGTGTGTGTGTGTGTGTGTGTGTGTGTGCGTGTTTGCGACTACCTGTTGAGAGAAGCCACAGAAGAACTGGTAGAGGAACTGGGGGAAGATGAAACATACATTCTGGAGAGAAAAAAATAATGAGGTGAGAGAATATGTAGCAGTGCAGTTTTTTTTGTAATTTACTTCGTAATGTAAATGTGTAGAATGAAGCAAAACAAAAACTAAAATACTTTAGGAAAAATTCTTAAAAGATTGTATTTATTTATTATTGTTATTAATAATGGCCTTGTAAGTAATAAAAAATAATGCACAGTGTCTATATGCTTTTTCTCAAAACAATAACAGAAATGACCTTGAAACAAAATTGTAACTCCACTACTGTATTTGAAAAAACCTAAAAGGAAAACTAAATTTTCTACAAAACAAGTATTAAATATAGACACTGTACGTGAAATAGGCAGATAAACTACCTTGTAGAAGAAATATTGTACAAGTTCAGAGATGCGTATATAGTAGTAGTGTCCATGGACAAGCAGCATCTTCTTAAGGTGTTTGAACTTTGGGATGGCGTAATCGCTGTTCCTCACGGCCTGACGACCTTCTTTACCCATGATACCTGGAGAAGCACACAGAGGTTTTTCTTTTATCCATCCATCTATTAACATAATTGTTTATCCTGTTCAGGGCTTGAGCAGGGTAAACTTTGGACAGGTCACCAGCCTATCTCAGGGCCAACACAGAAACAGACAACCATTCATATGCACTTTCACACCTATGGGCAATTAATTTATGACATGCATGTATTTGGACGGTGGGAGGAAACTGTAATTACTGTTATGTACATTTCTGGTCTTACACTGTGCACTATCAATAATATTATGTCACTATCAATAACCGTAATATGGTGTAGCACTTTAGTCAGATTGTGCAGGATGGGTGAAACTGTGGAGAGTACTAACCAATGCCAACATGGGCTTCCAATATCATGCTGACATCATTAGCTCCATCTCCAATTGCTAGAGTGATTGGGTGCTCCTTGGAGGCTTTGATAAGCTTCACAATCTAAATAACAAGAAAGAGAAACATCATACTGTACCTACAATCACTTACAGCAGCTTATTACAAACTAAACACAAAGCTTTGCCATTTCATAGTCCCATTTAAAACTGAACATTTCTCTACCTTTAAAGCAAACCTGTAAGAAAACAGTGGCTGCGTACCTGTGCTTTTTGCAGTGGTGCCATTCGACAGCAGAGCACAGCACTGCAGTTGCGGCAGATTTCTAAGAAGATCTCTTTGTAGTTCCCTGAGTTTGAGTCCTCTTGGTCTGGCCTCATCACCGCAGAAAGGGTTGCTCCATCAATGATCAGACCAAAATCAGTGCAGTCACCTGATAAACTAGTCGAGCACAATACATAGTCAAATACAACTGCATGGTTATACTCTGTAAAAAACAATGAGAAAGGCCATACAAGAGAGCTTTTCAGTATTAAAATATTACTTTAAAGTGTTTTGTACTACTGTCTCACTTAAAAAACCATAGAGTTTAATTAATCAGAATAATTAAATTGTTTTTAATTTTAAAATGTGGGGTGTAAATATATTTACATAATTTTAACTGTAAACTTCTATTTGTTTTACTGTTGTAACCAAAGTTAGGTGGCACAGTTACATTGTCTTTTAAAAACACAACACACCCAGAGAAGGTGTCCCTTGTCATAGTGCCATGCTGCCTCAGGACAGTCCTGCTCAGGTCGAACAGTACATCATGAAGACTCTGCTCTTCAGTGCGTTTGGTGGTCAGCTCCAGGATCTGGGTGTTGCGGTGAAACAGCTTGCTTGCATAACAGGTTGCAGCTGCTGTTTCCATCTTATCTCCAGTCAGCACCCACACCTTTATACCAGCCTTGTGGAGTGACTCAATTGTGTCTGCTGCTTTTTCTTGGAGTCTGTTGTGAAAAAAGGACAAAAAAAAGTCAGTGTTCTAGACACAGTACATGTTTAATGGTAGCATTTTTAGTTCAAGTACATAAATTAACTACCTTTCACTGGATACCATTTATTTATTAATAGCTGAGTTTAACAATGCTTAATTTTTGATAGCCTGCCCTTGCACGGGATGAGTTGACTTGCATGCCCTCGGGGTAAACTATCTAAAGCCTTCACTATCATTGCCTCAGCAATGAGCAGTCAAAGGGTTGAATTGCCCTTTGGCCTTACTGCGTTTGGTTCACTAAGATCTGGGGCAGCACACTAAGAATAAATTAGTGGTGACATATAGAACCAAAGATCCAAAAGTCGTGAGCATAACACAAATTTTGATATAAGACACTAGGGCAAGGAGACAATCAGCAGCAAAACTGTCAAAAAATAGGCCCTTCACCTGTCCTCCACAGCCGTGGCTCCTAGCAATATCAGATCTTTCTCTATGAGATCATAGGCCTCTGCCAGTCGTTTGTCTCGGTCCTGTAGTGCCAACTTAGCCTCGCTCAGCAGGTGGCAAACCTCCTGGTACTGCTCAGGGCTCAGAGGCTTATAGGCAACACAAAGTGTCCTCAGACCCTCCTAGAGGAGAGGTAAGAATCAGTCAGGGTTAGACTGACACACCAAGGAAGAATGATCTATGTAATCTCTTTTACACAAACAACTAATCACAGATATTTGCTTTGACTTTAGTCAATAAGACTCCGTGTGTGCAGCGATAGCTTTCTATTTGAACCCCACCAGTGTAACCCCAACCACAGAACTTTATCTGCAGCTATAAAATTGCAAGTAAGATCTCAGTGACCTGGTTTCCACTTCCTATATTGGCCTAATTGGCCTAATATGGTTTAGCAGAAGCAACCTGATCTAAAAACAGAGGATGCACAGCTAGCTGCTTTATCGTATGTACTTTCACTGTCTACTTGTACTTACTTCTAATCAGCTACTGATGACAGAACAATTATCTATTAAAAACCAAAGTGAAGCCTCTGTGGAAAAATACAGAACTGATGGAAGTGGGCCATTATTTACTGATTGACTTCCTGTGGTTACCATGAAAACTGTTTTATTGATGTTCCGTAATGGTCAAAAACACTGACCATTACAGCAACAACATGCAACCTTTCAAACTGCAAGAAAACAATTGTTATTTTATCAACTATGATAGAATGAAAAAGATTTTATTGGTGTGTGCTCTCACCACTGCATTGTGCTCCACCCGAGCTTTGACCTGTTCTACCTTGCCTGAGAGAACCCTGGGGAAGATGGAGGAGTCTGCACCTTTACAGAACAGATAGAGCTCACCTACTCACACATGCACACACACACACCCCGACCAAAAAAGAAGGGAACAGTGTTTAACTGAGAAACCACACACATGAAGCTATCCATACACATGCATATTAACAGCTTAAAGTGTATTACCAGTGCTAGCCCTGACAATGACGCTCATCCTCCGTCTGACTGAGTCGAATGTCAAAACCTCCAGAAGCTCAAACCTGATAAAAGCACACACGCAAAATTTCCTGCACATTATAATTTTTAAGCTTTAAAATATCCTAATCAGAGAACTTAAATGTAGCTAGCCATCAGTTTGAAAGCAAAAAGTGGTTACCACTGTTTATCACTGTTCTAACATATTGCTGGAAGGCGTTTAGTTTCAGCTGTTACTAGGCTACACTCACTTGTTACAGTAATGATGTAATTTCACTGCAAATGCAATTCAGGTCAAAACTGGTCACTGCTCTAAATTCATTCACTGGTTAGGAAGTTGCAAAGACACACTCACCTCTCGATCTCATCGTCTCTATTCAAGATCTCCATGTAACTGTCCTTAAGTCTCACATAGGTGAAACCAAGCCTACGGCACAGAGTGATACACCATTACTGGAAATGAAGTGAAAGAACTGATGGTGTGACAGTGAGTGAAAATTCATAGAAACTAAATCTTTCTAATGGCAGTGTGTGTATGCTCTACCCCTTCATGCCCTCCACCAGCGCCACCTCATCTGGAGATGAGGAGATGTAGAATGAAGTGGACTTTCCTTGGTGGATGCCGTGCTTTAGTCCATCGACCGTCTCTTCCTCCTTGACCTGCACTGTGTGGCATAAACACAGTGCCCGAAAAAACAGCTCCTCGCGCATCTGTAACAACACTGTTTTACTTTCACACACAAACATATATACACACACACAGTTTTTCTTACATTCACTTATTTAATCTTAGACCAAGCTCACCCTAGCATCAGGACCTGGTGATGAGTCAATCATGTCCATACTGGCTGCACCTGGCATCACCTAGGAACAACATAAGTAACAGTTATGTAATAGTTTAACATTAATTGAGAGAATCTTTATTTGCAGTTCTGCTGTAGCCTTACAATAAGTTGTGTCGGGAAAAACACACTCAATATTTACAATATGCATTTAAAGTATACAGTATGGTAAGGATATGGGGAATGATAAAGTAATAACTAATTACAAAAAATAATGTAACACAAAATCCAAAAACAGGCCAGTGTGATAACCTATCAGTTACCTGTCCGTTACAAATGGCATGAGGCACATAAATGTGTCCGTCCACACAGCACTCTATGAACTCCATGTTGTTCTCTGTCAGAGTCCCTGTCTTGTCTGTAAACACATACTCCACCTGGAAAGAGAGCACGATAAGACAGGATACAGAAATGCTATGTATGTTAAATAAATGTTAAGTGTCATTTACTAAAAGACATAAATAATGGAGGGAAATACAGTATAACTATTAAAATTAGTTTGTGTGTGTGTGTGTGTGTGTGTGTGTGTGTGTGTGTGTGTGTGTGTGTGTGTGTGTGTGTGTGTGTGTATACCTGTCCGAGCTCCTCATTCAGGTCTGATGTGTTGACCACAGCTCTTTCCCTGAGCTCCTCGTCAAACATCTCATCATCCCACACAATGAAGTATGAACCCAGGAACTTCTGCATCTCCACGGTTACGTACATAGAGACAGGAATAATGTAGTTGAAAAGAACCATGAAGGCCAAGAAGTCTGTGAATGCTCTGATAGCCTGAGGAACACGGGCCAAAGAGTGTAAAAGAAGAAGAAAGGTGTTTATAGTTTATTTTGTAGTTTATTGTCATTGACTACATATATATGTAACAATGAAACTTTGATCATGGAGACTTCTGCATCCCACCCTGATGTTCCACCCATTTAGCCACCAAGCTATATAAAAAAAAAATTATTTTTCTTTGGTACTCTTAATTGTAGTAAACAGACTTACAACGTGTCGCTGCCTTTCTGCTTCGGTCCTCTGGCTGTACCAGGGCTCGTCTCTGTTGGGGTCAGCCTGCCACATGTATTTCAGTCCCGTGTTGATGAGGGCCTTGCTGATGAGAATGCACAAGTAGACCACGAGGTAGGCATTCATCGACCTACAGGGGGAGACACCAAACAGCAATTCAAACATTTGTTCCAATTTCTTTTGTAAACACAAGTTTAGGAAAATACAAACGTGTGCAGAAAACTAAACAAAGGGGAATGATTCACAAAGACTGTGGAGACCAACCCCACAGGCACTATTTGGATAACAACACACTTTTTTTTTATTTTTTAGAATAGATCCTTTTAGAAATGGAGCAGCTGAGATACATGATTTACACTGAGCCCAGTTTATTTTGACAAGAGGAAGACACATACAATTTAGTTCACCAGGCACACATTCCAACCAAGTGTAAATGTAATCCACCTACAGTATATCAAACACATATACCATCTGGATTCAAGACGCATGTCAATGCCAGATGGATAAAAGTGATTCAGTCAGTAGCAGAAAGACAAGGATTCTCAATCAGTGAAGAAATGAAGAAATCAGAAGTAAACAGATGGATATAAGGATTAAGGATGTTAATTGTAAAAAACGATGCTGGCCAAGACTGTAAAGTGTGCATGTGGTTGTCAATCAATGCGAACAGGTTCTCTTTTACAAAAAATTTATACTGTGAATATGAAAAGCTTACTTTTCTACTGCAGAGCGCTTCTGACACTTAGACTGGTAGTTGAGCGCCATCTTGGTTTCCATGCCAGTGTAAATAGCAACCGCTACAGGAAAAAATGTATCAATTTAATTTTAAATGGTTACAATTTATGAATTTCTATTTTATCTATTTTATCTTTCTATTTTCTAATACTTTTGGTATTTTAGTAATATTCTTGGAGTCACAATACCAAAACAAATAGTTACAATGTGAAAGTAAAGGTACTTCTCCCACATATACAGGTATCAATGTATTTCTTGAAAAATTACCATAGATGTATTCAGTGTTCTTCAGTGTTGCTCCTCGGAGCAGCAAATTCTCCGACCCCAAGGGCCTGTAAACAAACAACAGCTAATTTTGACTTGAGAGTTACATAATTTCATCGTTGTCATCGTGAAGTGGTTATTTGTTTTTCCAAGTACACCTACATTCAGAGATAAATGTCATAACACAACTATAGTCATTACAGTAAGAATCCCAACCAGCTCTCCCTGTGATACTGCATGTAAAAGGTTTAGGTTACCTGGCCACTGGCTCATTGTCCATGTAGATGTTGATACGGCCCACAAATCTGTGGACAACATATAAAGTAAGAGAAGGCATTCTACAGACATCTATCTGACAAGACAGTGTTGTTTAACTCTGAGTATGCTGTACTGACTTGTACAAGTCTGGCTGTGGTTGTTCACATTCAATAGTAGCATGTATTGAGTCCACCTCCTTCTCTGTCCTGTAAGCTTTGGTGTCCTGAACTGCATAGTATGTCTGGGGGGGTAAAAAAACAAAACAAATCAAGACAGACAAAGAGGAGGAAGAAGACAGACATTTAGCAGTAGTAGCAGTATGATAATTATCATTATTATAACTTTACATCTAATACTTTAAATTACACAAACCTTGTGGCTGCTCTCTCCATCCAGACTGGCTGTAGTAACATAACAGGTTCCATCATCTCGCGAGGAGGACAGAAGGATAAGGTCACAGGGAAAAGTTTCATCTTCTTTTACAAAGACGACATCTCCCACCTGAGAAAGAGAGCACGGCAATTACCAACAATTCTGAATACTGTTAATAAATGATTGTTTCAGAGATTACAATCTCTTTATTTTATTATCAACTGTGGGACTGATCTGCAGTAGCACAACATGGCTTGAAGGATAAAAATCTCTATACAATAATTAAATTAAAAGTAATATATTTTCCAATAACATCTGAGTAACAAAAAATAAACTATGTAGTGTCTTTGAGGATGGCTCTCATCCCATTAGTATTGCTAATGCAGTCTTCTTAACAAGCGAACCTTCTGCTTGACCACGTGCAGACCTCTCAGGTACAGCCAACAGTCAGTCTCATAGAACTAATACTTTGCAACAGATTCTCTGTAGCTGTAGCTGTAGCACTCAAGACTATCACATAACATACATTAATGGTAAGAGATTTTTAAAGCTAAGTTGCTTTTAAATGTTAGCATACAGCTTAGTAGCAGGATAATTATCTATTAAAACAAATGCAGCAAAGCTATGTTTGTGTCATATGGGTCGAAAGTAATATATCTGATGAAACCCACATAAAACACACACACACACCCTGAGCTTGCGACTTTGTTTGCGGATTACTTTCCCATGCTGCACCACATGGACAGGACACCTGTTGACAGCATTGTCTGCTTTGTGTCTCAACCAGTCTTCATAACCCTGACAGAGAGGAGAGGGAGAGAGCAGTATGTGAAATGCTGTGTGTATGTTATTGCAAGTGGTGTAGGGTTTAATTTCAATGCAAATACATTGTAAAAGTATTAAATTTGAACCACATTTAGCACACACTAATGACGGTGTAGCTAACTTGCAAGGCATTAAGGAAATTTGGCTTTCTTGACCAAGGACACCACAATGTGAACAGAAAAAGCTTGAGATAAAACACAGTAACCCTGCAATTGCTGGATATGAGCACCAGCCACCCCTGAATAAAGCAAAGGAAGCTAAAATAAACAAGTAATAAAGATGACTGGGTCTTACCTGTTTAATGGCGGTGACTGTGATGACAAAGAAGAGTGGCAGTCCACTGGTGATTGGACTGGTTGGTGTGTCGATGATCAACTAAAGTGACACACAAACACATGAGTTTGGGGAAGAGAAACATACTGTATATATGATGAAGTTTATCTCCTACACAATCATCTCTTTTGATTAGCCAACTCTGGCCCAAACTATATAGATACACTCCAACACATTCCTCCAACACTGCATGAAGTGGCTACCCTATTTAAAATGAATGAGGGGGCCAAAACATTAAAAACCACATATAATATAATGCATTTGATTAAGACTTCAGTACACACTATGACCTTAATAATAAAATGCATCATTCTGACAGTTTCAACTTAAAACTGAAATTGCAAACTTACATATATTTATTTATCAGTGTTTAGAAAAAAACATGTTTACCTGAACCAGAAATATGATGAGAAAGTAGAAATTGGCGACTCTCCTAAACTGCTCAAACATATTCTTTGGGATAAAGTTCCAAAATGTGTACTGGAAACATGAGACAAAACTGAGTTCAGTTAAACAACACATTGTCAGTGAAAATGACATGAAGACAATAGTAACATTAGTTTTCCTGGCCCCAACCTGGGGAGTATTAGCTCATTCTTCTGGTCATAAAATAAGTATCTAGTTCCCCTCTTCTACTGTCTTTTTACTTTGCCTTCATAAATGCTAGTGTTGGGAATAATAAATATGACTTATTTTAATGTACCATTGTGTATTATTTGTACTATGTGCTATTTTCTGAGTGGGACCCATTTCTTGAATTGGAAAGAGTGCAAATGAATTAGCAGAAATCCCTGGCTAGAGTGGCTAACCAGATCACATAAATAGTATATGCTATGATATATGCAAATTGGTTTCAATTCTTCTTTCTCAAATCACCTTATCACTGAGAAGTCTTTCAAGCAAGTTCTGTTCTTTCATGTCCTGTTTTCACATTTACTGCTGGCTATCTAAAACTACATGTCTATCATTGTGACAAATCTTGATTTCTCACACAACAATCACTATATTAGTGTGTATGTGTGGGTGTTTATGCTGACCTTGGAAGAAACTATTCTGTTGTCTGGAAATCTTTGTTGTATGAAGGCCTCAGTTCCTGGAGGAGGCTCTTTGTGTCCAATGTAAATCGTCCTGCTGTCCACCCAGTTCTCCTCACCAGCACACTGCACGGACAAAACACAATGCACAATTTCAGTGTGTGTTTAAATGGTCAATTTGCACTTACATTTGTATTGTTTAGGTTATACACAGTACGGTTCAATAGTGGAAGGATTAGTTTTGAATTGACACATCTTAGGATTTTTTGAGTTATACAGTAAATAACTCTTACATCAAACAACAGCAACACTCCTACACTTTAATAACAGATTTGCAGATGATTGAAAGGCTTAGAATGAATGAGTAGTTTTTTTCCTCAATGAATCAGAGCTTCTGTTACCACAAACACACAGCCCTCCATGTGACTTTGACAGGAATGCACAATACACACGCACACACTCGCCCACATACACAGTGCTGTACTGTACATACATATCCCCATTTCAAGAATCAGCTTTGTGTTGCAGTTTCTTTGTTTCCTTGTTTGGAGGGCACAAGTAAATTCACACAGATATGAATGGTAAATGGTCTGCACTTATAAAACGCTTTTCTACCTATTGGCACTCAAAGCCTTTTACACTGCATCTTAATTACCAATTCACACTCACAATCACACAAACACTCACACACCGAGGGGGGAGCTGCTATGCAGCTGGCCAACACTCACCGGGAGCAACCAAGTTGGGGTTCAGTGTCTTGCTGAAAGGACACTTCGACATGTGACCAGAGGAGTCGGGGATCGAACTAACAACTGTGGCGATTGCTGGACGACCGCTCTACCTTACTGCTCCACAGTCGCCAAAGCAAAATTTGACTAACAATGACTTTAACGGAGGTGATTCTGAGAGTTTAGCTGCATTGTTCTAGAAAGCATCATCATTTTAATGAAATATTTTGTCTTCTATGAGCAACAAATACCTTTTGGTGCCTTGTTTTTTTTTGTTGTGTTGTTGTTGTCTTTAGAATCAAAATTGAATACAGTTTAAAATCTCTATTCTTTTTATGCTTTTTATTTTGGTGCTTTCTCCTGCAGCAAAGGTCTTTACTGTAACATGAACATATAATAAAAAGATGAATAAACAAACATGAAGGATTTGTTTACAGTAGAAGAAGCAGTACTAGTGACTGTGCCACTAAGGTATATTTGAAATATCAATTTTCAGAAACGTTTTCCACTCCAGTAAAGCATAAAACCCTTTTTTTCATATGCACATTGAAATGTGTATAAAAAGTAAATGTTCTGAAATGGTCAGTCAGCAGTTATGACCAGTATCACGGGCAAGTCAGGACGAGCTTTCATGTCTAAACACACCTTTTACTCTCATGAAATATCTGCATTGTCTGCTGTCATCCAAAGCAATCACAACTTAAACCTGGTAACTGTCAATCAGTTCATTTCTAAAAACCTTGAATCCCCACCGTACACACATTCACACAGGCTAATAAGAAGAGTCAGTTATCTGTGGCTGGTAAATGAGATCCAGTGTCAGGAGGCTGCATGGCCCACTTTCTATACTCTCCGTTTCCCCTCCACACACACACACACACACACACACACACACACACACACACACACACACACACACACACACACACACACACACACACACACACACACACACACACACACACACACACACACACACACACACACACACACACACACACACACACACACACACACACACACACACACACACACACACACACGTGAACCCATTGCTCCAAGATTACCTTGTTTAAGAGGGACAGATACTTATATCCTATGACCTCCAGATATGAAGGTCAAAAAGAGCAAAGAAATCCAATTGGAAAGGAAGGGAAAATTGAAAAAAAGACATACATAATATACTTTACCACCCCTACTTTATTGTAATGCTCATTGTTGGTGATGACATGCAGATTTTTAAGAATCAGGGCATGATAAACAACCAGTTCTAAAACAAATATAATCAAAGCCAACATAATATAAGGACAGTGTAACTGGCTGATTTACAGTGAAGGAGAAGATAAAAACCAGATAGTACAGACAGCTTGCCAACTCTGTCGCCCCGACAGTGTTAATCTTCCTCCCTCTCTCCCACCTGCCTGCTCCGTCTGCTTCACCTAACACATTCCTTACACACTTCCTGTGGGTTGTCTCCATATTGAATAAAGCCATATATACAGTACATAGTGCTGTACTATTAGTCAGTTGCAACATACAGATAATTGAAAGAATGCACAATGATCTAAAAATCAACTGGTTATTAATAGAAATTATTCTTAGATGCGGTGATTTATGTCTGGGCAATATGTTATGATTGCAAATTTGATTAAAACTATTACCGAGGTCAGATGTGTAAATAGAGAAAATAGTCACTAGCAAAACTATTCTTCTTTTACATACTGTAAAAAATCCAAAAAAATAACACTTTTTTTATTAATGTTTCACAGCTTTTCCAAGTAACAATAATTGCATTCAAAACACAGAGTGACCTACACTGCGTACCATCCCTGAACCCCTCCAAACAGCGGGCCATCGCAAAAACAACTTGTTAAAAGGATGCTAAAGCAACAGCTTATATGTAGAAAGACATCCCCCACAATCAGTACTGGGCAGTGAGGCAAATTTGGAATCATGTCCATTGTTGATCACGTGATACATGCTGGCCCAGAAAGCATTTTTCTCAAAGAAATTTACTGTAAAAGGAATGGCTATAAAATGGTAAATAGATTTTTATAAAATCACAAACTCCCAGGATTTACTCCTTTTATTATGTAAATTTAATTGACTTGAATGTCTTCATCAAAGTGTTACATCTGTTTTCTCTTTGATTTCTTGCCCAATTTTTAATAAGTTATATGATTGCAGTAAATAAACATTGCCCTTTATCATTGAGTCATTGTCTTTGCCAGATTAAAACCTGGAAAGTTTGTGAACTACATGCTGATGTGCACAGACACTCTATAAGATGTCCTTCTACTGAATGTACAGTACACATATACGCAAAAAGACATAATAAAAAAAGTCATAGTCATGTTTATCACTTTCGATCAGGTTGATCAACAATAAGAGGGCCTCCTCTTCTATTGTCATCTCCTCCATTTTGCCTATAATGCTGCTTTTATTGGTTTTCCCACTTCTCCTCTCACCACAACCTGAATGGCCTCTAAGCCAACAATCTTTCTCATATTGATTATGTTTAGCTTTCATCTGTATTCAAGCTTTTTACATGAAAGCCTGTCTGTGTTTAATCAAATAAAACTGCATCTTTACAAAATAAGAGCAGGGCTTATGAAATAAAACTGAACTATGAGCCCAAGCCTTCATCCTTTGAATGTAACTGAAGATTCTGGGCTATTCTGGACCTTGATAATCACTTTTAGAGCCGTTTCGTGTTTCAGGATCCGGCAGGTTTCAGAGGTGTATTTATAGTTAGAAGGGAAACATTTGTGGTTAGGAGGGAAGAATGGAGAGAGCTTGCAGGCTTTGTTTCTTCTGTCTGTCTCATTCAGCAACCACATTCACTTTCCTTAAAGCTAAATTACTAAAATGAGCAGGGGGCCTCTCATGAATTACACACATCCACAGGCAAACACATCCCTGTAACATCAAACATGTATGAGGGCAGGTACAAATGAATACACTGGCACACAATGTAGTCTCTGTAGTCACTGGCCCACCGCATATATTTAGATGAGTAGACAAGCATCACTTCTCCTATTCTTCTTGTGCGCACACATCTATTATTTCATCCAATAAAAACATAAAACCATCAACTTTACACCTGGAGTTAGTTTTTTTGTTTTAGTTAGGGTTTGGGTTTACTGAATGAATGAACACAGGTGCACTGAGCAGATGTGTGTCTGTTTTAAAGAAGTAAAACTAACATCATAAATGCACTTATGAAAAGCATCACAGTTTTAAAATGACATTGTAACAGCTGGGCTTATTGTGTCAAAGACCTTTGTAGAAATGTGATTTTTTTTTTTGCACAGACTTAATAATTAGTTGGATTCAATGTTTAAAACAAAAAGCACAGGTACCTGCAACTGCCAATATATTAAATGTTTTGGGGAGAAAAGGGTCATATTATCATTTATCTCTGTGTTATTTATTCATTTCATTATTCAGGTAATGACACTCAAACACCTCAAATGTACCTGTGTCATTTCTGTTCGGCAACTTTGTTTCTCAGTTAAATTTAAAATGTAAATGGTCCTCAAATGGTCCTCTGTTCCTAATCACAGCCTCGCAGTGAGCAGAAACAGAGGACCATATTGTAAACAGGAAGAGCTGGGCCCACCCACTCAGACAGAGGACACACGTATCCTGACACATACTACTTTAATCCCGACCGGAGTACTGGAGACACAGAGAAATAAAACATTCAAGAGCATTCAAGAAGGATACACAACTTTGAAGACAACTTTGACAACTTTCCACATCCACAGCCATACAAATCCATCATTACAAAGCTCATGACATCATCAGAACTTACAGATTGACGTGATTAGACACGGATCTAAACATCTTCAGCGGAGTAAAGCTACAATACTGTGCAGGAAATATATATTATAATTCCACACACACACACACACACACACACACACACACACACACACACTTAAATGAATCTATACTTCAACAACTTTCAACAAACAAAAGACCTGACAGAAAAAAAAACATAGAATGCAAACAGTCTGACATGTTCTAAGTTTTTACAAAATGATTTGGAAAACAATATAGTTAATGCTCCACTATGCCTGGAAAGTAAAGATAACATTTACTGGACACTGCAAACAGGAGAGGAATCACAGCAACACAAACACACAGTTGTCTACAGCTTTACAGACCGAGCTGTTGTTTCAAATGATGAGCAATCCCAAAGTATTTTATCTCAGCTGAGAATGAGTCTCAACAAAAAACCAAAGCTGGAGACAACAACCTGCTTTCTGTGATAGGGCTCATGGACACACACATGTACTTCACACACTTTCACATTTAAATTCTGGGCCAATCAAACACATGCACACAAGCCATGTGGGTATGTGTTATCTCTCTGATGCCACTGAACTATGGAGATAAGAGAAATTCTGTTGTCTTCCCTAAATTACCAAGAATTAAATACACACATTAGATGTTTGTAAGTATGTATGATTCTGTTTGTTGACTGCTGCACTTTAGGTGGATGGGTGAAAAGGAGAAATACATACTTAGTCTAACTAGTGCTATTTGTGTTTATTCTCAGTACTTAGAACAGCACTGTGACTATGCTTTAGAGAGCATTTTACAATGTCACCACTTTCTTGGTTTCTCCCCAATGGACTTGAAGCTTAAAAACAGCACTGGAGCAGCTGAAAATAGCAGTGGACATGTACTATCTTGTGTTTTACATGCACGTGGAGATGCCATGCTATATGTCAGCTGATAAGCCTGGGGGGCAAAAAAAAAAGCCTGACTGCTGCATTATGTACAAACACACAGACAGATGAAAACAAATACACTCAAATTATATGGAGGATTATTCAGATTACATAGACCATATATAATATATGAAAGATTACAGATCTAAAGTCAGTCTACTTGTGCTGTATGCAATATTTTGCTATCTACAAGTGATATTCTGATAAACATTGTAAATGTGTTTGACAGTTTGGATGTTTGTATGTTACCTGAGTAACGGATTAAATACCAGCTGTGCTCCCCATCTGTCACTATGTTGCCCAGTCACACTCAGGCCAACAGGCCAGACCAAATGAGATAAAGATAACTTCTCCTTCTCCACTACTATATACTATCCTTCAACCTTTAACCATGACAGTGTGTTCTCAATGTGTGGAGAATAGTCAACAGAGAGTCAAGAGCTGAGGGACGAAGGAAAAACAAGGTAGTCTGGGATGATTGTGTTGACAAGTAGTTGACATCTAAAATTTAGCGTGGGAAATAAAAAAAACTGATGGCGCCTGTGGCGCAAGAAGGTAGAGTGGTCGTCTACCAATCTCACAGTTGTTGGTTCAATCCCCAGCTGCTCTAGACACATATCAAAGTGTCCTTGAGCAAGACACTGAACGCCAACTTAGTTGCTCCCGATAAGTGTTTGCCGGCTGCATAGCAGCTCCCCCACCAGTGTTTGAGTGTGTGTGTGTGTCTGATTGTGAGTTCGAATGGGTGACTAAGAAGCAGTGTAAAGCGCTTTGAGTTCCAAAAGGTAGAAAAGCGCTATATAAGTGCAGACCATTTACTGTTTGAAGAAATGCAATTAGTGTTTGAGATCCATTTATTTTGATCCATTGTTTGCATTACTGTCCAAACAACATTTTCTAAACTTAATATTTCTGCTAATATGGGTCATCTGATCTAGATTTCTGCTCCAGAAATGTGAACCTTCTTTTGTCAAATTATTTCCAAAGTGAAAAATTAACTTTTATATCTACCCTTTAAGAATCATGGATGAAAAACAAAGACTGAACAAACTCCATTAAGTTTAAAAAAGGAAAGACAATGACCTTGTGTGTGTGTGTGTGTGTGTGTGTGTGAGTGAGTTTATATGTTCTTTCTTAATATCTGAAAAAATAGTGGTGAAGAAGTAGATTAAAAAGCAGGGAACACAAAGGAAAGATAGAGAGGTCATGCAGTTTGTTTAAACATGTAGTTCATTTAAAACTAACCATTTGCAACCATTGCAACAACTGCAGTTAAAATGTTCATTCACTATTATATCTTCTACTACTAGCTATACTACTACTTTAAATGCTATAATTAAGTGTGCCTACAATTTGTTCATGTATGGGTCTCTCACTACTAGAAGGCAATGTGAATAATGTGAGCTACCATTGTTGCTTAAAGTGACACATGGTTGATCCCATCTTCACTGTGGTATGCCAAATCTGATTATCTGGATAAATAAATTAGAGTGACATAGGTTAGAGTGGCATGCAGTTGCTCGGCTGCAACTCCAAAGTTAAAAAAATAAGATATTTCGATTGTATTTGTACACATTGTGTGCAAATACACACACACAAACCAATACATACTTCACATAAATGTAATTAATTTTTAAGTCGCAACTACATGTGATTATATGAGATTAAATATGCCAGTTTGTGATCTAAAAAACATAAACATAAAAGTATAGAGATTGTGAAGCCCCTGGAGTCAAATTTGTATAGTTGCGCTTGTTAATAAAACTTGACTCAAATTAAAATTAGCTTTAACACATTGACCATATTCAATATTGCTCAAATTGTGGCCATTTTTCTAAGAAAACGTGTGAAGCCTAACAGAGTTTTTTAGAGTAAAAAGCAGGACAGAGAGAGCACCTGCTAGCAAGTTTGACTTGGCTTTTAAAAATGTTTTTTTAAACATTATTATTTATTATAAACAACTACTTTTGTGTGATATAACAGTGGTTTACAACAGCCTGTTCTTTTTCTGTATTAGAATGATGGAATTCCTGCCATTACTAGGTTGAATACAACTAATACAATACATCTGTTTCACAGAGGTAGTCCTATTACACAAGCATGACTCTCACACCCCTATTCCGAATCAGTTTCCCCTCTTGTGCATAATGAGAGGAGAGGAGACCATCCTCAGTGAGTCAGCTACGCAGGGAAATTCATTAACCTGGTTTCCACAGATATCAGCAGGGCACTAGAAAAACATGTCACATTCTTTTACATTACATGCAGCACTTTTATCACTGCATAAAGTGTTTACTCATCATGTTTTTCAAATTGCAATATGCAAACATATTCATCTACATTGACACAGTTGTTCATTACAAATTCTACAATCTTAGGTAAGTTATATGTCGATTTAATAGTTATTGAGAATAAACCAAAGGCAGGAGGTAGACTGGCTAGCAGGAAGACAATCGTAGTGGATTTCCTGTGAACAACAACAGTCATTCTTTGGATGTCAAGAAAAAACAAACTGTTCCTGCTTCATTGTGTGTGTGTGTGTGTGTGTGTGTGTGTGTGTGTGTTACTGTGTGTTTGTGTCTGAGAAGGATAAAGGTCTGCTGATGGTCACATGACCCCCATGACTTGACCTAATGCTGCTTCTGGGTCACATGGCAGTAAATGTGGTAAAACCCTTGACAGTTAAAAGCTACAATGTGGAAGATTTCTGGGTGGTATAGTCTTATGATCATGTGATCTTACAGTTGTTACATCAGGACAGAGAAAGTATGTGCCTCAGTAGTAGCATATTATAAACCTGACATAGACAATCATTTAAAGGTTTGTATTTTTTTTTTAAAAAGCATAACAATTTCTATCAAGCATGAAAGCAGCACAACAGGAAGTTGCTATCACCCTTGCTCTCTATTTCTCATTATTCATCAGTTACTACATTAGTAAATTCTATCATGAGGGTTACTGGAATATAGGCCATAAAAGTAAATAATACGTGTGTGTTCATTTGCTTTCCTGCTATGTTAGGTAAGATGATTGCCAGCTCTCATGTCTGTACAGTAAATGTGAAGTTAAGAGATGGTTAGTTTAGCTTAACTTAAAGACTAGAAAGAGGAAGGAAGGAGGAAATCATTAGCCTCATTATAAGCTAACAAAATCAATGTACCAGTACCTACAGAGTCACAATGATGGACTGTTTTTCTTGGGCAGCAACTTCACAATTCTCTGCTGTTTGCCTGGGCAAATAAATTAAGCAAAGCTACCAATCTCTTGGCTGTAGCTTTGTCTTTAATAGGAAAAGAAACCATTTTTTATTCCCAAAAACATGACTTGATGGCCAAGTCAAGACAGGAACTCTTTGTTACAACAAAACTATAAACACTGCACTTTGTGTTACAGTAACATGTGGAGCTTGTCAACAAACCCCTTTAAAACATACAAAGCAGGGGTCTCAAACTCGTGGCCCGGGGGCCAATTGCGGGCGAGACGATATTTTGTAGCCCACAGGACGATATGAAAGTTTAATGTTAGTGCGGCCCTCCATTTTAATATGAATGGCACTCTATGGTGTTGTGTGTGGAAGGTTCCTTTTGATGCAAGCAGAGAAACATTTAACAACTATAGAGGCGCACATGTAACATCACATAACCCTCATAGAATTACTACTTCTTACTGTGTTTGAAATGAGCGTGTTTGACTTTGAGCTGGACGAAGTCAATGTTCCCAGTGTTAACGACCAACACCAATGTTCCGTTGACGATGTCACTGAGGGGATTGGACCTGCGATGGGGCCATTCAGCCGGCTCCTGCCCGCTGTCCCGCTTTGGAGTCAGGCTGTACCCTGATCAGGGGCTTACCTGCGCCTCGGTTATATAGTCAACGGAACATTGGTGTTGGCTAGCACGTATCGCTGAATCCATGGGGTTACTATAGAAAATAAAAGTCAGTAAGTAACGCCTCTGTGGCTGCATCCCATTGTTTTATATAATAATAAATAATGGTTTCCCACTGTCCCAGCTGATAATGAACACCCTGGTAGCAGTTACCTTTTTTGCGCTCACTATCCTGGTACTTTCTACCATCTACAAATGTTATGATGTTCAAGTTATCATGAAAGACATGACCCCTTTTTTAATCTGCAAGTTGCCCCTCCGGTGCCTCAAATGGAGCTCATTGACCTGCAGTGCAACTCTACCCTCAAAGCCAAGTCCAGGGTGGTGAGTGGAAAAGCAGACAAGCCTGGGCAATTTTTGAGAGAGTTGACCCCTGGCTCCCCTAACCTGTGCCTTTTTGGGAGCACATATTTGTGCAAAAAGGTTTTCTCTAACTTGAACTTCAAAAAGTCCAAGTACAGGTCCAGACTTACTGACGATCGTTTTTAAGCCGTACTGAGGGTCTCAACTGCTTCCTCCATAAAGCCAATAGCACGTGCAGTAGATGTCACAATGCTTTCATATAATTGCTAAAAACCTTCAGTGTAGTGAAGTTTCTTTCTATAATTCTGTTCTTTTCATCAGGCATTTTTCCCCTGGGGGTAACACTGCTATTAGCTGTTGGTCTAGTGTACAAATGTTTCACCTCACTTCATTGGTACTTCCACTTCCTGCTGTAATGTAATCCTGCTTGTCTTTTGGGAACTCCAAAAATACTTTAAAATGTTCTTATTAGAAAGAACACAAATTTACATTCACTTTGTCGTTTTTCCTGCTCAATAATGGAAACACTTCTTGGTCTTTCCTATGGTTTGCCCTGCAAGGACACTGATACTTTATGGTTTTGTGTTGCTGGCAATTATGCCAAGACATGATGCAAATACAATTATTCCCAATTAAAGGTTGATGTATCCAGGTTGACTGATGGCTTTTAATACCAACACCTGAAGGTAATTAGATTATTATTAGTAGTAGTAGTAGTAGTAGCAGCAGTAGTATTATATGTGATACAAAAGTCACGCCAAATGCTTGCATATAAGAAGTTCTAAGAGGCCATGAAAGGCAACTAGGCAGTGAAATATTTAGGGAAAAGCGTAACCTGAATCAGTTTCTTCATTTTTACAAGCCTTGGCATTATTTTCATAACCTTTAAGACAAAAACTGAAGCCACTTTGTAGTCAGGGATTTTGCTACAGTACTCTTTAATGAGTCCTCATTATAAGGCCTGGTTATTCGTGTTCACCTGACCTTTCTCTGGCTCTAAATCCATTCCCTTTTTGTGGATCTGCCAGTTGAACGGACTGTTCAGTCAACAGTCTGTCCTCCTGGTCGACTAATAGCGCAAGTGATAAAGGAAAGGAGTCAAATACTAATTCGAGTCTATCTCTGGTGTCTCCCACTCTTTGTTTCTATTCAACTCACATTTTAAAGCATCTTTTGTAACTTTCTGTTGCTCAATTATTTGTGCTTGCAACATCCATGAAACGTTAAAAGGAATGTTTTTTCACCTGATGTTGCTTTTCTTTCCTCCTTAACAAAAACAAACAGACACACTTCAGAAGTACCAATGGGCATAACTCATGATGTAGATTTGTTTTGAAGCTTCACATCTGCTTTTATATATATATCTCATGATTAAGACAGTTGTGCAATCATCTCTCTCTCTCTCTCTCTCTCTCTCTCTATATATATATATAGTCACTTGAAAAAAACATGTTCTTTTGTTCTTTCAGTCTTTTCAGTTTTTTCTTTTCTTTTCTGTGCTTTGTGTTGTTTTTTGGTTTACCTTATTTAATTTCCCTTGACTTGAGTACTGTTTAGTTCAATCAGCTTCATTGCTTTTTTCCCCCCCTTTCCTGTTCTTGGTGTTATATTGCCACATGTCCCCATAATTCCCGCTGCCCTTCCATGTCACCTGGGAAGACAAATATATATACACTCAATGCAAGTGTGAGAGTGAGCAGAAGAGGAGGAAATTACTATATGGTCCGTTTGTTCTTCATTATCTCCCTGACAACCACAAGATTAACAATCTTTCCCCCACACTTTGTGTGCACTCACTTTTACCACTGACCATTATTTCACTGTCTCAATTACAGTAGCTTCCCTTCTTTTGATTTTGTCTTTGTCTTACTGTTCATATTGCGAGCTATGACATTTTATGGTCTATTATAGGCACTTCGCTATTTTAGGATCAGTACAAAACTTCTTAGCAACAAGTGTGAAAAGCACATCTTAAAAGAGTGAAAATCACCGGAAAGATCAGGGGACCATAAAGGCATCATTTGACTGAGACCAGTCAAATGACTTAGGCCAAGAAAAATAATGGAAAAAAGCTTAAGAACTGGAGATCCTTACCCTTACCAGCTGAAACTAATGCCAAGCTATAACAAGTATAACCCTTTTCATATTATTTACACTGCTGAACACACTCAGTGTTTCAAATGGCTGCAGCTGGAGGGCAAATAAAATTGATCATGAAACAAATCACTCAACAGAAAGCAGTTAAAATACACACATATACACTTTGTCCCCGGCATTGGCAGAACACCATGCTGGTTTGATGCACAAATTCTGGACAGGGTCCAGTCCACTGAGCACTGGATTGACTCCAGTCCTCCCACTATTGCTAGCCTCAACTATTTTTAAGATCCTGCTGTAGCTGGCTTGTATTTACAGTTTGTGAATCTTTAATGGCACAAAACTTAAATTCACTTCAACAGGAGTTCTTAACTAAAAAAACTAAAACTAAAAAGCAGCTGCATTATTTAAGTCCAATATTAACTCTATTGCACTGCTGCAACCCTTGTGTTACGTGTTTATAGAAGAATCCTAAGACAAAACAAAAAAATGGCCTTGAATAACCAAAGGTGCAGAATAAAATTCAACCTTGTGGCACATAATGAACAAAACAGCAAATGGGCAGCAAATATAATGGTGGCCTCTCTTGTTTGTAGAAATTAAACTGAAACATTAATGTGATGATTATTTATTCATGTTAAAATGCTACCCATAGCTCCTTTAAATGGTTTTATGTTGTTATTTGCCTTCACTCTGAGTAATGCTGCACTCAGAGAAATATATTTATAAAACTAAAGTTTAAATATTTATAATGTAGATGTCTGTGGATGTGACTCCTTTTGAGAACCATTTCCAACACAATTCTAATGTCCCTAAAAGATTCAGAAGCATAACATTCTGATCCAACAGCTGGATCATAGATTTTGAATTAAAATAATGCAGTCTTGTCATCATCTAGTTACGTAGAAACCAACATAAATGCACTTATTAAGCCCATTTTGGCCATTTTAACATTGCATCTCAAATCCATCAGAAAATCTCTTTTGATGTCTATGCTCAGAATGATATCACTCCTCAGAGAGGATTACAGTTATCTATTTGGTGTTGCCTGCCTAAGTGCATTGAAAGTGTCACAAAATAATCATTGTTTCATATGCATGGGTTGATCAACTATTGTTATAGCATCAGTGCTTAGTAGTTTCCACCTAATGCTGAAACTTGACAAACAATCCACTGTCATGTGAGGTATTCACTGCATTTCCAGGCAATTATAATACTGGTTTGCATTTTGTCTCTTGGCAACAAATGCACCTTCAGAAACCCTTTCTCGGGAGAAACTAAAGGAGTTCCAATTTTTTCAATAAATCAGCTTTTTGTCAATCATCAGTATTATTCTCAACAAAGATCAGATGGATACAAAGATACATCTCTCTTGCTTCCACCTCCCCCATATTTTCATTTCAAAATTGTTAATATTATGCAAGAATCAAAAGTGGTGTTTTGCAGATGGTAGAGAGACTGCAAGAAATGATGCAAGAGTAGCACCTCAGTGTATAAACTGATTTACTTCAGTTCCTGTATTTGAAAGCAGAACATAAAATGGGTTCTCTCTATGCATATGCAGCAGGTAAACAAAATCTAAACTACTTTTGCTGAACTTTACTTTGTTGCAAGAGATTCAAATGATAATGTTAAGCTAAAAGTGATTCTAAAACAAAACTGACTGAAATAGATATTGCTTTGTAATATGTTTTCAGTGTTACAGGAGCAAACTTATGTTACAATAAATTTGTCATAACTGCTTTCAAAGACAAAGGTGAGGCAATATAAACACATGGAAAATCAAAATACAGAGGCATGAAAACATTCGCTGTTATTCATGAGCCAGAAGTTTGTTTTATTATGTCAAGCAATGTTCAAATTTATCACTGGATATGGAGCATTTGTAGTAGGACAATGTCCATCCCAACACCTACCACTGACAGCATTACACAGTTTCCACAGAGATGATAATGGAAATGCTGCTGCAAAGGCTGAGGCAAAACAAAATGTGTCTAATGACAACATAATAAAGAAAGGAGATAGATTAGAAAAGGAGAAAGACGACAAACTAAAACTGATACATGCATCATCTTAAAAGAACTAACCAATAATCAAAAAAACTCACTAGTTTTTAATTATCTCCTGCTAATGTCCCAAGTATACAAAGTAAAGATGGGAAAGGAGGGAGACATTCAGGCTAAATGGATGAGGGAGAGATGGGGTATATGTCTGCACAGAGCAGCGTCAGCATTTCTGAAGAGGGGGTGTAACCTCTTACTTCTTTTCTTGGTCTGTGATCTAGCAGTGGGAAGACCAGCTATCATTCCCTCAGACAGGGAGAACATTAGGTGTACCTGCCCCCCTCAGCACTTTCACCGGAAACCTGGAGCAATATTATTATGATGATCCAAGTTCAAACAATGTCTCTCATACACTCTGTGTGGTCTCTCTCTCTTTGGCCAGAGGCCTCTATGCACCATTAAAGCAGGGCTATCCATCACCTGTCTGCTTGTCCAATGGGTTGTTATACACTGCCAATACTACTGTATACAAGCCCTTAATGGAGCTCCTACTGTTCAGCAGGTACTGTATTGCCAATTTAGGTTAGGACATTAACAGTTTTTAAAACAATTGGCCATGTTTAAGGAAAAAAAGGTTTAGGGTTTCTACCTGGTACCATTTACATTTGATTAGAAACCTTTGTATATGGTTTCACCTAGCTGATGCCCAGTATAGGGACTACCAAAAGTAGAATTACCTTAAAATTCATATAAACAAATACAAGCCCTGCTTAATGTGACTGAAAAGTGAGGCAGTAGACAGTCAAGCAATGAAACAATCTTAAGACTGAATGGCTTAGTGAGAGCCTGTAAATCCTTTAGGTAAAGAGGTTAACCACAGCAGACTGTGTGGATTGTGAACAGTATGGGCCAATGGGTGTTAAATGATTAGCATAAGGAAAAAAATTAAACCTGCTGTTGTTGGTGTGCACACTACAAATATCAATATACAGCTTTAAAACAATATGGATTTCATTCAAAATAAAGAATCCTGAAAAACAACATAACCTGAATAAATTTATTGAGAAACATACAGTAATACATAATAGTACATTCAAGTGAAACTACAACTGCTATCATCAATTTACATTTTTGAGAAGCTGCCACTTAAATTAAGTTTCTGGAGTTTGTATCTATAAAAAGCTCTGTAGAATATTGTAATAAGTTATTGAAGCAGACTAAGTAGTTTTTTTTCCTGTTATAGTCAATTTAAGATGGGTTTGTCTTACTTTTAAAAGACAGGAGATACCCTTAGAAAATATGAGCTTTAATTCATAATTACAACAACTATGTAGTGAAGAAGTTTTTAAACACATTTTTATTTACTGTGTGAAAGCTGAAGCACAAAAAAGCCTCCTTATGACAAATAATAAAGAAACAGGCAGTTTTAACCCTAACCCAAACCTATTAATGACATTTATTTGTTTTTCATTTTCCTGGAGACCTTTGCTGGGAGTACCCTGAAAGACTCCTGGGTGTTCCTGGGACCTACAAAGAACCACCCTGCTGTGGAAGACTCCTTAACAAACGCCAGCCTGTATTGTCTCCTAGTCCGCTTATGAATTATTAACAACTAGACAACGCCAAGGAGTTCATGTGATCTGCTGCCCTTTGCTTAACCTCATTACTTGCGTATTCCACCAACCCACTTACTAGTCTGCATGGAGCAACAGTAACAACACAAAGGCAACAATATGAACACCAGCCGCTATTCACTTACTCTTATCATGTATTCTTGATTACATGTAAACATCAGTTAATGTGCTCCACTAGCAATCTGCTAACTAAATGAAAACTAAAGGAGAAGTATAAGTGCTATGAGATCAGTGATTGGTTTAGGTTTGAACGTATAGCTGGGAATTGGATTAAGTGGGTGAAGGTATAGTGAACACCAATAACCCTTTAATCCACTGTGACGGCAGGAAGCCAGACAGAAAGAGGGAGGAACATTTCCTGTCCAGGAATTCAGATTAGTCAGCTTGCCAAAGAATGTTGCCAAGTTTGGTTAGCTCACCTCTACAAAGACATTATCTCCAAACTAGCAAAGCAGCACAGAAACTATTGTTTCTGTGTTATATGATTCTTTCAGATCAAAAATTGTATATTACAAATTTTAAAAAATGTTTTCCTTTAAAACAAACTCAGTAAACAGGTAACAGCGGGCTCACTCAGAGCAACAGAGATACTAGTGTTAGGGTCAAAATGAGAGTGGGACACATGACTCATATGTTTTTAAATAGTTCCAAAAGGGTGATTCAGATCCATTATTTTCTTTTGAACATAGCAGGATTTAGCAGCAAATGAGTATTTCTGATGGCTAGTAAACCCTTGCAAACCAACTCTATGTATTGCAAATAAAGAATTTTTATACTGTATATTTTATACCATTATAAATACCTATTGTGTTGAATTTAACACATTAACTAATTATTTACACTCAAAGTTATGTAGTTTAGCTTTGTTTTTATAAAAATATAATGAAATGGCTGCTTAAAAATGTATAAATAATAATAACAAATTATTATAAAAATATTTTAGCAAAAACATTATTGCTGCTGGTGGAAAAAAGTTCTAGTTTGCTTTTAAATTGCCATTAAAATAAATATGTCCTGCACAAGTCAAAGAAGATATCATCACTCTCTAAATCCACTCTGGCTCACTGTGCACTGCTGCCTTAACTGTCATTGATTGCTTAATACAACTATCTACTTACTCATTCAATCGATGTTGAATCTACCACTGAGAGAATGGATGGAAAGTCTGTATAAATGTTGTTCTGAGACGGAAAGTATTTTTCACTATAATTTATTAATCAAATAATAACTGCATCTCAAATGTAAACAAATTATTTTTGCATTGGAAATGAATCACAGGTTTATGTTTCTTGTTCAGGAAAAACCAAATCAGAAGATTATGCAATTTAAATAATAATAATAATAATAGACATCACCTTTAAAAAGATGCAAAGCGCAGTTATTTTTATGTAGGGTTTTAAAAAAAGAGGGTCTAGTCTCCACAGTCTGTCAAAAAGGGTTATGAAAAGCTACAGTAATAATTTTAAAATCAAGTTATGTTAGACTAAGCTCTATATTACTACGTTAGGTATGGATGCTTGTTTAGTTATAGAAAAAAACACTTCATACTATGTCTTGGGTCTTTTACAGAAAAAAATAAATGTGAAACGAGACATTAACATTTAAACTGAGATCTGTACAAAATATGAACAAACATATTCCAAAATGAGTGAATGAGTCGGCAGTGTGAATAATGTACAAACAGACTAGGTCTAAGTGCTTCAACCCGTCGCTGGGATTACATTTTGTTCCCATTCAGCCAGGATGTGAGTGACAGCCACAAAGAATAGAACCCTACATATTACATTTTGAAACAAGGATAAAGGCTTACATAACATCCTCTGAGTTTTATCTAATCAGAGATGACAACTATTAGAGATAATGGCTTTTAAGACCAAACAGTAAAAAATGTATTCACTTTATTAGAGAAGCATTGTTGTTACCATAGTAACTTGTGCACTGATTCATTAAGCTGATCAGCTAATCAGAGTGGTCTCTTTCACTGATAAACTTGATACTATCGCATGCAGATTCAACACTTTATAATGCCAAAAAAAAAAAAACGTTTATACATGTCGAAGTGTCCTTGAGCAAGACACTGAACCCCAACTTAGTTGGTCCCGGTGAGTGTTGGCCAGCTGCATAGCAGCTCCCCATCGGTGTATGAGTGTGTGTGTGATTGTGAGTGTGAATGGGTGAATAAGAAGCAGTGTAAAGCGCTTTGAGTGCCAATAGGTAGAAAAGCGCTATATAAGTGCAGAACATTTACCAGCTACTGATCATATCATATGACAGGCACCCTTTTGGTTTAAATAATCTCTTTTCCTCTCCCTATTCTCTTTATTCCTGTCATTCCATTTATCACCTATTTCATCATGTTTGCAGAAATCCTAAATCAGTTTTAAGGTTTTAAATGGATAAACCTGAAATAAAACTAAGTTGCTTGAAGGGTGGGCTTTTTTGTCTTCTACATATGATGAATTCTTTATAAAATTATTAGGTTTGAGGATTAAAAATGGTTATTTATATCTATTAAATTTAAGATAAGATCTTTCTTAGATCAGACCAGAGCCATAAGCTTAGCCATAGTCAACTTCATTTACTTTAGTTCATTCTTAGGTTTTTTTTTAGACTTCCTGAATGTTTATCACTCTCTAAAATCTGACAGCATGCAAATGTTATATATATATATATATATATATATATATATATATATATATATATATATATATATATATATATATATATATATATATATATATATATATATATATATATATATATATATATGTATGTGTGTGTGTGTGTGTGTGTGTGTGTGTATATATATATATATATATATATATATATATATATATATATATATATATATATATATATATATATATATACACACACACACACATATATATAACGCAGATGTTATATCAGTAACTGTTGTCTGATAAGGCAAATCTCTACATGCCGGTTGTAAAACCAATAAAATAGACAAAAAAAAACAATTATATTAATAAAAAGTACTGGGGTAGGTTTTTATACTCTTTGCAACATTTCGTTCAACATAAGTTCTAGATAACGAATTTGGTTGCTGAAAGAAGAACTAATTTTAATAACTAGCTCTTTGTTTAAACATTTTGCCCAATTGTAAAAAAGTGGAATTAAATAAAGTATAAATAAAATAAATAAATAAAATAATAAAGTTCAATTAAAATACTAAAATTGAATGGTCTAATGAAACACTCTCAGATACTGTACTTTTCCTTTCCTTCTTTACAATATATCAAAAGGATACGTTATACTACTAAATAGTAAATGGAACTATAAATATTGTTATTTTACAAACCCCTAGTATTGACAAACAGATAAATGCTTTTTCCCCAATCCTAAGTATTCAGCAGTCTCTTTGCGTCAGAGTTGTTGCAGTGGCAATACAATCAATTTAACCCCAGCTCATTTGTCCAAAGCAGTTATCCTGATCAATTATAGCAGCAAACCTCATTAGCATCCCACATCCTACCAATCACAGCACTGCCTCTGCGAATTTCTTACTATTAGAGTCCATTTAGCCTTCAACACAGAAGGGTTTTTATTTAATCAGTCCATTGCAACAGTTGGGAGGCAGTGTCTGAGCCTCAGCTGAGCATGGAGCCAGGGTATAAACCTCACTGGTTCTCAAGTGAACAGGGATTGCTCTCCCTGGATTATTGTCAAACACATTACTGTGGAGCCTAATGCAACCCACAACCCTAGGCCGACTGCTCTATTGCTGCCCATTGATTTGACTATCAGGGTGAAAACAACTGGATTACATAATTCATGACTGATTGCTACATGTTCAACCAGAATAGGTCGCACTGTAAATGAGAGTAACTGGCACAGGAGGTACCCCATTAAAAATAAATGTCCACAAAACATTTTGAAATAAAAGCTGCAACTAGCCATGCTCAGACCCAGTACATTGGTTTCACCTTTTCTGACACTTTCAATCTTTAACACAAATAGCACAAAATTCCTTTTGAGAGTACTGTTATCATTCTTCTCTGTGCATCTTTTTGCATGTTCTGTCATGAATAGATATACTGTGAGAAGGCTGCTTAACAATAAAAACAGGTAACTCCACCTTTCACTTATTCAAGTGGGCCTGAATGAATGTATGTTGGTGTGTTTGAACAGTGTGTGCTACAACACTTAAAGTAATGTTATCTATGTTGCAATTATATACAGTAATAAATTACAATTGTGTGTAACAAATTCAATTAAAAAAAAACCTGTACAGCATTAATAATCTAAAAACAAAGCGTATTTTAACACTATGTAATAACAGTAAATTCAATGCTTCTCCAAATGTCACATGAATTCATAAATGATATTAAAAGTAAGTTTACAACCAGGCAAATGAGTTTTGAAAATTTAGATAAACGTATTCCACTAAAAATTACAATTACTAAACCATTAAATTTGGATTATGAAATCCTGCCGAAATGATAACTTCAAGTTGCTTTGTGTAGATGTTAACGACACATTTCAAGACAAAACTGAATTCCACTAAAAAAAAATAATGCAATCTCGCTAATAAAGTGTTCTCTAGCGGTCGGCAGTTTCCCAATCACTTCCTCGTGAGTCGCTGTAGTCGCTGAAACTTAATCCGCATGAGTAGCCGCTTCGGTGGGACTCGAAAACAGTAGTAATAAAAGTTCACACATTTTCTGAAAATCTAAAGAGCTTTGGTCTGCGAAAAAAAACGAGTGCCGACATTGCGATCACGTAGAAGTAAGTAAGTGCTGTGGAAACTTACATATCTGCTGATGAGGGTCCTGAGAGTGCTGAAATCCATCCCCATCCTGGGTGTCTTTCCTGTCGGGACGATTCTTCTTCTTTCCGAGTGTTTCTTCCAATCGTTACTTTTTTGAAGGCGCTAGCTTCTTGTTGAGTCTCCTGCTCTAGCCATGACTTTGTCCTCTCCTCTCTTCTTCCTGAATTGAAATACTAACAAGGCTCGGTTCGAAAAAGGCTGCTCGGGGGCAGAGTAACCTGCCCTCACCTACAGAGGACTGAAATAAGACGCGGCTTCACAGGTTACCGGAGGAGTGGCTCTGAGCGGCTTTCATTCCAGTTTCAGGACACTTCACACCATGCAGAGACAAGTGAAACGCTCCTGCTCCTCCTCCTCCGACACTGGGCACAAACTCCTTTCCAGTCTCTCCACCTCGCTCGCGCTCCCTCTCCCCTTGCGTGCGTGTGCTTCATAATCTTCTTGTCTCGCGCCGCGTCCAAAAGAGCTTTCCTTTCATCTACGTCACATGGGGCAAGGTGTTGGCTCTGGCTGAATGTGAGCGCATGCGCACGGTGGTGTTTTGTTTTTTTTTTTAATTTGGGGGGGGTAAGTATAATTGACTGGTCATTTCAGTTAATTGGGAAATGGATTTGTTTGCTGCAGTGGGGACTGTGGGCTACCAAATCTAAAATCAACAATGAAACTATACAAGCAGATTAGAAAATACAGTGTGCATGCATGAGTGAGTGTGTTTAGGGGGGCACCCCAATACCCAGCAGTGCTGTCCAGTCGATGGTGCTGAAATAATTAGAAAAACCAATAGACGTCTGCCACGTGACTAAGTATTAACTATAGTCCAATATATACTTTTTTGGTCAAAATTTGTCAAACGCACGACAAAACTATATTGAAAGGTTAATGTCATGTTTAGTAAAATTAGAACTATTAGAAACGTAATAATCTTGGAAAAAATATAATTTCTTTGTTATTGATTAATTTTGGTAATTTTAAGAAGGGTTACTACAACACAAAATAATATGAAGAAAGGATTGATACTTGAACATTAACATGTTAAAGTTAACTGTTTGGTCAGGTCAGGTTTAGGGTCAGAACCACTGTGAGGCTGTGTTTCTGGAGGGAAATGTTTTCATTCAATTGTCCAACCTCTGTTTCCTGGGACGCTTTTCGGCGGGTTCTGCGGAAAGACCAGAGTCAAAGTAATCACAATAGTAATGACAATATCCGGTTATACTTTGTCAAATAAAATCCATGCGGGCGAGAGGTTGTGTTTTTTTTTAAACAGTGAAAAGGATAATGTATTGTTGAAGATGATGTTTAAAAATAATGTATTTACTAATAGCATTTGCGTAATGCTAAAAAATAAATGTTTGTAATCATTAAAATTATTTTCATTATCTTTATATGTTCAAGAAAATGTCATTTTAGCAACAAAAAGGCTAAACGCTCAAGGATGCAGACCAATCCGTTAATATCCTATACTTTTTTGGAAAATTCTTTATTTCTGATCATTTCTACACAAATTACAGTTATGTATTCAGCTGTGCAGGATATGTAGATATGACTTTTTAAAACAAATTCTGTGTTTTTGACAAAAATTAAAACTAAGAGTAAACCACAAATCCAAATTTTACTTTTTTTTTTTTTTTTTTTTATACAAATAAATTATGTAACCATTATTTAATTGTGTTTATGTGTACGACGTGGCTTTAATCCTAAATCAGAACCCAGTTGTTTCAATTTCTAAGGTATTGGTGTTAGTAGATGGATGTAACAGTAAATCTAAGTGGACGTAGCTACCATGTTGTATAAATACAAATTGTTCAAGGTTGTGATTTCTTCAGCCATGACTTGTCAGTAAGAACGAATTTTTTCAATAATAGATTAAATAATAATTATCTGAGGTTTCTTTTTCTCTTTTCTGCTTTAACCTTGTTCTTACATAATTGACTTAAACCGTTTTAGTTACTTCGCTGTACTGTACTATTAATGGCCTTTTACTTTAGTTAGTGTATGACGGTGTTTCCATTTCATCAAATGTACACGCATTCACATAATTTTACATTTAAGTTTTTACAAAAAAAAGAGATAGTTTATGCTTTTACTTTGAAAGAAACATGGCGCTAGTTGTCGTCGTATTCTGTCTGCGTTGCGCTGGCTTGACTCAACTTGTCAAAATGGCGTTGTCGGTAGTGGGAGATTGAATTTAGTTCGTATTTTTTCAGTTTATTTATTTATAGATTTGGGCACCAGACGAAACATCAGTCACAGACAGTATGGCGACAATGGATCAGAAATCGCCCAACGTGCTCCTCCAAAGCCTCTGCTGCAGAATCACGGGGAAAAGCGAAGGTACATCAGCGAACGTTAGCATGCTCCGCGCAAGTGTTCAAGCAACGTCAGAGCAAACCTCATTCAAAAATTTCGCACTTTGTTGTTGCTCTTCACATTTATGGCTGTACACATTTACAATAAACCTACATATATCGACTGAATCAGTATCGGGTACTGGCAAATTCGGCGTATAATTCCCCGCTAGGAAGCTCTGGTTTGCTCAACAATTTTACTTTGTACACCGCTTGCGACGGCTTGGCTCTGTTTGTGAACGCACTTCAAGTTAAATTGAAAACGGATCAGATTTTGAGACGTGTGGCCAACTGAGGAGAATCTAATATTTTAATTTTAACAGCCTTGCAAGTAAATAAACGCACATTGAAGTGTCACACTGCTTATGAATAGAGGTTATATGCGTGCGTTCAATAGCGGGGCTTGGTCCTCTCAACGTTAGCTGTCAGTCAATCAACTTGGCTAGATCCTGCACATCCTCCTTAGCAGCGTTATGGTACTCCTAGCCTAGCCATCACTTGTTAACACTGCTAGCTTTGGTCTGATAAATTTAATGTCTGTTAACGTTGTCTCTATGAGATTGCTATCTAGTTAGCGTTCATGTCGATCAGCCCATTGTTTGCATGGTAAGTTGATCCAGTTGTGTGGTGCTAGCTGCAGGCCCCTGCAGGATGCAAGCATCTCCGTGAAAGGTTAGCATGTTTCATCAAAGATAGCTTCAAAGGCGGAGAGTGATCAGTGTGGTCTTGTTTGTTATGTATTTCCTGTGTCTTTTGCCACAAACCTAACATACCAATTTTGCATGTTGACAACCGTAACAGGAGTTTTAGCTGAATGTGGGGGACATGTGGGGTAATAACAGCAAAATCCCACAAATACAGGTTACAACTGTTGGTTGTTTTTGCTTTATTCCTTTGTACAGCTGAAGTTGCCCTCCAGTTCCAGTATGCAGTACGAGTAATCGGCAGTAACTATGCCCCTACAATTGAACGGGATGAGTTCCTTGTGTCAGAGAAGATCAAGAAAGAATGTAAGTAGCATTGGGACAAATGCCTGAATAAAATGATTCATATTCAAATTATTAGAGGTGCTGAGCTTCGTATCCATCATTAAGGCCCAGCAAAGAATTCTGTGCTGTCTCTTTAGCATTTTCCTGACTTAAAGACCAAGCCTGTTCCTCTGTGTTGCTGTCAGGTGCTTATATGTCTGTCCACTCTCTGCACTTTACTTTTAAAAGAAATCAAATATTTATTGCGCTGTAATAGCAAATCCCAGTGGACCTTTATAGCAACCAGTGAAGCACCATTACTGGGCAAACATAGATCAATGCCAAAACAAGAAGGTTTTATTTATCCTGGGTTTTAAGGTGGACTTAATTGAACTTTAATAAGGGATTATCTTAAGGTTGATGAGCTCAGAAATGTAGTCTGTACTCTGGCGTGCAGCAAACTTTCTCCTTCTTTTTGAAATCTCAACAGGGATTTTTAAAGTTACTCAGCTCTTAAAAGCCTTTAAAATGATACATAGTTTAATAACATGTTACTTTGTGCAGAGGAACAGTGTGAGCTGTGTAGTTTGCATTTTGCCGGCTTTTCTAAGCACATACAGACTTCATATTCCTCAGCTATTAATTTCCTGTTTTACTTTGTCTTACTCTGGGTTTCCAGACCCAGGTAACTTCCATTAGCTTGTATTCAAATCCCGGATAGGTTTGTGGAAAGGACTTCACCCACAAGTGAAAGAAAAAACTAAAATTACATTAAAAACCTTGAGAAACACTGCAGAGAATGGAGTAAATCTGTACTTTAGGAGACTTTAAGAGATAACCTCCTTTCAGAATTCCCAGCTAACAGACTTTGTTTTGATGCCATTACAGTGCTTAAGCAGAGGAGAGAGACAGATGCTGCTCTGTTCTCAGAGCTTCATAGAAAACTTCAGACACAGGTTGGTCTTTGTTGCAGATGATCTTCTTCTTCTTCTTCTTCTTGTCATTGTCATAAACAGATCATAATGATTGTTTCCTGTTTGACAGGGCATTCTGAAGCATCGCTGGTCTGTTCTCTACTTGCTTCTCAGCCTCTCTGAAGACCCTCGTAAACCATCCAGCAGAGTGAGGGACACACAAATACAAACAGATTGCCTTTATGACTTCCCCAGATTGACTTTTAAGAAGCTCTAATTTCTTGTTTTTTTTATAGTCCTGTTTCTCCTACCAGCTAAAGTTCCAGTCCTTTTGCTTTCATTCAGTCACATTCACAACCCTCACTTCACTTTCCCTGTCATTCCCAGGTCGGAAGTTATGGGGCATTGTTTGCCCAGGCCCTTCCAAGGGATGCTCACTCGACCCCCTTCTACTGCACACGGCCCCAGAGCCTGGCCCTGAGCTATGGGGATAGGACTTCCGGACTGTCAGCCAGCATGGGCACCAGTGGCATTTCTAGTCTGGGAGTGTACACACTCAATGGACCCATGCCAGCCCCACAGTCACTGCTGTCTGGGTGAGTGGATTCATTTGAACTTCACAAAAAAAACACATACTGAGTGGTTAACCATATATCATAAAATTCAGGACTGGTCAAGTGCATTGTACAATACTGTGCAGGCCGTTTTATTTGGATCATAACTAATAAAATACATTCAGCATGCATATATATATATATATATATATATATATATATATATATATATATATATATATATATATATATATATATATATATATATATATATATATATATATATATATATATATATATATATATACGTATATATATATATATATATATATATATATATATATATACATATATACATACATACACACACACACACACACACACACACATCTTCTCATACAGCAAAATGAGTGTTCTTTTAAAGATAGATTAGCCCTTTAATGACTATATCGGCTGACATCCAATAGAGAACAGAACTCGGTTGCATTTTCAGACCTAAGAGCCCGAACACACTCTGCTCTGTTTAGGCTCTTGAAAGAGGATCGTTATTTATCTGATTCTTCACCTTATCAATTAGCACCAACATTAATCAAATTACATGCAGAAAATCAACTGGCCTGTCAGCTTGACCTTTAGTTAAATCTGTTTTATGAGGCATCAGAAAACCCTACAATTCCAGTTATAGTTATTAATAAGGATACAAAAAGCACTTGAACTGTTTTGGTCCACCTTTCTATTGACAAAACGGCAAATCATCACTATAAATATGAATATAATAAATATAAATATAAAAATGTTCCCATGGCATTATATTGTAGAAACATACACAGGAGTTGTCCTTTTGTTATGCAAAAGCTGTATGTTTTCAGTCAACCCCCTCAGTCTGCAGCAGGAGCTGGGCAGTCTCTGGGCTCTCGACTGGCCTGGACTCTTCCTGTAAGCGCCTCACCTTCCTCCGCTCTTGCACCGCCTGCCGCTCGATCACTCCTTGGACCATCAGCTCCTTCCCCCCGTGTGGTCCGTCCACGGCGTGACGGTGACGCAGCCGGTAAGTGGCCCATTATAACTCAGGATGACTGGATGTCTGCATGCAGTGCAGATTACAGGGTGACCACTACATCCTTAATGTGCTCTGGTTTGTCTGAATGTCCCACATGTTCTGCTGCCATAAACACAAGGTTAGAGGTTGTCCTTTCCATTGCAATAGCCTCATCTTTGAGTTTCAGGACATGTTTGATTAGTTTGTTTAATTAGTCACTGTCTATATTTATAGTACACAATAAATCTTGTCCTCTGTCGGTGCAGGTGAGGTGAATGAGGCGGCACTGGTGCGGGACATCCTCTATGTCTTCCAGGGAATCGATGGCAAGTTCATCAAAATGAGCGCCCAGGATAACTGCTATAAAATAGACAGCAAGGTACTTTAACCTGTGTCGAGAACTGTAAAGCTTTTATTAGACTACTAAGATCAGCATGTAGCACACGTTAGTTCAATTCATGTTCATGCTAGTATTAGTGCTGCATAGCATACCAGAAGGTGAACAGAGAGAGTTTAAAATGGGAAATGTGTGAAGAAAAAGATTTCTTCTTAGATGGAACTGAAGTGGTATAAAAAATACGAACTAAATGGTCACCACATCTCCCGAGTAGATAAAATGATATGAAGACTGTTGTTCTTGATTGGACTTTAGAAGCAACATCCAACAGATCAATAAAAATCTCTTTGGCTCTGAGCCACATCGACCTCTCTTCTCTCTGTCCTGTCAGTTTCCTTTATTCTTCTCTCCTCCCTCTTGTGTCATATCATCAATTGGAAGGCCTTAGATGTTATCTGTCCTATATTCTCTCGGCAGTGCTAAAGATAGGCTTGTGGTCAATCAGGTGTCACCATCCTGATTGAGAAGCAGCCACTGAGACCATATATAAATGAGTCAAGGATATTGTGAGATATTGTGGACTTTTCTTTGGTCCGTTAACTGCACTGTCAAGCTCTTTGGATGAAAGGTTTAGTTAAACAGATGACAATTTAATGCATCAATAATGTGAACACTAAAAAAACAGTTCTCTTGGGTACATTATGTGAAATATGGTAATCCCCGTGATGTGACTCCATCATAGACTGATGATAATTGCTAAAAGTTTAGTTAAGGTTTTCATTAATACACATCTACATGCATTTCATTACCAATCAAACACGTTTATTGTTCATTACATGCTAAAGAAAGAAAAAAATAAAGACACAGTGTTTTTGATGGATGTGCATGTTGTAATGTGCGCTGCACCCCTCCAGGTGGTGCTGTGTAAGTCCCTGAGGGACACGAGCAGCCGGCTGGCTGAACTTGGCTGGCTCCACAACAAAGTCAGGAAATACACTGATGCCAGAAGCCTCGACCGTGCCTTCGGTCTGGTCGGACAGGTGTGTGCCCTCGTCATGTGTATTAATGATCTTTGTGTTCTGGTTAAATCCAAGCTTGTACAATCACTGTGTCGTCCCTGTTTTCTGCCCTCAGAGCTTCTGTGCCTCGCTCCACCAGGAGTTGAAGGAGTACTACAGGCTGTTGTCTGTCCTCCACTCCCAGGTACACAAATCAAACTGGGGCTAACAGATTCATGCTAATAATAACCAGTAGTCTTCAGAAGTTTGTGAATTATGATAGAAATTAAAAACCCATCCTAACATCTTATAAACTACAGGTTTAAAAAGAGTAAAACTTAAAACATACACAGTCACAAAGTACTTTCAGTTTCTTCTCCCCTCTGCATTTGATTCTGGCTAATTCCAGGTGGGTGTGTGTTGTAGTTGCAGGTGGAAGATGACCAGGGTGTCAACATGTGCACAGAGAGCGGTTTGACTCTCAGAAGGCTGTTGGTCTGGATGTACGACCCCAAAGTCCGGCTCAAGACATTGGCTGCACTCGTTGACTTCTGCCAAGGTGGGTTTGGAGTGTGTGTTTGTCTGTGTGTTTAGTATGTTACATTGTATGTTTCATTCTCTGTGTGTTTGTGTGTTCAGGTCGGAAGGGAGGTGAGCTGGCCTCGGCTGTCCATGCCTACGGGAAAACGGGAGACCCGCAGATGAGAGCGTTGGTTCAGCACATCCTCAGCCTAGTGTCACACCCCATCCTCAACTTTCTGTACAGGTGGATCTACGACGGAGAACTGGAGGACACCTACCACGAGGTAAACATCTGGACAAAATATGACACTTCTGACACACCACAGTAACCTGTATATAGTGTTTTATCTAAGGCTTTAACACAAGATTAGTCCTGCTGTCAAGAGGTGTTTTTATAGAGAAACCATTTGGAATATACTGGAAATTCTTCTTTTCACCTCACCTGACGTCTGACCCCAACGAGAAATGAACTATGAGGAGGAAGGAAGGAGAGAAAAAAGAAAGAGGAGAGGCAGGATAACTTCCTTAATGATGACTGATGAGAAGGGTGTAATGGAGAATCCGGTGATGGATGTTTCTCCTTTACTTCTCCCTGCCCTTTATCTCTTTCTGTTTCTCCCACACATTATTTATGTCCAGCATTAATTGTTTGTTATAACTGCGCTCTGGGTTTAAGTGCTGCCTTTAAATACACAAAGGCAAAGTTATTATACCTTCAGGAGTTAGTTTGTAAATACAGTGCACATACAGTCAGTTAACACAGGAAATAAACAATGTCACAGTAAAATGAACCAATCAGTATCTTGCTCACAGTTCCTTCTTGTTTGTGCTTGGTACAGAAGCTGACGCTTGGACTGAGTTCAAAAATGTATCAACATACATAAGAGTATGCGGCCTTCAGCATATCCATTAAGGGGACAGCTAGTAGGCTGCCTTGGAAGTAAATTGAGAATCTAACTTAATGTGACAGAGGATAAAAACCCCTGTCATGGACTGCACACTCTGTCCATGGGTCTATTTATTCAGTGTTTGACCCTTGACTTTATTTTTAGCTAAAGTTTCATGAGACTCCATTCAGGCAATTTAAGTCTCCTTTAGACAGTGAAATGAATTCGGTAATGCAGAAAAACTACAACAATTCAGTATCTCAAACACGAACTCCCCTTATTGCACCTGATCTGATTGTTGTCCATCCTGTTAGGAATAATACAACCTTTTTTGTGTGTGTCCGTGTGAAGTTCTTTGTAGCATCAGATCCCAACGTGAAGACTGATCGTCTGTGGCACGACAAGTACTCGCTCAGGAAGTCAATGATCCCATCATTTATCACTATGGACCAGGCTCGCAAGGTACACACAAAGACAAAGTTCTTTGTTTCTTACCAAAGGTGACGCAAAACAACTTATTCTGTCATGACACAAAGTTGCCCCATATAACTAATTATGATGCTGTTTTCCCTCCTGTCACGTCATCTCTCCCCTCCAAGGTTTTGCTGATCGGTAAATCCATCAACTTCCTGCATCAGGTTTGTCATGACAGAACACCGCCAAGCAAAATCACACCGGCATCCAAGTCTGCGGATACGCCTAAAGATGGTAATGGAGCATCCCTCTCCTATTATTGCACACACTTGTTCCTTCAAAAGTCATTTCACAGCATGCAGATCTGTACATGGATAAAAAGTGTGTTTCTAGGTCACAAAATAGGAAAAATATCAGGTAACATAAAAAATAAGCAAGAACAAGTGATAATATTGTCATTTTTTTGTTCCATTTTGTATTTTTTTAATTTAATTGTCCCAATAAAAACCCTTTTTTAAATTTTGTCCTCATTGTATTGATATTGTTATATCGACGTAGAATAGTTGACTGGCAGTGGTCGATGCTCTTACCGCTCACTGGCCTTGTCCTTCTCTCCTTCTGACTATGATGTGGAAATAGGTATACTTAGCCACAGTGCATTGATTCAGTCTGTAGGACTTGATCAGGCCTGTTTGATCCTAAGCTTTTACTGTATCTATTGAAGGACATTGCAGCCTCATCTCCCTCATAATCTATTTTTCCCCCCTGTAATAACGGGAAAAAAAACTGTTAAATAAAGAACTACAGTATAATAGAAGTTAATAATCAATCAGTTTTATCAGTTTTAAATGAATTTTAATGGACTGATAATTATAATGGGTTTTTATTTTCTTAAACCTTAATCAAAACCTACTCCACCTTTGTCTCCATGTTCTCGCAGCTGCTGAGCTGCTGTCAGACCTGGAGGGGGCCTTTCAGGAGAAGATTGATGCTGCCTACTTTGACACAAGCAAATACCTGCTTAACGTTCTCAACCGCAACTACCTGCTGCTTGAGCATCTGCAGGCCATGAGGAGATACCTACTGTTGGGCCAGGGAGACTTCATCAGACACCTCATGGACCTGCTCAAGTTAGCAATACAGTTTCTTCTCTGTTACAGCACAACTGAGTGATCTACTACATTGTGTATATATAATTTGAGTTTCATCCTATTGTATTTGAATGATGTTTTTGTCTCAGACCAGAGTTGGTACGTCCTGCCACCACTTTGTACCAGCACAACCTGACTGGTATCTTAGAAACAGCAGTAAGAGCCACCAACGCACAGTTTGACAATGCAGAGATTCTCAAGAGGCTTGATGTACGTCTGCTAGAGGTAATTAATCGTATTTATTAATTAATTAATCTAATAAACACAATAAATACACAGTACTTTCAGTTTCTTCTCCCCTCTGCTCCTTATTCTGGCTAATACCAGACGAGTGTGTTCTGCTACAGCTCTGACTTGACCATGACATATCTGTCTTTTGTTGCATCTAGGTGTCTCCTGGTGATACTGGCTGGGATGTTTTCAGTCTGGACTACCATGTCGATGGACCAATTGCCACGGTAACACACACACACACGTAGAATTGCTCAATTATATCTGTATTATTTTTCTATATCTAAAAAATATTTGTGTGTTTCAGGTGTTCACAAGGGAATGTATGGGCCACTATCTGCGAGTGTTTAATTTCCTGTGGAGGGCCAAGAGGATGGAGTACACACTAACTGACATCTGGAAGGGACAGATGTGTAATGCTAAGCTGCTTAAGACTATGCCTGGTATATAGATGCACATACACTCACACATTAACTTTATTTTATCTTTCTTTCTTGTGATGTAACCAGGCGCTGTGCTTTTTACCCTTCAGAGCTGTCTGGCGTGTTGCACCAGTGTCACATCCTGGCCTCCGAAATGGTCCACTTCATCCACCAAATGCAGTACTACATCACCTTTGAGGTCAGGCCATTAGCAAAGCTGCTACCATCAAGCTGTAAAATATCAGTTGGGGAAAAAAAGGAGCAATTACAACAGGAAACGCTCACTCTGCTGTGTCTGCTAAAGCAACTCTGCATGACTGATTTACACCATCACCAGCAGCCTTGAAATGATTGAGGTTAACTCGATTTCAGCAAGTTGTTGGTCCAAGTTCCGACAAATTGCAGAACAATTTGGCAAATGAGAGACTGAAACTACTGAAAATCAGACCAATAAGGTGGTTCTAAGTTGGATTAGCAGCTGATGTCACATTTTTATGAAGTGTGTGTTTTTGCAGGTGCTGGAGTGCTCCTGGGATGAGCTGTGGAACAAAGTGCAGCAGGCTCAGGATCTCGACCATATCATTGCTGCACATGAAGTCTTCCTGGACACAATCATCTCGAGGTGTCTCCTGGACAACAACAGCAGGGTAACACACATAAAAATAAAACATACTACCAAGTATTCTTTTTTCCTAATCTCCACACTCACATTTTCACCAACTCTTTGTCCACCCAGTCTCTATTAAACCAGCTGAGGGCCATATTTGACCAGATCATTGAGTTTCAAAATGCACAGGACTCCCTCTACCGCTCAGCACTGGAGGAGCTCAGCTTTAGACTGCAGTATGAAGAGAAGAAGCAGCAGAGGGAGGAGGAGGTTAGAAGGCCATGAGATGGTGGAGACATATGTGTTACAGTAAAACAATGTGTGGTGGTGTTTTTTTTTTTTTTTTGACCTGTCTCATCCTATGTCTGTCTGCTGATTCAGGGTCAGTGGGGAGTGACTGCTGAACAAGAAGCAGAGGAGAAGAAGAGGATTCAGGAGTTCCAGGAAAGCATACCAAAGATGCGCTCCCAGCTCCGCATCCTCACACACTTCTACCAGGTAGCAGCTTGAGCCACCTCCAGGAGCAGTTGTGTCAATGTGCATCTGACATATCTTCAACAGGAATCAGCTTTTGATTTTCTGTCTCTTTTTCTTATTTTTTCTCTGTGTTCACACTTCCATATGTGCCTGTTCTTCTCTCAGAGCATCGTCCAGCAGTTCCTGGTGTTGCTGATGACCAGTTCGGATGAGAGTCTGCGTTTCCTCAGCTTCCGGCTGGACTTCAATGAACACTACAGGTTTGCCTCATAAAACTCAGATAGCAGTGCATCCGAGGTCGTGTAGGCAAAGTTGAATTTGTTTTGGAACTACAGTGCTGTGCAGCAGGTTTTGTTCCACTGTCACATAGAGCCAGGTGAGGAAGAAGGAACGGAAGAGAAAATATAGATGATCACAAACAGGGTTGTGTAGTATAAAGTATTCTGGGACTTTTTTAATAGTCACTAGTTTTTTCCTGTCTGTGGCTTTTTGAAGTCAGTCTTAAAGGCATGGGTTATCTGCTAACTATTACTAATGTCTCTTATTGTTAAAAAATAAATATGAAAAGGAGACTAGTGTAGATTCTGCGAAAGAGAACTGCATTTGGAACATGCTTATTGTGATACTGTAGTTATTTCCTATAAATGTAATTTCTTGATTGACTCCTCTACAGGGCCAGAGAGCCGAGGCTGAGAGCCTCAATAGGTGCTGCCCGGGGGCGACGACTGTCAAATATCTGACATAACAACATTGGTGTTGACAAATGACGTTTGTGGTCAATGGCACACAGAGCACGACGTCCCAGTGTGCAGTTGTGACATCTCAGAGAGGAGCCAACCAGCAAACTTTCAGCGCATCTTATCGAGATGATGTCATGCCTTGGATGGAGCGACCCGGCGCTGTTCTGGCTGCTCAGGTTACACAGGCCGTGGTGGACACCAAGTGATGACATCACGGTAGACAGCTCCACTGAAGTCAGTTGAGAGAGATCACAGGGGAAAAACGTCCTCTAAATCAAAACTTTCAGAGCTTGCGACATGCAGAGAAGACAAACCCTGAACAGGCCGCTCGATGTTCAGCATGAATTCTGCAAAATTTAAAGTCAATTTGGAAGATTTTTTCAGCTGAGTATGTGTGGAGGTAACAAAATGCTGCTGTTAAACTGAGCTCCTAGAGTCACGCAGAGCCAGCTTAGATGGCATGCCTTATTACGGAGGAAAAATACAATCTATCTTCTCTCAGCTCGGTTGCCAAATCTTGTCTCAACACACCTAATGTATGTACATAGAACTTATGCAAAAATGTAGGTATATATATGTGTGTGTGTGTGTGTGTGTGTATATGCTATACACGTTAACACCTGTGGCTCTTCATTTTTCACTAGGGTATGACCGATATACATCTGGCAGAGATTTTTAATTCTTCCATTAGTAGCAATGATTAAAATGATGAAAGTTTGATCATTCACATTTCCTTAAAGAGACTGTTTCTGCTGTTATTTTGTTTCCCTCCTAGTTTGGAAACATGCAGCATTTACAGTATGAGGGACTAAAACATTGCAGACAAACAGGAATCTTCAGAGTACTGAATGTTAATATTTATGCTCAGTATTAGCACGCTAGTACATCGGTCTCACCCTAGTTCCTCAAATCCCTTCTTAAAAATCCAGGGTTTTTGTATTATGTCAGGTCATCTACATTCACAATCACAAAGAAGATTTGAAAGTGCACACACACACACACACACACTTTCAGACAATTCTGCTTAAAGCGACAAAAAGATAAACTGCTCATATAGACAAATGACCCCTCTGTTGCCTACTTTACATCACTCTACCAATATTTAAAGTTAACGTGTGGTTCTGTTTCCTGCTTAGTTTGCAGCACATGCTTTTATATCTGTATTAGAGACAGATCATATTAAATAAATCCTCGCAAAAACCACAATAACCTCACTACTTGTCACTGCGTAGAACCTGTAAAAATAAATGTAAATAATTCAGTATAAAAGTGCAGCTTTAAAGAATCTATCGGTTATAAATGTTACCACAGACAGTTTATTTTTAGAGACTTCTAACATTGTCAAAAAAAACAAAAAAGGAGTGATGCTATTGGTGTGTTTAACGTGAGATTGGATTGGATTCACACAGAATGTTGAATGTCCTTATATTTCATATATTACACAGATGAGGAGAAGCAGTCAAGCTGCAATTCTTTGCTGTGACCCCAAGCAGAAACATCCAATTTCTCTAAGCTTGCATCAGTTGGAGAGAAGCCCTGAGTCCAAAGTGACAGCTTTGAGTTATACACACACCTTAATCCTTCTTTATGACCCAAAGCTAAAGAGTAAAGGCTCAAAGATGGATAATCATTCAAGTCACAATTTGCTGGATTTTCACATCAACCTTCTTTTGCTGGTAATACATGGATTTTGAGATTGAAACAAGTAGCATTTATATATCACCTCTGATATTTGTCTCTCCACATAGAAGCTGTTATGCTGGAGAAAAGTAAGAAAACAGACATTACTTTAAATGCTGAAAACCTCAACCTTTCTAACTGTATCTCAGTCTTAGTCAGTTAGGCTCCCAAACATTTAACAATAAAATAACTGGTTGATAACAAATTTCATTTGTCTCTCTAGAAGTTAAGTGTGGGCTGTTTCAAATTGTGTTTCAGGGCAGGTGATGTTCTCCCCCATCTGCCCTGCAGTCACTGTTAACTCTTTACAGGTTTGCTTGTGTGTGTGTGTGCAGTGATGTTCCAGGTTTGATTGTTTCCTTTTTTCTGGGGGGGGGGGGGTCTTTTTCTATTAGGTTTTTTTTTTTTTCCCCCCCATTGTACTTGTCAGTGATACAAATCGGTGCTGCATCTGGTCTGTAGACCACTTAACTGCTTTCTGACAATGACTTCCATCACACTCACTGTCTGCCTGTGTTTCTCCTCTGCGTTGTATAGCACATGATGTATAGAATATAGGGAAACAAACCATCCCGCTTCTTCTTTAATAAAATGTTTTTCCTTAACGTGTTTGCCTCTTGACTTGAAGCTGTTGGGTGTGAGAAGATTTGTTTTTACTTGCTGCCACCTTCTGGCCATAGGTAGAAGATAATAGTTGATTATTTCTACTATTTATTTGTGTCTGATAAAATATGTGTCAAATATTCACAAATAGGATTTTTTTTGTTTTGTTTATTCCCTAATCGCAATAAACGAGAAGCCCGATTATACTGATTTTTTTTTAAATGTGGCTATTATGCTTTTTATTTAAATATATTTTTAACGTATTTCTTGTCCTCTTAAAATGCTTTTTGAAATTGAGAGCAGGATACAAGATAACACCTAAATACTTCATCTGCATTCTTTATTATTTAACTGGAAAGATCTTTCACTTGTGTTTATTTGAGAATTACAGTGGTACTGCTTTTTCAGTGTCAGACAAGATTTAAGCCAATTTGCAAAATTTCCATAGTATCCTTATAAAGTACAATTATTAGTTTACTGACCAACATCTAAGAAGGTATTGCAGGTATTTTGCAAGTTTAAGTCACAAAAGTCATGAAAGGAAAAAACTACTCCCACATCCCACAACAGTTCAGGTTGTGTCTTAGTAAGAATGGTGCTCCCAGGCTCACAATTCATTAGTATTACATCTCAATAATATTAGAGGACTTCTGACTGATGGATCATAACAAAAATGAAGCCGAAAGAGCTGAGACACTCAGTCCTTCAGTACCTAGTGTGGGTCAGAACTGAATACAACATTTGTTATAACAACTCCGTAGCTGCTTTTCAGGAGCTCGCAAAAGAATTACACACCTTCAGTTATTTGTTGTTCCTCGTGCAGTAGCTGTTGTCAGATCTGCCACATTGTTACATTAGTTTTTCTTACCTGATTATAGGATATCATAAATAGGATATCTTTTACAGCACACTTGCTACAGCACAAAAAACTGCATCTAAAAATTTTGGAATAATTTTAGAAAATTGTTAATGTAAAATTGTAAAGACTTTGAAGATCCCACCATCTACAGTATATAATATCATCACTGCATGGGCTCAGGAACACTTTCAGAAATCACTGTCTGTGAACACATTTCGTTGTGCAATTCACAAATGTTAGTTAAAACAGTATCATGCAAAGAAGAAGCCAAATGTGAACCCGATCCAGAAACGCTCATTTAAAATGGTCTGAGGCAAAACAGAAAAGTGTTCTGTGATCAGATTAATCAAAATTTGAAATTGTTTATTAAAACCATGGATGCAGTGCCCTGCGGACTAAAGAGAAGAGGGACCATCCAGCTTGTGATCAGCAGACAGTTCAAAAGCCTGCATCTCTGATGGTATGGGGCTGCATTAGTGCCTATGGCGTGAGCAGCTTACACATCTGGAAAGGCGCCATCAATGCTGAAAAGTACAAAGAGGTTTTAGAGCAACATATGCTCCCATCCAGACAATGTCTCTTTCAGTGAAGGCCTTGCATGTTTTATCAAGACAATGCTAAATCACATACTGCATCCACCACAACAGCATGGCTTCGCAGGAGAAGATTCTGGGTCCTGAACTGGCCTGTCTGCAGTCCAGACCTTTTACAAATAGAAAACATTTGGTACATCATAAGACGAAAAAATCCGGCAACAAAGGCCCAGGACTGTTGAGCAGCTAGAGTCCTGCGTCAGACAAGAATAGAATAACATTCATCTTCTAAAACTCCAGCAACTGGTTTCCTCACTTCCCAGGAGTTTACAGACAGTTGTTAAAAGAAGAGAGGATGACAGAGTGATGGTAAACATCACTCTGTTCCAACTTTTTTAAGATGTGTTGCTAATAGCTAATATTTTCCATGAAATGGTAAAATTTCTCAGTTTTAACATCTGATATGTTGTTTTTATTCTATTGTGAATACAATATGGATTGATAAGATTCATAAACCATTGTATTCTGTTTTTAATTTACATTTTACTTTGGAATTGGGGTTGCAGATTTTGCCCTCACAAACACTTTTCCCACGTAAGACTGAACCATGCAAAAGATGAACCACTAGAGGGAGCAGCAGTTTATCTTTTCCATCCATTATCTTTCCTACCATCAGACTCGGCCTTTTAAGTCTTTAATGCTGAATAGAAGACAATCAGAATGCTTTACAAAAACTACAATCAACCTCAAACTGCGCAGCCTCTGTGGAGCATTTTTGTGGATGAAAAAAGTTGCTGTTTTCAAAGAACAGTTAGTGACACAGAAGCAAGAAGAAAAGTCCTGCCAGCCATCCAGCATCACCACGTCTTCTTTTTTCCTGGAGAAATCTCTCCTCTCAGCTTCAATTTCTGTCTCAAAAACCAATTCCCTTTGACAATTTACTCATTCAGCCGTTTGAATCTCTGCTGTTTGTGCATATGTATGCATGTGTAAATGGCTGTTTATTTGTCCAGAGAGCTGTCTCTTCAGGCCTGTATACATAATAGCCTCTTGCTTTTGTGGATAACACTTTGAGAAAATTGTCAATTTGGGAAGCCAGAGTGTCGAGCGGGTTCTGACTGCTGAGCCAGATCAAACCCACTGCCTGGATCTTCTTTCTTTTCATCTTCCTTCCTTTCTGTGTGTACGTGATGTATCTACTGTAAGTGTGGTGTTTGTCAGTGCATTGGTCTGTGACATCAAAATGGTTTCTGATCCCTCAAAACATTTCTCCCAGTATTCCCAGTGCCCTCATGTCATTTTTTCTCAACAGAACGAGCTTTGCACCGCTGACCTTTATATTGAGCAAGACCTCCCTGACAAACTGACCTGGTGTCAATTTTTTCTGCCTGTGTCAGTGGTTGTGAGTCTATTACAGCCTCAAAAACATCCACTCGCTCTTCAACCTACACATATATTACAAAAATAAATTTCTCTTTGTTAATCTTCAAGTATTAACTCTTGACATTCTTATTATTTTAAATGATCAGTGATTTGTTTGAAATGTGTGTATGTGTGTGTGTTCGTGTGTGTGTGTGTGTGTGTGTGTGCACTCTTACCTAAGCACGTACAGGCAGATATGACTAGCAGCTGCATCTGCACTTCCACCAGCCTCAGGGCTCATGCTCACTGAAGGGATGGAGACGACGTCTTCACTGTCACCAAGAACACTGGGGCCATGTATTTGGTATTTTATGTGGAAACTGAGGGATTACCACACTTAGGTTCAGCAAAAGTATTTACACCTTCATATTTAGAAATAAAAATGTGTCTGACATTTACTAATCATTTCTAAAAGGTTTCCTGGAAAGCGCCACTGTATGTAGGGATATATAAGCAAGTTGATTGTGTTGAGCTGTTGTTAATTTCTGGAGAGTGTAGCTATAGGCACAAATGCTTAAATATATCCCTCTTGATAAATTAATTCAAACTTAACTTTAATAAAAATGTTTTTAATGAAAAAAAAAACAATTGTACTAGCTGAATTTTCATTAAGCATTATGTTAATTTAAAAAATCCTTGATTTACACTTTCTGATATTTCAAAATAAAGGCATGCAAACTTTTTCAACCAGATGAATAACCTGGATACAATTAGCTTAGCATCAAGACAAATCTAACAGAAAGCTCACTATTTGACATGTTACACACCATTTGCCTTTCTCAAGAAGCATAAGTATATCCAAAAATTTGTATATATATTTATAATATAATATATATAAAAATGAAACATTTTAAATTGAAAGAGTCATTAAAGCTGTGAAAAACGACACCTGGTTACATTTGGAGTTTAGATATCAGAACTCGGAGGATGATACATGCCCTTTCTCCACAGTGGCGGGATTTATTCAACTCTTTTTGATCTGCTGAAAGAATAACGTGACCAACTGTCACATCCCATCATGCATTAGCCACACTGCAAATGCCTAAGCTGAAGACTCGTGCACCAGCCTTTTCTGTCCTCTCACTGTTCCTCATTATATTCCCTATGAAGAGCATTAAAGTCTAAGCTGCTTCACTTTCCTGTGGCTGACTCTGATCTCCATTTGTATGACCCTCCAACAGAGTTGTATAAGGTTAGGCAGGAAAACACTGTGTGTGTTGTCAAGCTCAGAACAGACAGATAACATTTAATGGCATTTTCTGGCACCAGCAGAGAATTTTATCAAGACGGTGATTTCTTGTTCCCCCTTTACATCCTTGTTGTCCCTCTGCTGATTTCCAGCTGCAGACGGTCTAACACAATGCACAAATACAGAAAGCACTTCAATATGCCAGCATCACACCACACCCCTGAAGCCTTCTTCTCCTCCACCTCCATTGTTCGCAGTTTGCCGTTACAGGAGTCTTGAGGACAGATGTTCTGCATCAATTGGAAATTGGGATTTTAATGTAGCTAATGCAGTTATCAGCGACTCTTGCGCTGGAAAGTACAGCGGTTGTCCACCGATCCTGCAGTTGTTGGTTCGATATCCAGCTCCTTCAGTCACATGTCGAAGCGTCCTTGAGCAAGACACTAATCCCCAACTTAGTTGCTCCCAGTGAGCGTTGGCCAGCTGCATGGCAGCTCCCCCATCAATGTGTGAATGTGAGTGCGAATGGGTGAATAAGAAGCAGTGTAAAGCGCTTTCAGTGCCAATAGGTGGAAAAGCGCTATATAAGTGCAGAGCATTTACCATTTATCTATGATAGCTTCGCCCAGATACAGAAGAAAGTGTGAAAACTACTCTCAGCTGTAGCTAGAATAATTGTCTCCACAACAGGCCCAAACCTTTTGCCTTTTGAAGTGGTTTCTCACATTAGAGTTTCTTTAATTGTACCCATGTAGTTAATTGTGAGCCTCTAAAAATAAAGTTGTTGCTGTTCTTCCTCTGGATGAAGAGGTTTAGTTTGCTATTACAAAATTAGACTATGTGAAACATGCAACACACTTCTGCACATTCCGACCTTCTATGTCCCCAGTTCTAGTCTGGTTCTGCTCATGAACGCTTACAATGATTGCAGTCTAACGTGTAACCAGACCACCGACTAATTCATCGTAAAACCTGTGTCGCAAGAAGAGAAGAGAAGCCCACAGCTGGATTCATTTTATCTCAGTAAACTCTTGGAGCTTGTTGACATCTGAAATTATTAGGAAGGATGCATATCAGAGAACAGCACAGTGAGAGTCACAGGCATAATATGAAAGGTTGACTCAAGACAAAACAGAGTAACACAAATACAGATAGGACTAAAGAAGACTAAACAGAAACAATAGTTTTTAAGGAAGCAAATGTCAATCTGTGCTTTCTTCTCCAGCTTCTCTTCTTCATCTCTGTCTAGAGGTTTCTGCATTGGAGTTACTTCTTTCTTATTCAGGCTCTTCTCTGCTCATCTCCCCCTGCATTACCTGACTCCTCCGCACATCCACATCCTGACAGCTTTTGCTCTGTAGTTCAATATTTAGAATTTTAAGTGAGTCTCGCACCTGTACTATCCACCGGCTTCTTTAAGACACTCTTGTCTCAGCTGTCTTTGCCAGTTCTCTGTTACTTGGGTAAAATTCTGAAGCCTCATCTGGATTGAGCCACATCTTCCTATGAATATCATGTTCATTTAACAATAAACAATAATAAAAACTTCACTTTAACACTAAGAACACTTTCAAGTTTAAGATGGTGTCTGCCCCCTTAAGTTCTGCCTTATGAAATAAAAAAAAAAAAGAGTAGGTGCAGACTAACTGTGTGGGTGGTCAACCATGCAGACAGCCATTACTCTTTGATCAAGTGATTTTCAGGTTGTGTATGGTGGTGTGGCTCCTCGGTGTCCACAAGACAGCAGAGCTGCCTGTCAACTAGCTGCAGAGAGACATGACAGCGCAGTCTTGCCTGGAAGTTTCTGGTGTCTTGTTATATGCTCATGGCTACAGTATATTGGCTCGACAAGGCAGTGGAAACACTGACGTGCCACTCGAGAAGTGACTTACAGTACAAACAGGAATGTCCTGTCCTCTGCAATATTCCTGAGGGTTTACTAGGGTTAACATTTAAGTCATATTGCAGGAAGATAATGTTTGCAGAATACATATCAAAAGTTTAAAATGTAAATAAATGAAATGAAAATGTTTTCAAAATTACTGAAAATGTGGAAAACTGCTTTAGGTGGATTAACTAGGTTCAGATCTGGCCTGAGGGCTTTGTAGGATTTCTCTTCTTCTCTCTCCCTCCTTTGCTGTTACTGATTAAAACACAAGTCACGGTATGTTCAAAAACAGACTATAGTCCTGGTGGTCGAAGCTTGTATACAGCTTACTGTCCTACCTTTGTTCCTGTAATCAAGTGAAATCCAGTAAAGATGTAGCCAAGAATCCAGGACACCTGAGGATGTACAGATTTCTACATGCTTACAGTGTTTCTTATAATCAGTTAACAAGTTAATTAATCATTTAAAAGTCAACACACAATCCCTGCCACCTGTTTTATTGTTGAGCAGCACAGCTGACATATGTGGGATTTGAAATTTAAGAAAAAAGCTACATAAGGAAAACTTTTGGGAATCAACTTGACTCCAAATCCGCTCTGCAGTCCTTCCTTGCATTGCTCTGCTATGCTAAAAACAGCCCTTCAGTTGTTATTCTCATGAAATTATGATATATAAGAAGCTACAAAATTTGCAAATCAAGCAGAAAAACTTGAATTTCTCTGATTGGTTAGAAGGAGGAGCTTCCATCAAAGCTTAGGGAAAACCTGTGCACTGCCAGTGAAAGCACCTTATTACATTAAAACAGGTTTCGGAGCATGTTACTATACTGTGGCATTAACTACCCTGTTTCTGAAAGTTAATTCTTACTTTTTATCACTTCATTAAACACTGGCAGGCTAATGAATCCTTCCACTGCATGTCATGTACATCGCCTTTGAAAAAGCTTCTCCTCAATCGGGATGGGTCTTCTACAGGGTCTTGTACATCATCAGCAGGCGATGTTTGAGCAGCTCCGTTGTTTCCTTCCAAACCCCTCTTTTCTCTGGAATAGCTGCCTCTAGCACAGTGTGACATTTCACTGACACTGCCCTCATGGCTGCCCTTTTCCTGCCTGCGGTTTATCAACCCTGTGCATGTGCTCTTGTGGGAATGACGCAGTTTCACTGTTTAAATATTCCAGAGTAAAGTGCATGAGACAAATCATCTTCTGAACTCTGCAGGTGTAATACCTTCAAAAAGGTCATGAAGATGCTTGGGGGAGGGGGGGCAGCAGTGGTGATGGGAGGAACATCTAAATTCCTTCCCAAAACTCATTATCTTTTTATCATATTTGGTTTCAGAATATGTTTATGTTCAACACATTGCATGGTAAGGTCAAAATGATATAGAACGTCTCAGCAAAGTGGCATTTCAAGAGTAAGATCTTATTAATTTGAAGTGGACTAAAGATCTGAAGCTGATGCTCATACCTCTTAAATGTCTCTAGTAATGATAATTAATGGGCTTGTGTGACTAAAGAAAAGGTCAGAGGTCACAAAATCAAGTACTAGACAACAGAGGGTCATACCATTGTCCAACGCAATCTAGGGAAATTGTTGTTGAGATCTCTTCCGCTGGATGAACAAATGGCTACCATCACCAGGCGTGCAGTTAAGCCAGTGTGATTTTTGTTATTGAGTGTGACGCTTTTGCACCACAAGCCATGGCTGCTTTAAAGCAGCTTAGCTGGACAAATTGATTGATGGACACATTAAAGGACGAGCAAAGAATAGTTTATTAGCGCTCTTGCATTCATACGCATGCACAAGAGTTTGGCCGTCAGTCATGAGGCCTGATGGGAGAAGCTGTCTGCAGGCTGGAAATGCCACCGTCTCCTCCACTGACAGACGGCAAAAACAGAGGGAGGGGGGCAGATCCACAGACTGAGGGAAGAAGAGGTGGGTTTGTTTGTTTATTCTTATGTCATTAATGTTTGATCGATATGCTACTGCAGTTTCTTATTTTAGACAAGCAAAACAACCCCCAAAATGTTCTCTGTTGTCTTATTCAGTTTAGTTTGTATATTTTATAGATTTGTATATATACTGTGTAAATATCGATCTGCGTGTATACCAAACATTTTTAGGTCTTGTTTCTTTATGGCCCTCTCCGATTAAGCATATGTATCACTGAGTTGGTAATTAGTTCAATCAGATTTTTCATTTTAAAGTAATACAATTAAAGATCGGTGTGTTAATTCAATAGCTTAATATTTTGCTTTTAGAGTATAGACTGACACAGGCTAAAGCCCATATTCATCTCAACAGCTTAACTGAGAGGTTGAAAAATGTCAACCAGAGCAGGTTAACAAAGTTTTTTTTTCCCCCCTGCAATTTAGAGTAATTGCTGTAACAGCTGCCAGCACACACCTGGACAATTGCCTGCTGTAAATGCTAAAATGGCTGAGCGGTACCCATGGGTGAAATTGCTGAAAGGCCAGACGCGTCTCACACTATGATCAACTGACAAAAACTGTCTGACTCAACAGGCTAAAAAGCTTTTCCTAAAAAAGGTGTGTTAAAAACGGTTCAAAAGAAGCACAAAACAGCTTTTATTTTGAAAAAAAACCCCCAAAAACTCTGCATGTGCATCTGTAAGTAAAGAATGCATCGATTTTTCCATTTGAACATTTTGACCTCCCTTGCATCTGTGGCATACTCACATGCACACACACTGCTCTGCTGCTACTCGCCAAGGTCACGAAACCTGCGACACCTACTGCTGTCTAAAAGCAAAGAAAACACTTTATTTTTCTTGCTCTTTGTGCTGCAGTCCAGCATTGATCTCTCAGTCTGCCTAACTTTCCTCTCTCTCTCCCTGTTGCAGTCCATTTTTTCATTTTCCATACTTGCAATGAAGGTAGACAGATATAAAGTGGCCTATTCTCAGAAATCTGCAGAGGAACTACTTTCTCTCACTCTCTTAAACCATAGAGCTGTGAATTCAAAGTCACTAAAAAAAAACATGGTTGATATGGCTCCTGCCCTGCATAGTGGGCTTATTTTGTGGATGAATCAACAAGCTGAGTTACCTGTTAGACCCATAAAGCTAATTCTTTTGACGCTGCTCTAGTTATTCTTCTTCCGTTTAGATTTTCAGCCTTGAGAACCTCACGCTTCTTAAGCTTCAATGAGTTTCAAAGGCAGTTGAACCCTTAATCCCATTGTTAATGCTTTGCTTTACCAATGAGTCATGTCACCACTAAAAGCTCTACTAACATCTTTAATATCATCTCTTCTGTTGGCCAAATATTAGGCTAATAATTTAAATTCTCTTCTAATTTATTATGTATTTATGAAAAGTTAAACTACTATTAAACCAAGATTTTAACATTTACAGTCGAATATTTTAATAAAAGTAAGAAAGAAATGCACATTAAAACACTGGGTCGCTCACACACCAATATATGCTGCAAATATGACCAAGACACTTTTTAGACTTTTCCAACCCAAATACATGTGATTAGAATTTGTTTGAGTCTCTTATTAATATTATGAATTGTAATAAAATATTGGTATGTGTTTGTCAGATGAGAGGCAGCTGGCAAAATCACATTTATATGAAATGCAATATTTATGAATTCTGATATTGAAGGCATCTTTCTAACTTAAATATTAAACCTGCAGAGATGCCTCCTTCTCTCTGTTCTCCTCATCCATCACCTCATGTCTTAAAATATCACTCACACAAAGATCCAAACACAAATTATGTGTGCAGTCTTGCTATTTAACATTTACTAGGTTTACCTGCTGCTTACGTACTGATGCTCTCTCTCTGAAGTTCTCTGCTAACAGGGACAGTCTCTAAATGAAGCTGAGTGATGGGGGTATTACGGAACAGCATACAGTGCATAGGCCCTGGGGACTGAGAGGTGAGGGGACACATGGGCCAGAGCCTCTTAGGTTACTGTTCATATTTCTTGTTTGAATGAGTTCAGTAAATGACCACAAGGAGATGTACAAGGACAACAGCAACATCAAAACGATGCAAAAGGACTCATAATTGTCAACTAACAGCCTGAGACTATTCAAGAGACACAAAATAACTAATAACAAATACATAACAAGCAAAACCCGATGCAAAACATCTTGAAAGAGTTGACTATAATAGACATCAAAATACGAAAAACACACAAAATGACAAGACTCAGATACAAAACTTGCAAACAAACAATTTCAATTTTCACAAACAGACTCAAAACAACCAAAAAGTGGAGGCCCATTCCCCCATTTGTGCCACGGGGTCCATTTGAACTCCTGGGTTTTACCTCTTATTTCACCTCAGCTCACTGCAAAAATGAACACAGTTTGCTACTGACTGATTCATGAAGTACTGAGCAAAACCCATTGCTCATATTAATGTTTATTCATCTGATTATACAGTTCACAACTTTTTAAAGCTGTGGTGTTAAATCATGAGCTGACAAGACTAAAAACAAATAATCTGCTCATTGTTCTGAGGACATTTTGACATTGACTGTGCATCATCAAGATGTGACCAGTTTGGCATTGGGTTCGCCAAAATTGGCCACTGTGATCACTCTCAAGAGCCCAGCCTATGCTGTGGTCAAGCCTAACATGATGCTGGTCCACTAAAAAAGAAGAAGTGATGCAGCCGTCTGAAGTAGATGCGATTACTGTGAAAACCATCACATGATTGATGGCCTTGTGTGTGTTGGTGTGTGGTTGGGGTGCGTGGTAAACCCTAAATCATGGGGATTTGATGGGTAAATACAACTGTAGCTCTGCGCTATCATATCATGTGAATGTTAAAACCTCTTTTTAATGTCCAGAATATTGCATATTTCACAAGCAATTCAGAAAATTCCAATTGGATGTGCAGGCAGAGACTTTTCAAGCACACCAACAGACTTGCTGTTGGCCTCAAATGGAATAATGAGAAAAGACTTTTAACTTTATCTCATTCGGTTCTGCCCATCTCTCCCTGTATTACTCAGTCCAGTGCTCCTCATTTGCATGACAGTTGAGAACAATATTGCCTAAGCATTAAGACAAAGGTTTTTCCTGTCTTCATTTGTGTTTTTTCCACTCTTTCACAGATAATGTTTCACAGTGTTCAGAATGTGTTAGTAACACTGCAGCAAAACCGTTTTCTAGAACAAAGCCAGCAACACTTCACATTTACAGTGCTTGTTACAGTGCCTTGATGTGAACTGAATCTACTTCTCTTACTTCTCTTTGGGACATTGTGTAAACTGTAATAATTATAATTTGTAAATTATATATATTATTTATATATTACAGTGTTGGCCAGCTGCATAACAGCTCCCCCATCAGTTGGTGATTGTGAGCATGAATAAAAAGCAGTGTAAAGTCCTTTCGTGCCAATAGGTAGAAAGGCACTATATAAGTGTAGACCATTTATAAGTCAACATTTAAAAATCTTTTTGAACATTAAAAATGCCAAGTATAATTATAACAGCCATACAAGCCATAACACCAATACAATGAGTTTATAAAGCTCCAGTGCTCCATAAAGTGTGGAGGGAAACTGCTAAATCAGGTTATCAATTATCTGCTACGCCAATTATCTGTGACCCCTTCCATGACACATAATCTGTTGTCCAACTGTTCATAAAAAATATTGATATGTGCAGCTTTAACTTTGAAGCACTAAAACATTGTAAAAAATGGCTGCCAAGCAAGCAGCTTTAAAACTGCTCAGTTTAACAATAAATATGAAATACACATACCAAGCTGGAGAAGAAAGATTTGCTTCTTATCAGTCCAACATTAGTACATACAGACACACACACATCACTTCCTCCCTGTCCTTTTCAACTATAATGCTTTTTTTGGTTGCCATGGCAGCCAACGACAATTGCTGGTGTCGGGCAGACATGGACTCTGATTGGTTGATCAGTATTCAGACTGCGTGTTTCCTTGGCTGGATGCAGCTTTGCCCTACTCTGTGTGTGTGTATGTGTCCATCAAGTGTCACTTATCACCTGAGAGGTAAATTATTCCTTTCTCGTTTCCTGCCATCATGTTTCAGTTCATTCATCAGCCTTTTCCTTACTTTCTTGTTGTTGTGAGGAAGAAGAAGAAGAAGAAGGAGAGGGTGGACTGATGAATGAATGGGAAGGTAAAGTCGACACAGGGGAAGAATAGAATAGAAAATGAGGAGTAGAAAAATAAATTATAGGGTAAAGGGTAACAGCAGAGGAAAAAGATGAAGAAGAATGTCTGACAGTGACAATAACACACGCCTGACCTATGACCTTCATCTGCTTGATTTTGAGTTTAGATAAAATTTCAGACAAACTGACACCTATACATTTACATTTGTGTGATCATCACCCAGGCTTTCAGTGAAGACTGTTAGTGTCATGTTATGTAGATGATGTTTCACAGCCTTTTAATTTGAAAGTTCCTGATAAAACACTGAATATTTTTTGCATCAGCCAAATGGTGATAAAGATATATAGAAGGAGTAATTAGAAAAGAGTGGGGGGTTGACCTTTCAGAGTGGTTGACAGCACCCTGTTGCCATGGGCATTCAATATAACTGCATAGTCCCTTCCATAATGCTATCATTGTGTGAAAAACCTCATGATGTAATACCATTTTTAATTGTCCACATCAGTTAATGGAAGGAATGTTCCAATAAGGGCTGAGGAGATTCTAGTCACATGTTGGGCTGCATTAAATGCTGTGCCGCACTTTCGGATTCACAGTTGTTGTTGACAGTTTGGAGATGAAAGGTTTTCATGTTACGGCCACAGCGGAGGACAGTGTGGTTTGAAGTGGCCGTGATTGCTATGAAAACCAGCTATGAAGTCTGCCTGTGTGTATGTGCATGTAAGTGTATATTTTTGTGCATGTGTGTACATGTGTGCATGTACTGGAGCGCCTGTTGTCTTTGATGATAATGAGACAGACAGAAACAGACTCAAGCACTCAAGTGAGCACAAACACATTGATTCAACATGGCTGTGTGTGTGTGTGTGTGTGTGTGTGTGTGTGTGTGTGTGTGTGTGTGTGTGTGTGTGTGTGCGTGTGTGTGTGTGTGTGTGTGTGCATTTGTGGCAGATAAGAGACTAAAATTCCCAACTCAATGCTGTTTTAATGAAATTAATCAAACAGACGGGAAATCGAAACATTTTGTGCTATGTGATAACAAAATGTCATTTTGCTCTCTGGCTATAATTGGCTGCTTTTTAATAAGAGATTACTGTTCAGTCATTTTGCTTTGTGCATAATAAAGTTTCAGTTTTGCTTGTGGGCCAGACTGGTCTTATTGGTTAAGTCAATGTACACATGGTGCAGCCAAAGAGGGCTAAATGCAGGTTTCTGAAAAATGGTCTTAAATATAGTGATGTCACGGATGCAGCCTCAGAAGAAATCCAACAACTACATATCCACCTAAAACCCACATAAAAATAATTGCACTGTGCACTGCAAATTTGTAGTCACTATGATTCAAGTCACAGAATCCAACGGGTCACAGAAAACCACACATGGAAACTATGAAGGATTGTAAACAGATCACTTATAATCATAATCATAAAATAATCAAAATTATGATGATCAAAACAGTCCTTAAATGCACGTGGAAAGTTTTTGAAGATAATACCATCAGCTGGCAGAAGGGCTACACAGATTTTTAGCTTGTTATTGTTATCAATTACATAGTCTAGGGAATTTACAGTGGTATAAGGTAAATGTTTACACAGTTAAAATGGCCTGAGTGGAAAATAACATGTTATGATACCTGCGTGATAAGACCAGCACATACAGAATATAAACTGTTTCAGATACATGAACGTGGGCAAACTGCAAATGAGAATAAAAAGCTATTTTTGACATCACTTTGCTCATATTAAAGCATCTAATTGAATTTATCTGTAGTGTGATGAATCACACAAGTGAAGTACAATGACAAAGTATGAAAGGTACAACCTAAAATTTATGCAGGAGACTTCTGATCTCAGGGTCAATCAAAAACAAAAAAATAAAGCCTGGGTGTCACTGCCCACACGATAACTGAACAAACAGTGGAATTAAAGACTAAATTGGGAAAGTATGACAGAAAAAAACTGCTTTGTGATCTATAATATTTTAGCTACAATGAGAAAACTTGTTACATTAGAAAGATTTTGAGGTTGAGATATTAAGACTGCAGCATTTCACTGGATATAATTAAACTTACACCTCTTTCTAAACTCCATCCCGCTAATTAAACACCATGTTGCCCTTCAAAGTACATCTAATTTACATTGAATTTACATATGCAAATTTTAATTACATGCACCTAATTACAGTATTTGCTGGTTCATCTGTCAGTGAAAGGAGGCCAGGCTATGCAATGTGTGTGTGAGTGATGTGTTTCTTCCTACCTGTCAATCTGCCTGCATGCATCTGCCGAACTGTCTCTCCAGCTCTGTCTATACACCTCTGCCTGATAATGGAGCTGCTTAATGGTGCCTCCATCAAAGTCTACTGTGTGTGTGTTTATCTTCAAGGCTGAAGTAGCAACTAGGTAAAAGCAAGGGCCCCCAAAGGCCACAGGATTATTATGTTGCAATTACTTTGTAGTTACTCGATTAAGTACATTTTTGTAATAAAGCATTGTTTGTAACAGCACTGTAGGTTACGTATTGTAGGAAGGAAAAAAGGGAAATGTGTTGTGTTTTCTGCAATTTTGCTGTCAAAAATGAGCAAAGAGAAAACACAATTAAACAAGTGAAGTGCACATTCAAGTCTTTGAGTTCTTCTCTTTCACACTTTTGCATCAGAATTTCAGGTCAGACATTGTCTGCAATAGTTTAAAAATTCAATTGCAATTAAGCTAGCTCTTGCCTTTCACCTGTTCTGTTCTTTCTTTTATAAAATATTTCTTTCTCTGGCAATTTCTGGAGCTCAAGGCAAAACAAAATCAAAAAAATATTTTTTTCCTGTCATTTGCCATTTCACTAAACATACAGTATGAACTGACAGCTCTCTTTTTTGACTCAGTACTATGTCTGAGCTCATGTTACAGTAGAAGCAGCTTACTTCTGAACAGTATCCCTCCCTGAGGAAAATCAGCCACAGCCATGTTTTCCACAGCTGAAAACAGCTGCTTACAAAGCAAAAACACAAACAACACAAACAAAAAGAACAACTACTGAGGGGACTGTTAAGTGTTCCTGAGTGTTTGTGATGCTGATCGATAGCACAGTAAACCTGTTCAACAGATAAATAAATTCAGGGATGATGTTTAGTATAACAAGCTTATTTACAATTGAAAGTGACATGTTTCAGAAAATTGATGAGTCCACTCACATTTCCTTTCTATAAATATTTTATTCAATATGATAGTTTTCTGTGTGTACAGTATACAATGGATTGGACACAAACTGTATAGTGCAGACAAACTCTCAATCTTTGCATAATATGTATGTAAAGGTACATCTATTGACAGTAAGGGTACCTTTATGTATGTAAAGGTACATCTATTGACAGTAAGGGTACCTTTATGTATGTAAAGGTACATCTATTGACAGACAGAAATCTCCTTTGAAATGAGCACCAGTCACATTTTGTTTCTGGTTCATAGCTCGCTTGGTTTGCACTAGCAAGACAGAATGAGCTGTGTTTATTAAACCTTCTACAGTGCATCCAGAAAGTATTTACAGCACTCAAATTTTTCCACATTTTGTTATGTTATAGCCTTATTCCAGGATGGATTAAATTCATTATTTTCCTCAAAGTTTTACAAACAATACCCCATAATGACAATGTGAAAAAACAAGTTTGAAATCTTTTCAAATTTACTAAAAATAAAAACATATCATGTACACAAGTATTCACAGCCTTTGCCATGACACTCAAAATTGAGCTCTGCTGCATCATTTTTTCACTGATTATCCAAGCACAAACCGAATCATGAAGTCCAAGGAATTGTCTGTAGACATTCGAGACAGGATTGTATTGAGGCACAGATCTGGACCACAAGGCACCTGAAGGACTTTCAGACCATAAGAAACAAAATTCTCTGGTCTGATAAAACAAACTTCGAACTCTTTGCTCTGAATGTCACGTGTCATGTCTGGAGGAATCCAGGCACCGGTTGATTTTCAGCAGCAAGAACTGGGAGACTAGTCAGGATCGAGTAAAAAATGAATGCAGCAATGTACAGAGACATCTTTGAAGAAAACCTGTTCCAGAGCGCTCTGGACCGCAGAGTGGGTCGACGGTATATCTTTCAACAGGATAACGACCCTAAGCACACAGCCAAGATAACAAAGGATTGGCTACGGGACAAGTCTGTGAATGTCCTTGAGTGGCACAGCCAGAGCCCAGACTTGAACAAGATTGAACATCTCTGGAGAGATTTGAAAATGGCTGTGCACTGACACTCCCCATCCAACCTTAGAACAAAGGGAGAAACTGCCCAAAACTAGGTGTGCCAAGCTTGTAGCATCATACTCAAAGACTTGAGGCTGTAATTGGTGCTAAAGGTGCTTCAACACCTTGTTGAGCAAAGGCTGCAAATACTTATGCACATGTGATTTTTCCGTTTTTTTATTTATAAGAAATTTGCAAAGATTTTAAACAAAATTCTTTCACATTGTCCTTATGGGGTATTGTTTGTAGAATTTTGAGGACAATAATGAATTCAATCCATTTTGCAATAAGGCTGTGACATAACAAAATGTGAAAAAGGTTAAGCAATACTTTCTGCAATATATGCTATTCCATCTACACACATACATTCAGCTACACATGAACCACACTTTGAATCTGAAGCTGTAGTTATACTCATAGGTTTTTTAGTTGCTTTCTTTTGTCATTAACAGACTCTAGTTGCAACTAGTTTTTGCTAGTTGCAACTAGACATCAAGCTACACTATACAGGCAAACCTGGACATTTTAGTCACTCCTCAACTCATAATGTAAACAATTCCATTAAAGTAAATGCAACCAAGATAAATTAAAAATTGCGCAAGAATAATTTTGCTCCTGAATGCATTGACAAAGTTAGCGTGAAATATGTGTCCTATCCAGTAGCAGCAATAAGCATGCAGATCCCCACTTAGACAACAAGAAAACATGCGCCATCTTTGTATAGATTTTAATGGAAATCAGCCTGGGTAACATATGCGTTTTTGTCACCCTATAACTGCCTTACATGTGGAAAGTCAGTAGGTCAATAGTAATCCTATGTTTTGTTTTTAGTCCCTAGAATGAGATTGACACCCTGCTAAACATTTTCCATGCAAGACATGTATTAGTGTAACAATGTTAGTGATATAAAATAATTTGGAGTCATTCTTCCTTTGTTCCATTATTGCAATCACAAACTTTGCTTTGAGAGCAATATGTCTCTCTAAGTTGTTGCTAATGGCACATGGTAGCAAATATATATATAAGGTTTGAATGTATATATGAAACAAACTTGAAAAGTCACTGCAGTATTGGTACCAGTGCAAACCAGAGAGAGAAGAGCCAGAGGCAAAGTTTTACTGATGCCAAATGTCTCGTTTTGGTAACACAGCTCCTACATTACCACATGCATTAGCCCCCATCATGTTTCCTCTTTTAAAAACCATGCAACAAGTGCAAAACAGTCCAAACATAGAGGGGGAAGAAGGTGAGAATAAGTTCTTGGGCTGCATGATTACAAAATGAGCAAGTGAGTGAATGCTAGCATAGTTACAGTGAACAGAAGATTGGGGATCAAAGGATAATTGAAAAGTAAAATAGAAAAGTGTGTGTTGGGGGGATGAGAGTGTACGGAGAAAGAAACAGCTGTGTGGAGATTGCGTTTGCTGTCTCGTTTCAGATTCAGATATAATAAGGCAGTCTTTTGTAAGAGGAATAAAGTGGAACAGGGTAAAAGAAACTGCAAAGAAAACCTCAGGGAAACGAGCTACATCATGAGTCCTGTATTAACCATTACATGTTCTTGTGCCTCTAAAGTGCACCTGCACTGCAGCGGCAGGTCACAAAAGCCTTTTTTTGTCCTATTATGTCTCGTCTTGTGTCCATTTTGTGCCTTCTGATTTCAGAGCAACAGCTTATGCAGGACAAAATTGTATGGCTTCATGTGTGCCTTCCATGAGAACATGAGTGGTACTTGTATGTGAAAATAAAAGGTGACCCAGGCTGTCGTGATTCTTCCCTTCTAATTAAGTCAGCCACTCTCATCCTGTGTGGAGTCTGCTGTTAGATATCTCATAATTGTAGCCTTGGTACCTCGCTAACCACCAGTGGAGAGAAATCTCACAGTAATTGTGCATTCGTCGTTTGAACGAGGAGCTGTGATTACTAGCCTGGAAACACTATTGTAGCTGTGTCTTTGGTCAGTAGCCAGGAAACCAGGCCATTTTTTTCTCTGGCATCAACCATCATTAATTTTTGAGCATGTGTCACAGATCTTCAATAGCTGCTTTCACATTAGGTGAACCCTGCAGCTAACCCAACAAGCTGGGCCCATCTAAACAGAGTAAGAGCTGGTTGCTTATATTCCCTTTCCAGAAGTGAGCCTAGGACAAATTAGCTGCTTGATAATCATTTGCTGTGCCAGAGTCTTGTTCCAGATTGTATCGCCTAATGGTTGCTCAGGCAAAAAAAACTTCCTCTGTACTGTCATTAAAATGGCTTTTTAGTAAGTTTCTGCTTAGACACTGGCAGCTGAGACAACACACAATACATAAAAATAAAATATAATGGAAATTTACATACCTGATTGTTTGGTTTATTGTCTGGATTATTTTTTACCTTTTTGCTAGTAATCCCTAATGTGACACAATAACAACTAGTCAATAAACGTTACAGCCACATATCTTTGACGCGAGACAAGCACAACACTGGTTCCTCATCAGCACTATCCCCACTTGGCTCTCAAAAGTAACATTAGACAGGACAGGTCTGAAATTAAGCATCGTGACTGAGGCGAACTTGGAAACATTGGGTGAACCCTGCTGAGACTGAGGGCTGAGAATTTAGCTACAGCCACCCTGGATCTCACATCTTGAGCTTGGCTGGGGCTGAGAGGCACTCACATAGCAAGAATCTACAGCACTACCCGGCATAAATAACACTTCCTGATAATCCCACAGAGGTAATACACTCACTACTTTTTTAGTATCAAGATCACAGTTTTGTGACATAGAAATTAAAAATGCTAAACTTGAATCTTTCATTTTTTTCCACACATAATTAGATTACATTTTGTCTAAACTGCTTTTTTTTTACACCGTAGTAGTCTCAAACATTGGGCACATAAGCCTGGATAAGTTAATATAATGTGAGTATGAAGACAAGTAACAGCTAATGAGATCAGAGAAGGAGAGAAAAATGTGGTGTATGTGTGGAAAACTCTTGAGATATGCCAATTAGAAACACTGTGAGCTGTCTAGTACAGTATTTTCACAGTCTCTTCAGCTGTGGAGTGTATCCTCTGAACAACACAGCAGAACGACATTAAAACACACCGGAGTGTTTCACTCATCTGCAGCAGTGCAGTGTTTCACTTGCTACATAGACACACACCTGTTGCTGAGGACGGGGGTTCGGCTAATTTGCGCTAGTACTCGTTTGATGTCAGAACAAGTGGGAACATTAGTCATACAGACTTCAGTTTTTTTGGCTGGCTGCTTTGGCTTCTTTGTAGTTTGAGTAATGTCAGCGCAGGTCATTCATCTTCAGTGATGAACATCTGATTAAAATGCAAAGTGGTTATTTTGCTCAAAACGGGGATTCAAAGCAAAAGAGATGCACAGTTTCTGTTTCATACCGAAAATATTCATTAATATGTGTCTGCCCTATTGTCACTGACACAAACATGAAGTGTGGAATCACAGTATTAATATCTCCTCAATGAAATGACAGACTACTGCTGTAACGTTTTGAGGAGTTAATTGATGTCTAGTCTTGCTGTCAAAGAAAGACAAGTAAACAGAAAGACTGGGTGTTGAGCAGGATTCAAGTCCAGTACAGACTGGTGCCGTGTTGACTATCACAGTGAGAGGGTGAAGGATGGGAATATATTTGGTTTCATTTAATTTAATTTTATGCCTTGTAGTTCTCCACATTTCCCTCAAAACCATATTTCCGTAGGTTGTTCTGTTGATCTGCTTCATTTAACAATGTTAGTTTAGTTGTTTTATTTGTTATTGGTGATTTCCATTGTTTTTTAAAGAAACCACATTTCTGATACTAAATTACCTACAGTAAACTAATTTTATGGGCCATTGTTACTACTTTAAAGCCACTATGTGGAATTGTAGTTTTCCTGGACTACTTGGTTCAGGTAGGAAATTACCTAGTAGCTATTTCTGGTACTGTACTGTATATAAGTAATATACATTTGAATGAAGCTGAGAGCTGATCTCAAAAATATCATTGGTAGAAAGTAATCACATTCTATGTACTGTATTCACTCAAGGACTCTAAGTACAGTTTTGAGGTACTAGTACTTTACCTGAGAATATTATGAAGATTTCAGAGAAATCACTCATTTACATTTATTTAAGAGCTATAGTTAGTAGATACTTTATTTAATATTACTTTATTTTAAAACATTCAAAACCCTTAAAAAAACCATCTATGCGACGTCTATGTGTAATTTGTTAGAATAACTGTTCAAGGTCCAAAAGTTTAAATTATTCAATATTCCACCTGGAAACTGCAGAGATTAGAGAAAAGTGTGGACAAAGAATAAACATTTGTGTACAGTAGCAGAACTTTGCTTTTTTCCTTTCCCTCTTCCATAATCATGCCAGGATCAGGACCCTTAAATATATATCTGAAGACCTTTTCCAAGGCCTGAACCCAAGGTTGGGAGCCACTGAGTTGAGCCATTAGCCTTGTTGTATCATAAGCTCTACACTGATGTACAGATGTGTCAGTGTTAATTGAATAATATATTAATGATACAACAATGTGAGAGGCTGTTTTCCTGTAGAACAAGTATTTTTCTTTACTTTATATACATTTTTCTGATAACACTGCATATTTTTGTCTTCATTAAGCAGGTTTTGAATGAAGGCCATTCACTTTTAAGATATACAGATTACATTGTGGTATTCCTACTTTTACTTTGCTAAAGGATCTGAATATTCCCATTGTGGCCTGACACCTGCAGCAATACATCAGGTCCTTACTTACCACAGTGCCTTTTTTCTAATTACCACTGGGTACTAAAACCAGAAATGTTCGAATTCTGCACATAGTGGCTTTAAAATCATTTACCCTGTTCACTATTACCCTCATTCCTACCTTAATTTTCAAGTACTTGGGAAAGAAACAGAAATTAAAAAAACTACTACAAGGCTCCTCATCGCTGAGAACACCATGTTATCAATGGTTTGACCCTCTATCTATTAAACACAATCAATACATTAAAGTATCTGCTACCTTATGAAAACATTGACTGCTACCAGGCTGCGTAGACACCAGCCTGCCTCCTGCACTCTTGTGTTGCTACAAACACGGGAATTGTGGAAATCGGTTTTCAGCTACACACCAATCCAAGCAATGTGATTCCAAACCTCTCCATTCAACTGATCCCCTCCTCTCCTGAGCTACGCTTGTGTCAGCGATGTGGAAATCAAAGCAGTCCTAAATAGACAGTCCTAAAAACAACTGAGACAGAGAGGTAGAAACTAAAATCTGTTTTGTGTCTGTACAACAATGTAAGCTCAATAATCACCAGTGCTTTGTGTATGCAGGGTAATAAACCAGCTAAGATAATGAATACCAAAAGGGCGAACATGCTTTAAGCTAGGTGGGCTTAAATAAGAACTCCTTTGTTATAGCAGATATATAGTATGTGATCTCAGTGGGTGTGTGTGCCACTTCTGTAATGCACAGGGCAATTTTCAAGTACACGTCACTGTAAGCTTCGTACACAACGTCCTGTGTCAAATCTTAATTGATCAATGACTAAGCGTCCTCTGAATAATCAGTTTTTGCTGTTTTGTGTTGTGTTTGTTGATGTTTTTAATTCGTTTTTTATTCACTCAAAGATCGAATCTAAGTGGTCGATTTATTTGTGCGCACTGTGTGTACTGTGTGTGTCTGTAGCCACCAGAGTGCGAGCATATACCTGGTAACATAAAACTATAAGGGAGGAAAAAGGGGCCTCATTCTTACAGATTGTCACAGAAAAACACAGGTAAAGATGACACTTTTTCAGTTTTTGTTAGTTTTTTCTGAAATGTTTTAAGAAGTTGTGTTGGCTCCCATGTGCCTCAGTTCCAGGTCCAAAGTATTTGGCTGGTGTTGGCCCGTCTTCTTCCTCCTCTTCCCTGCTACCAGCTACATCGCCCTGTCCCTCTGTCCCTGCCCCATAACACCTGTTCCATCCAACAGGGACAGAGGTGTAACAGGTGCATGTGTGTGTGGCCCCACTGCTGACCAGTCAGTGCTTTTCTTTGTTTTGATACCTTTTGTTTTTTGAGAGCGCAGCAGTGGGGCGAATCTCTAACTTTTCCTGGCCTACTGTCAGCCAGGTGACAGTAAGGAGGGGTGGGGGGGGGCAGGGTTATGTCTCCTCCTTGTCGGGTTTGTTGACTGGTTTTCCGCCATTCATGACCACTGGTTCGCTGGTTGTGCTTTTGGAAGGCGGGCCCCCGGCGAGTTTAGGCAACGCCTCCCCTACGTCATGCAAAGAAGGCTCTCGGTACATTGCAACTATAAGGATGGAGGACGGAAATAAAAAGTTGTCATTAAATCAGATTAAACTATAAGAGAGACTACAATTAAGCAGTTTTCTACATTAAAGCAAAATGTAGACTAAAGCAGCAACAACAAAAAAAGACAAATTCAAGTTTAAAACATATAAATTAAATCCTACTGTGTGGACTGACAGAATGTTACCTTCTATAGGTTTAGGCAGGAAGTGAGCAGCAGGTTTGGTCTTTTTGACCCTGTTGCCCTTCATGACCTGTCCCTCTTTGTTGAGGCCCAGAAACCAGGCCCTGCCCGACTCTTTCTGTCTGTATAGCATAGAGCTGTAAATCACATAGTAGTTCTCAAACACCGACTCCTTGAACTTACACTCTGCTGTAAAAAGTTCCTGAGGAGACAGACAAACACATAAATAAATTAGCAGATTCATAGGACACTGTGACCTATGAAGTGACAACAGAAATAACATACAGACCTACATTTTATATGAATACCATTATGAGTAAATGTAAATTAGGCAGCATATTTACAAATATGGCTCAGAGATCCATGATTGGTCAGCCATTCACATTATTGGGGCAATATCCCCTCACATGAAACTATAGGGATTTCTTTGGTCTGACATCTGATATGAAAAATAATGAAGCCATATTGGACAGCCAGAGACAAGGAGGAGCAGCACAACACTTGCTGAATGTTGTATAGCCTTGTCATTATTCACCCCACAACTAAACACATGAAAGAGAAGACTGATTCTGGTGACACAAAGCCCCAAAGATCTCACATCCCACTCACATCAACACAGCAGGTATGTGTCAAAACTACTTTCCATGGGTGCTGCTGCCTCCAGCGGAGCATATTTCAGCACAGAAACAAGGTGTCATTCTTACTGGGTGAAAAAACCCTCTCTCTATGGTGTCCACTTTGACTAATGAGTCACAGCAAGTAAACAAGCAAGTTGTTCTTGTGAAGAGGTCAGAATCCAGGCAGTTTCAGAAGTAAGGCTCTAAAATTTCCAATTACATCTGGACAAACCTCAATTTCTCAGACAATATAGGCTAATATACTGTAAATCTAAAAGCTAAGGTGATAGGAGTTTTTCATTGTTTGGTTATGGCCTTCTTTTGTGGTGTGAATGCAGCATAGTGTCATCCTGAATAGAAGGGTTTTATGTTGGGGCTGCAGCTAATAATGATACTATTATATCATATTATTTTAAATTAATTAACTAATTATTTAGTGAATAAAATAGACAATAATAAATCTCAAGGTTCACTAACCCAGTGCAGAAGCTGTCAGCACTGCAGATCCAACAGAAGAGTTTCTTTAGTGTGTTTTTTTTACAGGCAATTCATTACTGATAGCTCTTAGTAATTAGATTAACAATAAGCACTGTGGATACATTGGACTAAAGGCAGTACACTAAAAAAACAGTGACCATTATATCACAAAGAATATTTGGAAATATATAAAAGCAACACCAACATGATCATAGTAAAATGCAGACAGCCAAATACTGTACACACAGTAGCAATATTTATAGAGATACAAAAAATTAAAACTGGTCTTCACTAATCACAGAATGAGGTTCCTAACAATAAAAAAATTGTTGAAAATGGAACACGTTGAAAACAGAACTTGAAGTTGTTATGTCAGAAGTTGTTATGTCAAACAAGGCAGCAAACAGTTGCTGTCCACATTCCAAATACACAGATCAACGTTTCTGTAAATGTAACAAATTAGAGGACTTTATCAATTACTCTCTAGCTGCTTTCCTTGCTAACTAGTTTCTAACTTTATTTATTTATTTTACATAATTTATTTTATGTTTCCCTGTATGAAAAACGTTTTCCTGCCTTGGGGAACCTTTTTCATCAAACACAAATTATATTTTAAGGGGCTTGATACAATAACAATAATATACACATTTTCTCATTGTGACATCTAATTGAAAAACTGCTCCTCATATGGCTGAGGAGGCTCCTGCCAAACCAAACGATCACACTCAAAGCCCCAGAATGGGAAGTGTTTGTCTAGACTGTCTCTTATTGGTTGTCATGGGCCTCTTGCCAAAGCCAAAGACGCATTGTCATTCAGCTCAGGTCTGTCGGTCCGAGTCTCATAGCAACATGAGGAAGAGAGGCGACACTGTAGCCGTGGCAACCAACCAGCACTGAGAGGGAGGGGTCAGTGGGTGGGTGGGCATGTGTGTGTTGGGGAGGGGGGGTTGCAAGACCAAGTGAGAGAGAAAAACACACACAAACACACATACACATATATCTACACACACACAAACACTGGTAATTTACCATGTAATGTGGTATATCACATGCACTACCACATCCACTCGTGCTAACATAGGAAGACATTTATTGAAGGTAGGGCTGGTTGGTACTAGTACGCAGCTGTGGGGAATCAGACACAGGCACACACACAAACACACTCTTATGGCTCGAGGGAATGAATGGAGGGAGGTGCAGGGGGGCTTGCTGGGATATGAAATGTGACTAAATGATTGGTTGGCAACAAAACAAGACAGGTGATAATGAATGAATGCTCTATTTATTGCCAATGTCAGTCATACACAAATCAAATCTTCTCCTTTGATTACCATGACTTGATTTATATTAAAAATGAGATTGTTCTCTGTAGAGATTAATATTTTTCATCACTGGATTAAATTGAGTTATAATATATATTTAGTCTTGACCTGCACCCAGATCCATTATTCATTTGTTAAAGAGGACGATCTTTTCTGGTGCGTGGAGAGTAATGCCAGACACTTATTAATGTCGGTCAGTAAGGTCATACATCATTTAATTGTGCTTTTAAAAGGAAAGATGCTTGATGTCTCATCTGATGCAGCAACAGTTATTCTTGGCTGAATTCAGAAGGAAGAAATGAACTTTAAGAATGACTTCAGATGAAAACCTCACAGATGTACAGGTGAGTCATTTTAACAGCACTGCCTGCCTGAATGTGCTTCTGTCGTCATTCCTAAATAGCTATGTTCACAAGCTGCCCACAGACAGAAGACAGGGAGAAAACATGAATGAAAGAGACAGAGGGTGGTGGTGAAGGTGGTGGTGGTGTGATGTTGGGGGGAATTGGGACATGAAGAAGAGGGGAGCAAATAAATCACTCAGTGAAGAGGACGACGCCTTCTGATTGGAAAAACAGCAGGGGATTTTCTCTCTCTCTTTATTCTGTTATCTTTGCATTTCTCTGATCACTCCCTGTCCACGCACACATATTTCTCCGGGCTTTGCAAAGATTTAGTGGATGTGAACACACTGCACACATGCATTGTTATCTTTTGAATGACATATACACGTACATGTTTGCATGTAGCTTGCAGGCAGCTGCAATCAGACTAAGAAGAGCCCATTAACATATTTAAACAACCTGCTTTAAAGGAGGCTAAATTGATACAGGGAGCACTTATTCTTTCTTCCATTAAAGATCTAAAAATAAGAAATTCAAAACCAACGTGGGATAAGCACTCAACTCTTCGCACAGCACATGGCAGCACTAATAACAAAACTTGGCAACTAGCTGGCCAGTGGTATGACAGCTTGACAGCAGGCCACTGGGAGCTTCCCAGTAGATGCACATTCACAGTACGATAATAAACTCTTCTGAATAATTACTGTTCAAGTATATTTTCTTTGCCCTTTTGTAATTTACCAAAGTGAAACAATCAGGAGCATTTGTTGATGAAGGGAACTCAAAGAGTGGCATAAAATATATGCTGAGGAGGGGCAAAGTGTTCTTACTTCAAATTCTGACTCTACAGCTGCACAAACTAAAAGTTGGCTGATTTTTCCTCATAATAACTGAAATACCACATGGAGAGCACAAGGTCAGCTTGGGATGCTTCTCCTACATGTTTTTAATGTTGGTGGAGAGTGTTGACAGTGAACTCCACAATAATCTCAAACCAGAGCTATATGAATAAATGTGAACACCACAACAACTGTGGGGCAGCTCTTCTATCCATAGACAAGTTTAACATTGGGGCTACTGTATTGCCATACACAAGTATAATTTAGTTGAGGTCATAAAATATGACTTGACCAAGGCTGTTCCTTTAAACTGTATGTGTACCTCACATGTAACAGCCAACAAAGCTGCAAACATTTCCCAGAAATATGTCATTTCTCATGGCCTTCAGAGCAACCTGCATACCTCGTCTTTTGTTTGGGTAAAAAGTTGTTTTAAAAATAAAAGTTCTTTAAAAAAATATTATTCAGATGTGGGCTGCCATATGACCCCAAGTGGCAAGACTGGATTATATCTAATATATTGTATATTAACTTGTTTTTTTTCACTCACTATATACATTTTTTGTGAGTTTTACTGGTAAAACTCTTTAGAAGCACATAACCTATTCGAGGACTTTTTTGATCTGCCATTGGCACTATTGAGAGTTTATTAAAATTGAAATACAAGACTAACATCTCCCTTAGTTTGTTTCACGCTTTATTTATTCAGGGGAAATTCAAGAGGCCACCTCTCTTATCCAGGAACACCCTGCTCAACTTTCCAGTGTTGCATATATTCCCATATGGAAGCTGCTCAATAAATCCCAATTTGACCTGCTAACCTCTGAGTAGCTCCACTATATCCTGTACCATAATTCTACTTTGCCCTATAATATGACAGACGAGAAAAACTTAACACAGAGGTTCTTTTCAGATAGACATTCAGAGTTGTTAAGATAAATGCTGTTCTTCTTGGTCAGACAAATGTCAATTTGTTTGTTAAAATATCATTTGATACTTGGTTAGCATTTCTTCTGCTAATATTAATCCTATATTGCAGCTGCAACGCTTAAAAAATATTGAGTCATGCTAAACAACCTTGGTGTGACAGTGAATTTTCTTCAGTGCTGGCAGAGCCACATAGAAATGTCTGAGATTGCAGGTAACAGCTAAAATTTTAGGTTTAACGGTTATTAACATGCAGCTCATGTTATTAAAAACACCTGGTTGTCACTATTTTCTTTTCATTATAAGCAAGAAATTGTCAACTGTGCCTTAGTTTATCATCAGATCAAAATATTTTTTATGGATTTTATTAATACATTGCAACATGGCACAAGTTATTATTAGTAATTTTAAATTACTATTCATTTGGAATTATTATTTCAACCATATTTAGTGAAAAGAGAACAGAGTGTGACTTAGTTTCGTTTTTCATTTGGTTACAACTACATACAAAAATTGTTTAATTTATATAAATCACAGCTTTGCGGTCTCATTACAAATATATGCAAAGACATATTGTTCCGATTTCTTCCCTCTCATTTAAAAGTAAGAGTGCAGTTGCTCTACTTGTAAGATTACTTAATTTGACTAAGCTCAACAAAGGTTGTTTTTTTTTTCCTAATCTGTATGTATATGTGTGAGTGTCTGTTTGTGTGCGCTGCTCAGTGAGTGGGTGTGTTTGTTTCCAACACCAGTTATTATCACAGCACTAATTACCCATGGGAATTGTGGGTAAACAAATCATTTTAAAGAAAAGAAGCCCACAGAGAAGAAGACAGAGGAGGAGTGGAAAGAAAAGTGAAGGAACATGGAAACAAAAGAGGAAAGAGCATGGTTAGAGAAGGCATATGAAAGGATGTCGTCCAGCTGAGATGCAGAGAATCAAGCATAAATCTGACTCACTCTTGTCGTGTCCATGGAACATCACAGGGCTCCAAAACCACTTCTGACCTGCACATAATGGATTAATCCAGTTTCTCCATTATGAAAATGTGCAGCTATTAATTAGATCTGGTGTGCTGGAGCTGTGGCAACAGCTCACTGTTCAGGTGCTCCTTGGAGACTGGTTGGGAAACGAATGCTGTAATGTATGAGGAGAAATCTTCAGCAAAATATTTAAACTTTATGTTGATATCTGGTAAAATATAGCCTTTGTTTATTAGTCCAAGATGGTCGACAAATGAATCGATACCATCAAAGTTTGTCATTGAAAATATCTAAGTTTATGGGTTTTCTGCATTTGAACAAAGAGGGTGACCGTAATTTACTGGACTAACATTAAAAAAGGGTTTTATATAATGGCTGAAACATCCCCAGAGAACAATAGTCTTGTCCAAACATTCAAACCCACTATTTGAGTTTGATGTCTGTCCTGCGGTACTTCAATGCCATATTTTGCAGTGTGCCATCTTTAAAGAGGCTCCACAGGCCACTAATTCATTTGCTAGTCACCAGAAAGTGTGTGAATCTGTATGTGTTTGTGTCATGATTTTCATTGCTAACATTTATTCCCTCTGCCACTACTCTTCCCTCTCATCTTTCTGGAAGTACCAACTGTGTTATAAATGGAAATACAAGCCCACATGCGCCACACACACCCAAACGCACAAACACCCACACAAACACACACACACAAAAACACACACATAGTTGAACGAATAAACTGCTGTGGTTTACAAACATGAGTAGGTGAAAAAGAAATAGAAGGGCAAATGCACAAGGAGGAGCAAGTTCTCTTTGCAGTTATAAAAAAATTTAATTAATGATGAGTTGGTTATCACAAATACTTTGATGCTTGTTTAATTTTTTTAAGCCAGCCAAGACAAAAAATTAGCTCAGTGGAACATAAAAACTAGTAATAGTAGACAATTCTGATTTAAAGCATTTATCTATTGTATGCTATATAATTATATTTTTCATTTGATTTAAACTCTTGTGTACTATGTCTGTGACTGTCTGAAGTGTTTCTTCTTGTCTGTTTGAATTTTACATAACCTGTGACAAAATCTCTTATCTTATTCTTGCTCCAAGTTTACTAAGCCTACATGAAGATGATAGTTATAGATCGTAAAAAATCAGGTTTAAAAAGTAAGATGTTTACTGTTTTCTGATTTCTGAACCAAAGTAAATTAAAAGTTAGTTATGTGAGTTTATAGTTTATGGTAGAAACACACATTGTTCTTACGGTACAGTACTACAGGTCTCTATAGTACAGTACAGTATAGTACACCCTTTAAGACCAGATACCTGGTCTTAAAGGGTGGAAGGCAGGGAGAGGACATAAAGTATCAGCAAAAAATCAAGAAGAGCAAAAACAGGATGAAAGAGATGGATGGAGATTTGAATTGAATTGATGTTGTTTGGGCTCCCAGGACCTCTCCAGCAGACAGAATGGGGCTCTAACTGTCTGACTCACAGGAGCTGGCATGAAGGAGTACATTTCCATTTCTAATCTTGGCTGGTGGACAGTCAGCACAATTCAGATTTCAAAAACAAGCATATTTTGAAATGCCACTGCTGTACAAAAACTTAAATTATGATCTAGAAACATCTCATAACCACAATGCTGCATAAACTGTTCAATTCATATGTACTGTACAGATAGTATTATAGTATGCTTCAAATATTGTTGGTGGTATCTTTGGAGAATTATGGTGCATCGGTTATTCTAAACAGTAACTTTAAGATTATTTTATCTCTAACATGACACTATCCTTATTTTTCCCACTTTAGGTAGTAGGACAATTAGCATAATACTAGGTTTTTTGTCCTTTAGTACGTTACTGACAATATGCAATGATTTAACTGAAAAAGTCAATTTCATCTTTTACTTCTCAACTAACACCTACAGCTACCCAACAACCCCGGCACACCCACCCACACAGACACACAAACACACACACACATCAAACCAATGTGCAGATTAGACACACTTTTGTGGAGGAACACACTTACATTGCTCCTAGACTCATTCACACACAAACACACACCAAGTCCCAAACTCATCAGCACTTTTTTTCCACTTTCCCCAGCATGCTCCATAATTATCACATAGCAGCTCATTGCACACTGTGCCATCTGTTAGATGCACACACACACGGTCAAACCCAGACGTACACACACACACAAATACACCAAATGTACGTACATGCACAACCCCACACAGCCAGATGCTTAGAATCTAGGATTAATAAGACAGTCCTACCACGTATAACTAAGTTTGCAGCATATCATTAACAATTTATATAAGAAGATAAGGAATCTCATAGAAGGCAGAGCAACATAATTTAAGACCTACACCCTTTTGTAATAAGCTTTGTTGCATGGAGAAAGCACCACAAAAGGAAATATCCTAAACTAAATATTTTCAGAAAGATGTAGGCAAAAATGTCAAATAATATATTTTTTCCCACAAGTGTGAGAATTTGCAGGTTTTTATGTTTCATGTTACTAAATATCTCTTGCATTTCATGCAATTTAGAGTCATCAACTTAACTTGTGATACATATATATATATATATGTATATTTTTTACTATTTTCTGTCATAATGAAAACTACAATGTCTTTTGAAAAATAAAGGCTTGTTGTTAAATCTAATTATTATCTCATAGTGTGTCATATTTTCTTAAAACTGACATTGCTACTGTGCATTTGGGGATCATTAGCATGAGCCATGATATCTCAAAACGAAATTTCTGCTCAGAAACCCACCACCAGGGTTTTACGCTGGCAATGAGATGCATTTATCTGCGGTCCTGCAAGCATAGCATGGGCTGTGAAGTTGTGTGAATTGCTCTGGCAGTCTTACATTCGAGGCTGAAAATAAATTTAAGGAGTTTTTAGTTTTTTCTATTTTTCTACTCGTGACATAAAATGTAAACAGCACAGTCATATACAGAATCATATTCGTCCATTATACACAGGAAAAAATGAAATCTACCACCACAAAAATAAAAGGCACAGCGCCGCACATTTGCCACACAAACAATTCAATACCATTTTAGGGAAATTGTGCTCAGCATTCACTTGATCATTTTCTGATTATAACAATTGCAGTTTGATCACCGTGCTTTCAATGTTTTATGAAATGATGGAGTTTTAGCCTATTTGTGTGTTTCCCTACCGTACGTGTTTGGTTCTTCAGTTCAGGTCATTTGGACAAGTGAGCAATCAAATCCCAGCCCTGTGAAGTTACAGCAGTTAGGAGTGTAAATTATCCAAACCAACTAAAGCATACTATGACATAAAAATTCTTATGAGGGCAAAATCTAGCTCCCTGCTGACAACCTCACCAGGTTTAGTAGAAGTCAGAGGAACTAGAATCTGATGTGTATCGACTTCCTGACACCTCCACAATAACTTACCTGGCAGGATGAAAAATTACCCAAAATGTGTCCAATACAACAGCTCTGCAAGTGTGAACCTGATCCAACAAATTACACAAGTACATGAAGGTAAACATCATCGCTCTGCTTTACACCAGGATAAAATACAAGGTATCTTGTAACATTCAAAGGGCATTGCACAATCCTTGCCACGCGCTAAAACACACTATACCTGCTGGGACCTTTGAAGCAGCCAGTTTAATATGAAGCTGCACTGACATCATCAATAATGTGATTTTCTGTAATTTATTTATTTGTTCTCTTGTAGCTGCCTGCACATCAGACAGGCTCTTTATGCAGCTTTAGAGGGGATTTCTACTATTTGTGTCTGTGTGTGTGTGTGTGTGTGTGTGTGTGTGTGTGTAGGGGCAACCCCCCCTCTTCAATTATTTACAGGAAGCCCTCGTGCATCTGTGACTTTCAGTGACAGGCTGAGAAAGCCCCGCAGAACCACACAGATTCCCTTTCTGTCTTTTCTTCTCATCCCTATGACAACAACAGTTTTCCTTATTCCCTCTTTTTCCGTTTTGGTATACTACCTTCCTCCTTGTTCTCTTATTGTCTATCTCCAACCTTTATTCTTTTTCCTCCTCATTGTTCCACTGCAATTTTACTATACACCACCTTTTTCTTTTCTCTTCACCTCCTCTTTTTCTATCTACAACTTTTTGTCTCTATCTCCATCTGTTTTCATCCTTTAATACCAATTTTCCGCCTTCATCTTTTTCCTCTTTCCTCTGCTATCTACAATCCCTTCCTTTTTCATCTCCATTTTTTCCATTTCTGTCAACAACCATTTTCCTCAATCTTCGTTTTCATCTCTCTACAACACGTTTCCGCTTTCCTCACCATCTTAACAACTTTGTCTAGAACTGTTTTCATCTGTCACCTTCCTCCTTTCCTTCTTTCCTATGCATCTTTTTCCCTTCTGTAGACAAACCTTTTACTTCCTTCTTTTCCCCTTTAACTGTCCTTGTCCTACTTCCTCCTCTTTTCCTTCTCATCTCCTCCCACTCAAGACTATTCTTTCTTCTTCCTGCTCTTTCTTTTTTTATGATGTGTCCTGGCCTCACCTTCATTCTCCTCTCTTTCATCACCCCCCACCCTTTCATTCTTTCTCCTCTCTTTCCATTCCTCTCTTCTTCTCCCATCACCACTTTTCCGTTTTTCTCTTGCCTGTCATCCCTATGCAAAAAAGAAATGAAGGGGAAGAAAGAAGGATGATGTCAGAGAGAAGAGGTTTCAGAAGAAGAGTGTGAACTCTCTCTGAAGAGTCAGCATTGAAATAATTCATATTCTGCTTGCAGACTGCCACTACTCCTCTACACTGTTCCCTCTCTGTCCTCGCTCCACTTGTTCTTCACCACTTTATTTTGGCTATCTTATCATGTCTTCCTTATTGTTATGCATCATTTTTTGTAGTTTTTATTTACAACTTAATATAGTTTTGTTTTGTAATTCTTTGTGAATATTTTATGTTCAAGGAGGAAGTGCTTCTGGAAAGGTACATAACAACAAAATACAAAAAAATTAATTATTACAACTAATTAATTTATAATGAAAGAAGTCATGCTTACTTGATGCACATTTTTCTATAATCTGATAAATGTGCATCCTTTAGATCCATTAAAAGCACTTTTTGTCAGTAAGGAAACACAGTATACAATACTTTGTTCCCTTACTGTCTATCAAATGCCTTAGTGTGTCTTCAAACCCTGTTGAGATCTTTTTCTGATTTTACTGCACTCTTCTGTAAATTGAATATGTTTTTGAACTGTAAATTAAATAAAACTACCAATTTTAGGTAGTTATTGTGGCTTAACTCAATATGTTCTAAAGATAGTGAAATAAGTGCCCATCTTTGCACACATTATAAGAAATTACAAGAACTTTACAAATATTTTCTAAAGGAGCGATAGCTACACAACACTTAATTTCATTACTTCAATCACAGAAAAGTTTCACAATTAGGAACAAGGAGGACAACAACAATGGAACATGGAACAAAAAAAAACAAATGTTTGTCCTTATACTTTAAGGTAAAGTAAGGCATTATGAATAACCAGGAGCATGTCATGTTATTAAATGATCTTTCCATTTGTCTCTAATTTAAATCCTAGAAAGAACTGCCACAAGTCAAACACCTGGGACCTGGATACATTTCACATGAATTGCAATAAATTCACACCGTTTTCAAAATAAAAAATTATTGTAAGCCTCCAATAGGACTGCCCACTGAACAACATAATAAAAAGTCAGAAGGAATGACACAGTTTCTCTCTGACTCCCAAACAACACAACAGCAGCATGTGGCAGGATGTATCAAAATCTGGAACTGCTTATTCTTGAATGCTCATTCTACAAATACACCTTGTCTTTCTGTGTGTGTGTGTGTGTGTGTGTGTGTGTGTCTGTGTGTGTGTGTGTTCGTCTCACCGAGGAGTAGAGATGACCCTCTCCGTTCATGGCAATGTAGAGGCCAGTCTTGACTGATTGGATCGCCACAACTCTCAGACCCACAGGAATTAAGTTAAACAGAGCTGGGGACAGATAACCAGACAAACTAAGTTTGTGTGTGTGTGTGTGTTTCTGTTTGTTTTTTTATGTGCATCTGTGCGCACTTTACTTGAAATACAGTACTCTGAGAACTGAAATCTTCGTTTGTTGCTCAGTTGTTAGGTTAGTCGGTGAAGTGAAGAAAAAACTGGGCCCTGGGGGCTGCATATTTTTGCAGGAGAGTACACCTGCAGGAGAATTGAAGATTCAAACCAATGTTTTAAATATAAATTTTAATAATCTGCCCAAAACCTAGTAATATTGTTTCTTTTGCTCTATATTACAATTAAAGTATTGTATGCAATAACAATCAATTTCAAATATAAGAAATGTATATTCATTATAAACAATATTGCAGAAACAAGTCAGGTAGAAATACTAAATTCAGACATTTGAACATAATTGATTTTTTCCTTTGTGTTTGCAATCAATTTAGCCCCAGAGAAACTTAGGCTGTTAAATCTCTTAAAAACAAACAGAAATCCAGAAGAATAACTGTACTTATCCCCACATATGAAAATCCAGTGTGTTTACTCCTGAGTATTTTACTCCTCAGTATTTTATGGAGTGTCATGATTTTAACATCAGATTTAAACACACTTGTCCTTAATATGATAGTGGTAAAAAACGTCAGTGTTTTTTGGGGGGAGTTTTTTTTAAGAGTGGTTGGGGTCTCAAGGACCCAAAGAAAAATACTGTTAATGAAAACTTTACATTGTTTTAAACATGCCTGTGTAAATTCTGTGCAGAAATACCCTCTACTCAACTGTAAGTCTAACATACTATCTTATTCATCTCCTCTTGACTACCTCAGCTATAACTTTTTTGGCTTTTTGTTTTGTTGGCTTTTAGCTTCATGTCAAACCATTTCCTTAATATTTCTGTCACAGTACAGTTCTGTTATATTTGTAGCAATACAGGCAATCATCAAGCCAAAACACGCAATTTAAGCCACGTTTGTGAAGTTAAAATGATTTGATAGATCTGAATTGAAGCATGTTTACAACAGCACTTTGTGAAAAATTTGCTTCAGAACGTAAATATAAACATTTTCTTTTTTTATATTTTAACCAAAGTTATTTAGTCCTTTTCATATTGGCTGTGTCATGTCTATTTTGTTTTCAAAAGGCACAGTCTAGCTCTTAGCTCCTTCGCGTCAGTGTTATTTGAGGAAAACCAGTCAGTGATGGTAAAGGAACGGACAGCTGATCACACCCTTATAGCCTTGGGCAGGGATTTTAAAAGATAATGTTTGTCTCACTGGTGTCTTCTTTAACTTTTTGCAGTCCCTTAATGTCTGAATCCATTTCAGATTTGTTCTAATTAACAACTTTTTTTTCTTGATCTTTGAAAGAAGCATTTTAAGGCCCTAACAATAAAAAAAGCAACAGTCGATATCCACAGACAACATTAGGAATTGAAATCATGTACTAAATGCCAAAGTTGTTTACAAGCTGAAAGCAGGCTGACGGCGCTCATAGTGTCCTATGATGTTCTTATCCCAAAAGAAATGTTTTATATTTTCTTAGAACAAAATAAACTTTATAGTTGGAGAGCAGCATTGGAAAAACAAAACAGCAAAACATATTTTCGGGGACAGTAATGGATTACTTTTGCTGTTATTAAAAGAAGAAACCATAAAGTTGTTACAAATGACATTTGAAATGCTTGTTTGAACACATCTTTGGACACTTGGCTGAAAGAAACAATATAACTTATATTTATCAGAATGTGAATTAACAATAATATGAAAGAAAACATCTCTGCTTTCAAACCACACATAGAGGAGCTACAAGAGGGCAACAGTGTCAATGATGACACTTAAAATGTTTTTATTTTTACAAAACATTAAAATATAAAGTTTCTAATATAAGAATTTAACAATTATTGTGCCAATTATTGACAATTATTATTTGCGGCCTTTCAAGGTTGGAAAAATCCTCACAGTTTCTATGTTGTAATCACATTTCTTTGGGAGTTTAGCCATCCAGCAACAGCTTTTAAGGTAACTTAGCTACTCCATGTTTTCCCCAGCCCTCTCTCTCCACACACTTGTCATTATAAACACTGACAATATGACAACAACAAAAAATACTAATACACTAATACAAAGTATACTAATTAGGCAGAAATAATTTAAATTGTTTATTTTTTCATAAGGGCTATCTCTGCACTACTGACAGTGCTGTTGAACCAGATCACAGGAAGCTTAAATATTACTTCTCCAACTTAAGATGTTTTGTAGTGTATATCCACTAAATACATTTTTTGGGAAAAAAAAGCTATACACTGTGTCTCCAAACAACAATGTGTTTCCTAAGACAATTTCTTAATTTTATTTTCCCAAACAGTGAAGATATGAATGTACACAACTCATTTATATCCATGCGTTGATACAATGTTTTTGACTCTAAATTTATTTTCTGTAGATTGTTGCCATGTTCAAACAAATAGATCAAACAAAATTATATCAAAGGTGGAGTTGTGTATGTATGTATTAAATTATCAATATTTCACAACAGCAGAGGATTTTCCAAAGACAATAGGTGCATTTATATTTTATATGTCCATAATCCAGAGGGAAATATACACTTATGATATTGTATAATTGAGATATTGTAAAATCCTACTCCACAATGATCTGTAATGACAGCGGATGTGATATACAGACCTGCTGTTATATTTTTTCTAATCAAGGTCTGATTACATCTGATGTATTAAAGTTGTCATTAATCAAGGTTGCATTGAAATGGTTGTTAAATCTCTTTAACAACCAACATTTAAAGTGAAATTGATCAAATGTGTACACCTGCGACTAATCATCTTTGATAAATATCCCACTTTCTAAACCATCATCACAATCATGCACAGGCTTCATTAACATAAACTTATGCATCCAACTGATTAAAGATGGTAACAAGCGTCCTTTTAAATGCAGCAGGAAATGTCACTGATGTCTCCTCTATGCTGAACATAGCTCAGAAAGACATACTGACAAACAATTTAGGAAGGAACCAATGAAGCTTGGCAACAATTGTAAGCTGCAATAAATTCTGTTTGATCTAAACACTTTGGCAGAAATGGAAAAAATGGGGACGGGAAGGCATTTGCCAAAAATTGTGAAGATATTAGCTGTGCAAAAAACATAGTAAATAAGTGGGACATTGGCGGATGGCAGAGCGGAAGCAGCTCAGCCAATGTGGAAAGGACACGTTGGATCAGTGAGCTGCCTGCTGTAGTCAGTACTTATTAGCATTTCATTTTCTCCAAGACAAGCACATAAGAATGTAGCAAAAGCTACATGAATCAGTGAACCATCCATCTGCAGCTCCTCCCTAAAGGCTGTGTTGGGTGCAGAGGTCCAATAAACTAGCCCTTTAAAAAGCCCCCCAAGCAGCTACTTGTCGCGTTCTGTCAAACAGTTGGCGTGCTCTTTGAAAACACACTGCCTTCCCTGCGTGAAATTTCCCTCACAGAGCCAATATAAACACACTACTTCTGCCCTTTAGTCAATAACAACAGACAAAAGTTTCAGTCATTTAGATCAGTATGCTTGATGGTGAAGCTGCACACTTTTAGGTTTAACTACTATATATACATTTTTGTTTACCTTTAAACTGCTTGTAAAATGAACTAGAACTAACAAACATTTCATCTGAGCAAAACCATGACAGCTTTTTTCGAAGCTAAATAGCTATTTTGAGAGAACATGTCAGTCTTGTTCTTCATCTGGTTTAGGTGTGTGTGTGTGTGCGCGCGCGCATGTGGGTGTGTGTAAAGGGGGGTTACTAACAGGAATTGGTGCTGTCATCTTTTGTCCCATCCAGACTTCCATCCTGGCCCATCTGGAGATAGAAGCCTTGCCTGCAGAACAATCTGGTCACTATGCCCTTCAGCTGTGGTTCTACCAACAAAGACAGACAAAGGTAAAAGAGTGAGAAAAAAGTTAAATAACATGTATAATTGAGCACATTTCCATACATCATACTGAAAATGAAAATAAAATATCCAATATAGGTAAAATCCAAAATAGTGTTGCTATTTGTTTATAAATAATTTATGTACAAATCCACTGGTCAAATTCAATTTCTGCACACATCCTGGAAGGCATATCTGAGATACAGTACAATACAGTTTGGCATTAAAGAAGGACAGTGTGACCACCTGTGACCCTGCTGCATCCAGAGGGATTTCCTGCAGAGAGCCTAGTCAAGCAAATCCAATCTATTACAGGATTCTTGGTCTAATCCTTTCTTCGTGTTCATTGTTCCGCTTGAATAATAATCGCTAAATTATTTCGGAACTTCTGAGAATAAAGAGCAGTCTTATTATGGCTTTGTAGCTGTATATCCTGTTTACTAGTTATCTACTGGCCAGTATATACGTTAATAGATGTGATACCATTTATCAAAATTTAAAATGCTTGTGTGAAAAGTTTCTACCACAAAAATGTTTGAAGTCATTTGAGAGACACTAATGAGTACACTATTGTTTATGGACTGTTTTTTCCAAAAGTGTGAAAATACAGGTGTCTTTTTGAAATTGCAAACAAAATTAATGAACATTATTTTTCCAACACAGGTCTTTTGAAATTGTAGTAATCAAAAGAAAGAGAGAAAAAAAGGAGATGGCGAAGGACAGCTGAACCACAGAAACAGATGGAGAATGGGAAACATAAAAGGATAGAAAGACAAGTCATGATCTGAGCTGGGTTAGAGATACACAGTAATAGTGGTGTTTCTTCGGCAGGTACAGACAGGCTTTTTTTTCCATTCTGTTATCACTACTAGCATGCAATCCACAGTACACTACTGCTGTATTGTGGATGGCACGTTTTTTTCCACACAAGCGCACACACACACACACACACACACACACACACTTTAATAGTTATGACTTAATTTGGCTTCTCACGCACACTTCCATGTGACCACACCCATTCTCCCACACACATCAGGGACTCTGCCTTCATAGCAATAAGAAGCTGGGATCCCCTTTGAACCTCAACAGAGACAGAGACTGAATGTGTGAAGGTGTGCTCTTATGCACACAGACAGAAAAAAGTCAAGGCTGACCCAGTTTATGAAGAGAGTGAGAGAAAGAGAGAGGCAGGGGTGTTTTCCATCTTTGTGAAGGATCCATCTTGTGTAGCAGGGGAGAAGGAGGAAATAGGAGCTTGTAACCAGCGCTCAAACTGCCAAAATTCCCAGCACATTACTTAGCATGCCGTGTGGTTTAGTCAATAATAAATCTGAGCTAAATTAAAAGACAGCTATTGCTGGCAGTTATTTCCCACCAATAGGATTATCATTATACCACTTCACTTGTAGACGCAAGCCTACCAGACAGCACAATACTGTAGCTTCTGTTAGACATTACAAGTAATACAAATTTGTGTACGTACACACACACACACACACACACACACACACGCATTATCCTCACTAAAAGAGCTTTCTTGCCTGATATAAATACAGTACATCACAGTCTATATTGTCATGCATTAGGTAAATATCATTCCAACTGACAGTTGTGAAATATCTTACTACATTTCTTTATGATTCAAAGAGTTTACTTGCCATGTCAGAACACAGCAAAATCAGAAAACACTGCCTACTGCAGACAAACTGAAATATGTCATATTTCAATTTCTCTATCCTTGTTGTTGACGCATTGTCTGAGGAAGCTGCTGGAAATGTTGTTTAGTGTCTCTTATTTTTTTGAGAACATCTCATATTGTTTATAGTTTGATCAGATCAAAGAAGATTAATTTTAATTGAATTAAAAAATAAATAACTTTTTCAATTTTAAATGTTACTAAATTAGACCTAGATGCACACCAGACCGACTGTACTTCTAACCTTTGCTTTATATTGATACATCTGTCTTTGTGTTGGTTTGAAGCCCTAGCAGTATGTAGCGTCAGAAAACCTTTCATGCCTAGTGTTGTGACTCACCCGATAGGAAATTTCAAGGCCACACCCAGCCCTCCACAAAAAGCAATATAATTGTTTAAGATGCTAAAATACATTGAAAACACATTCTTTAAATCACCTTTTTTTTTTCTGGCCACTGCACACCATCTCAGAGTGACTTTACTCATTATACTTGTTGACTCATTTTGAATCAAATCTCTAAATTTGCATCTTGTACATTCTTGTACATTTCTTATACATTTGATCATTTAAACAGTATAAGGCAGAATGTATTACATATTTGCTTTATTATCTGCTAAGGCCAGACAATAAACCTATTCTAATTACAATTCTTAGTATTGACTTAGATTTACTTTCGTTTTAATAAATGCATGTCTGAATTCCATATAATTAAAGAGAAATACAACACAATGAGTGGTTTTAAAAAAGATTATCCTTACAATTTATACTCATATATTAATTTGTTATGCCCTATTATGAGAACTATTACAGTCTCAAATTGTGTTAAAGTGTGTATTTGCATAACTCCCTGCTCTAATGGTTGAAAAAAATCAATTATTCTCCACAGGAAACGGTTCTGCTACATCAATTCATCATCTATTTATGTTTCTATTCAACTATCTATTTCCTACTGCTACGATCCAACAAGGCCAACCATTACCACAGTGACATTCCCACAGTCGTCAAGGTGATATTCCCACTCTTCCCAGTGTCCTCACATCCTGTCTGTTACTAGGGAAATTCCCATTTGGGCGTTGTCACGGCAACAGACTTGTGATTCCAGACTATTCCAGTGGAAGGGTATTCCCCGTTCAAACACACACACGTGTGCGCACAGGCGCAACCAAACACACACAGATTTGTTTTCACCATAATGTGATCTGATTCAATCAGTCAGTCTGTCAGCCTATTGCACTGATTTATAAAGTCATATTCTACATTATTTCAGCCCCCTGCAGTTCTCGCTTTTACATGTATGCACCATCTCAACACACAAAAGCCCTCAAGTGAAGAATTCATAAGCAGCAACTGAATGCACATCAGAATGATTAGTGATTAGAGGAACACTTACTGTACTGAAAAAAGCAGATTTCTTGTTAAAATACACACATTGATAGAGCAATCTAATTCAGCAAATATCCTTCACATTTCGTATGGCAGCAAAGAGTTTCTCTGATTACACTGTATATCTCTATACTAAGAAATATTAAGTTTTCAACCTGAATTTGTCCTAATGAGACAGTATGTTTACATTTCATACAGCTCTGCAACACATATAACCAACATGTCGTCTGAACGTAATGCTTTATTATCTTAATAATTTGGGCTTTCCCCACCTAAACGAGAGTACAATTCTGAAGGAAACATTGATGGTTATTTATTAATAGTTGGTATTATTACATACTTAATGGAAATCATGGGAACACCCTGTACAGAATCACAGGCACATGTAGACAAAGAAAAGTGACACTGTTAATCACAAAACCACAGAGCTGCTGCACACAGAATAACAATCACTATAGTTAAATGTTTAGAATATTGGCATTGGATTTCTAATTTGGAAGAAACCTATTATATTAACAGTGATTCTTCATCCATCTATTTTCTAGCTGTGTGTATGGGTCATGTGGCAAAATGACCACAGAGCAGCTGAGATGCCTTTTTATTTATACTTCCCTGTGTGACCTGCTGGACATCAGAGCCATGTTTCCTAAAATTGTTCCTATATCATTTTCTGAATTTATTCTCCCATAATTACAGGCTTATGTCAAACAGTACTTTTCACAGTTTTATGCAAAACTTTATTTAGGCAAACTGTAAATACTAGCTGTTGAAAAACTGCAGCAGGCATCTATCAATGTGAACGAGCAGCAACTCAACCTTTTAGTTCTCCTGCATCATTAGACTTCTCATTTCTACTGTAAATTCTCATTTTGGCATATCAATAATCTCATTTTCTCTGTCACTGTGCAGAGTTCATGACAATAGATGGGAACAAGACGCGGCATCAACAATCTGCAAACTGAGAATTTTGTGGCTCAGCTCACGGCCACTGCACATAACCTACACATAACCTAGTCAATTTTGTACTCCTGTGTATCCAGAAATACCCAAATAGACCCAGAAATACCTAAACTCACTATTTTTTCTAGAACTGACACACACAGGATTTGTGATTTAGCATTTTGTGAGGGTCAAAAAGTTTGTGAAAGTGTTGTCTGAAAGTGTGTGCACCTCTCTGGGACATGAAAAGACAGTAACAAGTGGCAGTTGCTCCAGGAGCAAGGCCTGGAATGAGTGCTCTGACTGGGCCTCGAGGTATACAGACGAGCCTGGCAGCAAAAAGCAGGGAAGGAAGGGGCTGAACAAAAGTTATTAGAGATTTCCTGTACACCGATTGATTTTACCGCGTGCCCTCAATGCTGCATCACACAGATAGATTTAGTGCTTTTTGCCTCATCTTTGGGTGTTTTACAGTTGTTCAGACAAAAAACAAAATTTTCCTAATGAAATACAGCTACTAAGTATAGCCTTGTGTGAAGCAGAATTGAACCAAAAGTGACCTCTCTCGGTTTGATTACGTTCACATACACTGCCATTACCCCTAGAAATAGGAAGTTTAATCCCCTTTTTAGCTGTGTGATTTAGTTGAGATTTAGGACACATCATAATTTAATTACCAATCATTGTATATTGATTTAAAAGCTAGGTCTTTTAGTTAAATGTCATTTTTTGTGCTGATTTTATATGTAGAGTTACGAACAGTTTCTAAATTCCTTACAGTCATCATGATTTTGGTGTCTTAGTACGGGCATGGGTACTGTATATGGTTGGCACAACAAACAATACAACGTTTAAAAAAACAGACCAACAAGACATATGAATACACTGCTTCAGGGCTGAAATTATGATTTTATCTGTCAAACTATTAATCAAAATATTATTACTAAACTAATACAAAATAGTTGTTGCATTGACATAGACACAATTTGTATTTTCCCCTTGTTTCATTGTTCCTGAAATCTAAAGTGTATATTGTCATGCATTAAGTGAATATCATTCCAGTTGACAGCAGTGGCATTTTTTGTTGCTTTATGATTCAAAATAACAGCTTACCTGCCCCCCGTCTGTGTGTGAGAAAATAACAGAAATCAGAACACACTGCCTGCTGCAAACGGACTGAAATCCGTCACATTTCAATCTCTGTGTGCTTGTTTGTGTAATGTATGGGGAGTGGAAGCTGCTGGAAATGTAATTTATTGTCTCTCATCTGTTTCTGGAGCATGTCTTATCTTGTATGTCTCATCTCTGACATGTTAATTTATAAAACATAATGTAAAATGTAGGTTTGTACTTTAAATGTTGCTGAATAAGACATGGAGGCACCGCACAGAATGTGCCTCAAAGTCTGGCTTTGCATTAATACATAATAGAATGTCTTTCTGTTGATTTAAAACCCCGTCTGATAAGAATTTATTACAGCAGGTGCATTTCTGTGTTGGCATGTAACACCAGAATACCTATTCTGCCTAGTGATAGGAATTTCCTTACGACATGGCAACATTATTTTTTTTTTATTGAAACTATAAAAATTCAACATTTTGTGGTAGTGTTTATTTTTTAATTTGGCAGGGAAGTCCTATCCATTATGTCACAAACAAATCAGAATGAGTAGATGATTTCATCAGACTGATGAAGTACAGCAAATTCAGGTGGGTTAACAGCGTTCTAGTGATGGTGAATTCACTGTAGGAGTAAAATCCTCCCACACCAGTGTTATGTATTATCTGCTCAGACATTTAATTACTAATTATAACAACATACAGAGACTAGCTGTGGCCAAAAAAGCCCTTCATCACGTAAATAAGAGACATTTTAATAAAAGACAAATTGTGGCTTCGCATCAGTCTAACACTAGAAGATAAAAGTCCTAATTTCAGCTGCATTGAGCCACATTTTTGATAAAGTAATGAAGGCTACAGATCAGTTTGATTTGGGTCTGCCTCTCCTTCACAAAACCTCTGGAAGACAGTAGGGGATGTTGGCAAATCTCTCTCACACAGACAGAGCACAGAGATTCTGGACGCTGCCAAGCTTCCACCAGCAGCACTCACAGCTGGGAACACAGAGGAGCAAAAGATGGTAGGAGGGAAAGGAAAAGATAGGGAAGAAGTAAAAGAAGCTGGATGGAGGGATGAAAAGATCCAATTTGGAAGGGGGTGGGGGGTAATGAGCCAAGGATCAGGAGAAGAAAGGGGCTAATGGAAGTATAGAGGAGAAAAAAGGTAAATAAAAATGCAGGAAAACAGAAATGTAGCCACGAGGAGATGAGGATAAGAAGATAAAGGAGAAAAATACAAAAGGGGTGTAGGAGAAAATGGTTGGATGACAAGAGAAAAAGGGATAGAATTAAAAAGTAAAAAGTGAGAAGGAAAAGTGGTGGGTCAAAAGGTGACAACAAAGGGACAAAAAGAAGGTGGAGGAGTAAAAGTAGGAACTAAGACACATGACATAATATATTATAACGAAATGGAGAAAAGAGAGGTGATGACGCTGCTTGTCTGTTCCTCCTAACAAAAAGAGGGGTGGAATTGGAGAAGGGAGCTAAATTAAAATGACAAACTTGAGGAGATAGGTGACAACAGTGGAAAGAGGATTGAGGACAAAACATGGTTAAAAGGAGGGGAAGTAATGGATGAAGAGAGTAAGGACAAAAGGCAAAGAAAAGGAAATAAAATGTTACGACATAAGAGTAAAAGGTGGCAAGGAAGAAAAAAAGAAAATTTAATTCAGATGAACTAAAGCTGTGTTAGGAGAAAAGGTGACAAAAAGAAAAAGGAAGAATTAGAAAAGGCAATGGTGAGGAAAAAAAGAGATCCCCTCGAGCTTCCATCGAGATCTGGAATCTGAGAACAAAACTGATAACCAATACCTACAAGCACGTTCACCTACCCTCTGTCTTTTCCTCCTCCCTTCCTCTCATTTCCTGCCTCTCTCCTGGCTTCATCCTCTCCCTCCCTTCACCTGAAGGTTTCTCACACAATCAACTGATTACAAAAGCACTTATCGCCTCTGCTACTGAACGCTTCCCATAGCACACAATCATAACATTATCATTGTCTGCATTCACTTCCATATCTAATCACTTAATCACGTTATCATGTGCGTTGATGGCAAGATCCATCCCATGATTTAACAATGATGTTAATTTGGATTTGAGTAGGACTTGAAATGAGAGTGGTGGAAAAAAATAATAGTTAGTCATTCAAAAAGAACATTTACAATAACATACATCAAGATGTGATTTTAAAATAAAAGCGGGATCTTAAGTTCTGCTTTTGTCATGTTGTTTTGCTCTGCCATTTTAATGCAAGGTCTGATGGTGGTGAAAGAGCACTTTGCAATTATTAGGTGAAAATGAGAAAGCAAGGTAAAGATCCACAGACAGACATAGAGGCTAGACTAATTTATGGCTTCAATAATGGCTGTACCTGGAAACTACTGAACCATAGGGCACTACAAGACATGACTGTGTGTGTGTGTGTGTACCACCACAGAGGAGGCAAATAGGGGGAAAGACAGAGGGAGAGAGGCGAGTCTGTCTGTTTATGCATGGTTGGGGTGTGCGCGCGTGCATGACCGCGGGTGTACCCTATGTGTGTGCACACCACACCAGGCAGAGCGTGCACGGATAAGGCTGGACGCGCGTAAAAGTGTATGCGTGCGTGCGTTTTCCGCACGAGTGTGGCACTGCGCGAGCACAGCATATCAATATATTTGTCTGTATGCATGCATGTGCTGGTTTGACCCCCCCCCCCCCCCCCCCCCCGTTTTCCTTCACACCTTGCCTCCGTAGCCTCCTTTTCTTCAAGCCAAATATCCGGACTTTGGAGAAGATGTCGACCAGGTTCCCGTTGCACAGCCCTTGCTTCTTGCCGGGGCTCTTACGCCGCCGGTGAGCAGTCGGTCGGTGGGCGTGTTGCTCTCTCGCCTGTCGCTTCTGCCGGATCAAACCGCTGGCGATGGCCGCTGCCATGTCTCCGCTGAAACAGCCGACACAAATACAGCCCTGTCCCCGTCCCTGTCTCCAGTCTCTTCAGTTGTGTCTACGGACGGAGCGCAGACAAATCCAGACACAAACCTCCAGCCTCCGCTTTACCGGCTATAACGGCCCCATACTTCAGCTACAACACGGTAAAGTCCAAAATAAACACACTCTTTAGGTTATAGCATATTTTCTGTTATCGTCATTCCCCGGGCCATTTATTCGAACCGTAGAGTGGTTTACCTGTCCGTCACGTTTCACCGGTCTGTCAGTCAGATAGCAGCACCTGTCACTGAACGGTTCCCCCAACCGATTTTACCCGACGCAGTTTGTCAGTTTGCGTTCCCATGGTCAACAGATGAGACAAGCAAAAACCTCTGAAAAGGGAGAATAATGCCTCAGAAAGCAACTGTGCCCTCTCCTCTGAAAAAAGAAAAACGCCCGCGTGTACTCCGCTGACAGAAGCGCAGGCCCGCGTGCTGCCGCGACCCTCTCCAGCTGCGTAAAACAAGCGCGAGTCACCCAGTGCATCACCGGAAAGAAGGCGGCGTATCTTTCAAAGTCAAAGCTTAATTTTTAGTCTGTTTTTCAAATATATAATACTTCCTAATTTACAATTTAAACTAGAATTTAAAATTATGAATAAATACACAACTAATAATTCAACTGGAGAAATTCAACTCTGCACACTTTGTTTACCGACTATTACATTTTATAACGTGTACTACTAGATCTTTTATTTTTCTAATTTGCATTTAAATATCAAAATGGTAAAGATCTCTATTTCATCTTGTGTTCCTAATGATTTTTTTTCATAATTCATAATCTGCTCTTATGCAATACTTACCTTTTAGAAGTGGTTATTGTTTAAGGTGTGACTAAGTGTTATTATTTTTATTTCCAAACATAGGCTACAGGCAAAAACAGACATTTCCAAGGCTACAAAACCCGTAGGTTACAGTAAATACTAAGCTAAATTAGTTTGACTAGCCTACACCCTGTAGCTCTTTACAGTATCGTCGAAATATTTATTTATTTTGTTTGTTTTTCGTTTGTTTTTCTTTTTTTAAGTAATGACCGGATGTCCCTGTGATTGTCAATCATGATTTGAGGTTCAAAAGCGCGAGCTTACTCCAAAACAACAATGTAGCTGGAGCCACGCGCCGAGCAAGCAGTCACACACGCGCTCTCGAAAACAACTTGTCATCCTCGCCACAGACCGGTGGTGGTGGGGTTGGGGGATTTGTAGAAAGTAGCAGGTGTCTGGGCGGGGTTTACAATGAAAACGTAGGCCGTTCTTTCTCCACTGTTGCTTTGAACTTAGTTAATGTAAGAGTAGGACAATGGCGTATTTTGTACTACTTTAACCGATGGATTATTTTTTATACAGCTGAATATATGACTTTCATGCTTTATGTATAACTACTCTAATATAGACTCACTAGCCACTTTATTGGGTACACGTTTACAATCTAATGCAGCAAATATGGTATGAATTCTACTTTGATAATGTTATTATTTATCCGTTTTTCAGTTAAAACTGACAGAAAGGTGATGTGTGATGTTTTGCCTACTCAAATTAAATTGACTAGGGGGCATCTGCATGTTCTCCCCATGGTTCAGCGGGGTTCCTCCCGCAGCCCAAAGTCATGTTAGGCTGACTAGGGACTCTAAATTTCCTAAATGGCCTAACTCTAAAGGTGTAAATATGATATGTGATGTGATAGACTGGTGACCTGTCCAGGGTGCAACTTCTCGCCCACTGGCAGCTGGAAGTGGATCCAGCACCCCCATGGGGTACAGGATCCTTCTGAGGCCAGACTTAGAGGCCTTATCAAACATCAGTCTTTTTCTTGTCTTTTTTTACCACAGGATTGAGCACCCTGATGTCATGTTCTCAGTATGTGTTCCAGTATTTACTAAATACTGAAGGACTTTATTGCTTTCCATTTCTGTACTTTTGAAAATAATTAGTTCCCTTTCCACAAAACTTTTAATTTGAATTTAAAATATTTAAAAATTATAATTAGGGCCCGTTTGCTGTATAATGTGGAAGAATATTATAATATATACTTTATAAGAAAATTTATTTCAGAAGCTGGATGCAAGATGCGTCCTCCTATCATGAGAAGCCTATCCTGGTTGTGTGTGTGTGCTGCACAGCTTTCACTTCAGCAGATGATTGTCAAACACTGGCTGTATATCATAAAGATCCATCTAAAGAAACATCCTAGTAACAATAGGCTAATTACATTAGTTAATAGAAGGAACTTTATTTTTAATATTCTATTCAGGTTTAGGCAAACATCATCAAACAAAGCATTTTGTAAACATTGTGTGCAAAGGTTGCCTGAATGAGGGGTTTAAAAATGCAATAGATGGGCTAGATTGACAGGCTGATAAACTGGAGACCTGCCTGCCTCACATGTCTGGTTTGTCTGTTGTACACATGCATATACCCCACAAGTAGGATTCAGACAGTGAGCATATAGTATTTACCATAGGACTGGATGCAGTACTCTCATATTACTTCCATGACGTAACAGGGCATATCAGGTTATATTTACTAATTTAATGAGTAAATGTATTTAACAATCAGATTGGAATTTGGTGCTCATGCTTAAGGAGTGTAAGTATATGAACTGCGCCAGAAGGATCATTAAGCATTAATTGGGCGACTGTGGCGCAGGAAGGTAGAGCGGTTGTCCACCAATCTCACAGTTGTTGGTTCAATCCCCGGCTGCTCCGGTCACATGTCGAAGTGTCCTTGAGCAAGACACTGAACCCCAACTTAGCTGCTCCCGGTGAGTGTTGGCCAGCTGCATAGCAGCTCCCCCATCGGTGTATGAATGTGTGTGTGTGATTGTGAGTGTGAATGGGCAAATAAGAAGCAGTGTAAAGCGCTTTGAGTGCCAATAGGTAGAAAAGCGCTATATAAGTGCAGACCATTTACCATTAAGGAAGTACTATTATTTTTGATGGATTAGTTACAGTTTTGCCTAAATTTACGAAAGGAACCATGAATTGTTTTTTCCAGTGATAATTTAGGTCAGCCTGTCTGCACAATAAAGAGCTGGGCTGGAACCCAGCTGGACACAGAGTCTCAGTGAAATGCATTTTTTTCTTTCTTCTCAGTGGAAACTGATATCAAAGGTAATAAATAAAAAACCTTTTCCAATCAATTTGGGCTTGACTCATGAACAGCGAGGTTTTGGCAGTTTGGGTTTTACAGGTCAGAATGGAATCTCCATCACATCAACCAACCTGAATTCATTAGCTCGGTAAAGATTCTCCTGAGATCAGTCTTACTGAAAAGTCACAGCAACAGTGTGTGTTTCAATTCCTCTTTTTTGTAACAAAACACTTAAAATACATCTGGTAATCCCATTTGGATATTCATGGTTTAAATTAACGTCTGTGCTGAAAATTAATTTACTTATCACATTTTGTGCCCCTAAAGGGATGAACCATTTTCATCACTGTCAATCTGTCAAAGGCCTCTGTAGTATCTTACAGCAACGTCTTACAGTTTAATAGCTGATTGTCTTCCAATATGCTGATCACAATTTCTTCCCAAGGTGAAAAGCCACATGATTCAAATATAGACTTCTGTTATTGTCCTAATTTATTACTTATGTGTCTGCTACTAAAGTGTGGATACTTTAAAACATATTTACAAACAATTTAATAATTACTGAATAAAATAAATATGTTATCAGTACTGTTACAATTAAATTTTTGGCCTGTAATTCCTGTATTTTAAATCTTTGTTTTAAAGCTATTCCAAACAACTAAAAGATTCATTCTTAAGTATTTCCGTCTATGTTGAGTGAGTCTAAAAAGAATTGGAGGGTGAGGCGTATGAGATTAAAAAATAATCGGATGTGGCTTGGGGCTTTGTGATGTCAAGAGCTGGTTTGAACCATACTATATCAGGGCTATGGACAGAAACAGACCTTTCTTCCACAGTCTTTCTCAATCTCTCTGTGTGTGTGTGTGTGTGTGTGTGCGTGTGGTAAGAGAGAGAGAGTGTGAATGTGTGTGTACTTGTATGCACATGTGTGAATATCACACTGCAACAACATACAACACACATGTGGTTTTTCCAAAGATTTCAGAGGAATTTGATGTATGTCTTTTCTCAGGCCCACTAGGTGGCACCAAAGCATTTCTAAGATCAGCCCAACACCAGAGGCTCACTGATAACTGTACTACCTCAATGATATAGTAATAGCTCATTTGTGTGGTACAAATTCATCAGGGGCAGAGTGGGTGCCTGCACAGACAAGATAAAAGCCCAAACGACTAAGAAGATTTTTCTTGTCTTAAATGCTACAATACCTAAGTTCTGAACATGCATCACATCGTGGAACACAGAAAACACTGTCAGTGCCTTTATGCATTTCCATTTTTTTACTCATATATTGTCCTCTACTTTTTACTTTTATTGCTTCAATTTGAAGACTCGCTGAGATGCAACAGCAGCAGTAGTCTGTCATCCTCGATCTTCCTCTCTTTGTCCTATTTCAGCAGGTAAACCCAGATACTTCCAGAAGATTCTAGGCTTTCCTTCTTTCTGTTGCTGACAACAAGCTCTTTCATCTCTCCCAGACAGCAGGAAGAAAAAAAGGACCAAAAATAAGTCTTGGGTATGTAATTGTGTGTGTGTGTATATGCTGTTTTATCCAGGTCAGACCAAGAAAAGGAGTTATGAATAAATCAAAGCTACATTTACATTAAAATTCATATCTTCTGCTGCTTTTTAGAACATCCCAGGAAAGCGGAACATCGCTCTTAAACTTCAAAAGGAAAATCTTTTGCATGCTGCCTCTTTGTCATTCACTTATTCCACCATCCATCGCCTCAGCAAAAGAAGCCCCTCTACCCCTCTGTTTGCTTCATGTTACATGGTTTGCGTGAGAACACAAACATATATAGTATAAACACTAAACCACATATACGCACAAGTCATGCAAGCAAACAGACGTATATAATGGGTCTTTTAATTATTTGTGCACCCAGCTCTCTCCTGAAAGAGCATACACAGATACACACATTACTCTTTTCAGTTCTTTTTAAGGTCTTCATATTGCATGCCTGGATGTCTGCACAATTTGTGTCTGTACAGAGGCAGCAGCGCCCTCTACAGGCATTAAAAAGAAACCTCACTCTCCACTACATCAACAAGCAACTTTTTCTTATATCCCTCTAATTTACATTCACCTACACTTCTCTCGACTCTTCGTGTTCAGTAGGCACTGACACATTCTAACCACACCCAACATTATATTATAATATTTTCCACTGCCAGTGTTTTACTTAATTTTACGAAAGTTCCTTTCAGAGATTATACAAAATGTTTCAGGAATGTTTTTAAGTCTACACTAGTCCATCCCCATCAGAGTATTTTATCTTGTCAACCACTGGCCTTATAGATAAATTAATCTTGAATCTATCAAAAAATAATGATCATGTACTCTACACAAAGCACTCAAGACACAAATCTATAATACTGTAAGTCAGTGGAACATTTACCGATAAGATTTGTTAAGAACCTGTCTAGCCATACTATCAAATAAAAAAAAATATATCATTGAATATTTTCAATAATTGTATGTATGTATGTATATATATATATATATATATATATATATACACACACACACACACACACAGACACACTTATTTAATTATTCATCAAGGATAATTAATTATTGAAACGGGCCCATTAACAACCTTCCAAGTAACCAGCCTGTTAATTAGGTCTGAGTCCCAAAACTGAATGTTGTTTGAAATATTTTAATTTGATAGTGTGTATATATATATATATATATATATATATATATATATATATATATATATATATATATATATATATATATATATATATATATATATATATATATATATATATATAATTTTATGTTTATAGATATATATTATACATTTATTTATTTATGTATTTTTTACATGAACCAGACAAAAACACTAATATTGAGATGCTGATTCTGACATTTATAGCTCTTTGTTCACAAACACCACGGAAGAAGTTCCACCCACACCAACATGGGAAAAAAGGGAGATATTGTACAGTACTGACAGCAAACCACCAAAACTGTACACAACTGTACTTTGAGAGAAGTATTGAACATGTTGGGAGTGGGTGGATGAAGATGAATGTTTGGTTCTGATCTTTGTGTGTTTGTGTGTGTGTTTACCAAGAAGCCCACAAAAAATATTAGACATACTGTACAAAGGAGTTATGGTTACCTTGTTTATTGAACAGTACTATCCACATACTTTTGGTGAGAGGCTGTTCTGGTCTAGGTCACTTAGTTAATAAAGCAAAATCTTGAACAGTTGTATGTTATATATATCATACTGTATCATATATTCCACAACACATTATGCTAATTCCTCTCCATAATGAGAAATTTGTCAAATCATCATTTTTTTTATTTTGACAATACAAACGTGTTGTTGTTCTTACATTTATCATATGGGTGTATCACACAAGCCTACAAACTGACAAAGCATAGAGAAAAGCTGAACAAACAGATATTATGCCTAACCAAAGGAGAGGAAATACGGAGCACAAGTGAACATTTTTAATTTATAGTCTATTGTTTAGCTACTTTATTGGTTTGATTGCTTTCAACAGTTTTTCGTTTTTTATTCGTTTAGTTTGTTTAGTTATGATGTTCAGTTTGGCTGGGTGCTTACTTACAGTAAGTAAGTGCAAATTCAGACTCACTTTACTTATTGCACTTCCCAAAGATTATTTGTCAGCATCTGAAGGTGGCGCTCTTATCTTTGTCTGACCAGTCATCATTGGTGTAATAGGTCATGCTTGTCAATGTGTTCTTGCCTTGAACAATCAGTAGGCAAAGAAAGCAGGTAAACAGGTAAACAAAACATTTATACAATCAGTTGGAAGTAAATTAGGTACACTAAGATACCGTAATTAAAAGCTAATGCAAAATAACCATAGTAGTACTGTTGCAATAGACTGCATTTGTTTCGTCTTCTTGTACCTAATAATGTGACAACTCAGTGTTCATTGAGTAAAACAGCCCTGAATACTTTAAAGTTTAAGCAGAAGAGGAGCAAAACAGTTGGGAAAGAGAAGGTGATGAAGGGAGATGATATATGTGAGTGATAGGAGGGGAAAGAGAGAGAGACAGGGAGGGAACAGATGTGGGTGGGTGTTCCCCAGACAGGAGTGTGA